>NC_137819.1:5211622-5366622 GCF_963921795.1 Nannobrachium achirus | reverse complement strand
AACCCCAACTCTAACCCTAACCCTAACCCTAACCCTAACCCTAACCCTAACCTGCCGACACTGAGTAGCTAACCTGCCGACGCTGTTGAAAACGAGCGCTCCTTCCCTTAGCAAGCGTAGAGTTTCTAAACTCGCGTCCCTTCCCTTAGCAAGCGTAGAGTTTCGATCGCGGCGCTCCTTCCCTTAGCAAGCGTAGAGTTTCTAAACTCGCGTCCCTTCCCTTAGCAAGCGTAGAGTTTCGATCGCGGACTTCCCAGGTCGCTGAATTACGACCGAGATCGCGCAAAACCTCCAGAACCGGGACCTACGACCTCCAAGTCGTGGCCTAAGTCGCGACCAGGCCGTAGGTCGTTTGTATCAGCGGCTCTTGCTGGAAAATACCTCTAAAATGACAAATTAATTAAACATTGGCCAAATTGTCAAATATTAGAGGCAGAAATTGTGAAAATAGGTCTCCAGTTAAAATATTATTTTGGGGGTTCTCGGCCTGAAAAGGTTGAGAACGACTGAGTTAGGAATAGGGATGAAGCTGGAAACAAGGGCCTGCTAGAAATCAATAACGAATGTATTGAGTACCCGGTATCAAAAAGCTTTGGGTTATCCAGCATAGCGGCCCATGATGTTATGTTTAAACAATCAAGACAAGAGGCGATCAAGAAATTATTACGGTTCTATTCATAATATAAAGCCATATAACACTAATGAATGGTTGTTTTAATGATATTTAATGATAATATTTGTTACTTTTGTCAATTGTCATCTTCAAAGATGGTGGTCAGCCACAAACTCACTAGCCTGGCAAGCCAACCTCATACTGTTGTGACGGCCCCTATGGCCTTATAGGGTTATGTGGTGTGTGCCTTTAATAAATCCTGTTGCAGTGCTGGTTGGAGGGCGGAGCTTGAGCTGATCAGGAGAAGAGGAAACACCTGGCCAGTGTCTCCTCACTATAAAAGCCCTGCCTAACAAAGCTCTTTCTACCCTCAGTCCTCTCCAGGCCGCTGGAGCGGCTGGACCTCAGAAGAGCAGCTGTTCATGTTCATTTATGTTGCTTTAGTTAGGTTTAGTTTGAAGATTGGCAGCCCGTTTCCCTGCCATTTTGATTTGGAAACTATAATTTTTGCTCTATTCTATTAATTCATCAATTCTGTAAATAAACACATATTTCTATTGCATTGAACCTCTATGTCGTCTCCCTTTTTTTGTGGTGGTCCTGGAGCCAGACCATCACACTGTGCATTCACTCGCTCGTTCCTTCCCAAAATATGAGTCTGGACTTTGGGCTATAGGCAGCTTGAAAAGTGGGCGGGAGTACTTGCCTTGACAGACAGACTCCTCTAACCAATCAGTGTAGAAAAACATCTGACATCATCAGTGCAGCCAGTCGGAAGAACGGCAAACACGTCTTTTCGGCCGATGAACTCCGCTAGTGCATACTCCTTTAAATTCCCTTTTAATTGTTGTAATTGATTGATTCCAACTTTGAAATAACTTCAATTATTGATTGTTTTATCGTTTCAGCGTTAACTGTTACACTTGTTGCATCGAGGGCAGCCATTGTTGTTTTGAAAATGCCACAGCATGTATTCTATGTGACCATCTACACATGGACCAATCAGGGGAAGCTTTTCACTTGTTGTGAGGACAGCAGTTGAAATGCAGTCACTGATTGGCCCCGATCATTTTCTGATTTCTCATAGGCCTACTCGGTGCCTATCGGCTGAAGTACAGACGTGATACTGGGGAAAGAAGAAATGCGTGAGCGCAGTATCAGGGCTGGCTTGCCAGGCTACAAACTCAGTCACAACAACTGGCCACTAAAAAAAGATACCAGTTCTGTTCAGAATTTGTCGTCTCACATCTTACCACAAAATATTAGAAAACGCTCAATAGTGGGCTTGATAAAAGCCCTGCACAATAAGCAGGAACGATAAGGTGCTCATTATCAATAAAAATTAACGAGTGTATAGGAGAGACAGACCGTAGGACAGCTGAGAGAGAGACAGTGTAGGAGAGACAGACAGCTGGACATTACAACACAAATGCAGTAACTCTGTAGTATGTGACATATTTAGGAGAAGTCAGGGAAGGGAAACCCTCTGAGAGTTTCCTGAGTTAAGGCCCATTCCCACTGGGCCAGATAACAGATAAAGAAATCTCTTTCTCCAGATATTTTTCCATTCAAAGTGGATGGTAGATACAGATGAAAAAAATATTTGCCACAGATAAAAGTATCTGTGGCAAATATCTGTGGTAGATATTTTTTTTATCTGTATCTACCATCCACTTTGAATGGAAAAATATCTGGAGAAAGAGATTTTTTTTTATCTGTTATCTGGCCCAGTGGGAATGGGCCTTAAAGTTGATTCACTTGAACATGTCATAATGGGTGTGGCCGACCGTTCTGTGACGCCACGCGCTACGCTTAACAGTTATCAGAGTAACTGGATAAGTATTCATTTAAGTCACAGGTTCGATTCCCCTCTCAGCTACCTGCTGATTGGAGAATGGGCACCAGACTTCCTGCCGCCACTCCTCCCCCATTGGCTATGGCGGCTGATGACATCCACCCGGCGGCCCATGAGCCGGCGGCGATTCCTGCCGAACCGAAGCCGATTCCTGCCAGGACGAATGGAGCTGCAGCCACAGTCCCCACTGAGAGAGAGAGAGAGAGAGAGAGAGAGACAGAGACAGAGACAGAGAGAGAGAGAGAGAGAGAGAGAGAGAGAGAGAGAGAGAGAGAGAGAGTCATTCATTTAGAATAATTCATTTTCAATGATAGGCGGGCATTTAGTTGGGACGCGCGTAGAGGCAAGCGGGCACGACCCCGTGAAATTCTCATGCCCATTTCATGCACGCACCCGCGGGCAGAAAGAGCTGGATTGTGGTGGGGAAATCTCGCTTTTTCGACGGCCCATCTATGTTATTTAAAAAATGTATTGAGGAAAAAATATATATAGCTGATCTACAAGCTCACAACGCGTCGCGATTAGATTTTGAAACATATTTAACAATGTTTTTGAAACATTTTAACAATACTAATTTTGAGTGTCCCTGGCACCACATATTTTCAGATGGGGTCTGTGACTGTGGACAAATATACAGTATTATATATCTATAAAATTGAGAACCACTGGTTTCAAAACATTAGAAAGCAAGCCCAATAAGCAACTAACCTTTTTTTAAAGAGGTTGTGCCATAGTTTTGTACTTTTTCTGTTTGTATGTGTCTACGGATAGACCACCGGGTGTGGTTATAATTGCAAATTTGCCTTCCCTGTGTTTTTTTGGTTACGTCCTGAAAGCTGAAAGTCAAAAAGGCCCGGTCGAAAAACACATCATAAACTAATCCCCTCCCCTTTTTTACCATACACCCCAAACTGTGGGTGTGGGATCATGGCACCCCATCTTAAACGTCCAAAATGCTTATTATATATTAGGAATAAGGTGAATATTTTACCTCCACAAATGGCAGCTCCGGCCACTGCTGCAAGAGCAATTTTCCCACCATTCCCTGTAACAAACACAGACCATGTGATCAATATGTCTGTGATACAACATAACCGTGTATGATTTGTGCTAACGAATGAATCAGAAGATACATCGCATTAACTCTTGAAAGTACAAAGACGGACACTGGAAATAAATACAAACCTGGGTTAGGGTTAGGGTTAGGGTTAGGCTTAGGCTTATCTTCTTTTCCCTGGAAAGGAAAAAAACAAAGAATGCAGTGAGAGAAAAGTATTTACACAGACAGACAGAAAGACAGACAGACATACTGACAGACAGACACATACATAGAAAAGGGAAACATCATAGTTTTAAAGTGAGTGAATGAGTTGTGTCTGCATCGTATAAGCATTACCAGTTCCTTCAGCACTTGGCTAAGGGCGGCATCGATCCCACTGCTGTGCCTCGCATACACGACTTCTGTCACAGCAGAGCATTCTGGGAACGACACAGACACAAAGTTAAAGGGATACTTCACTTTCAAAAAGAAAGCTCAAGTGGAGTTAGGAGGTTTTGACCGAAGGGATTTTTACTCATTTTTATCGGTCATTATTATTTTAACCAACAAGATGTAAAGGGTGTTCTATAGCCCTGATTTATGCAAAAAAAAAAAAAAAAAAAAAAATTGGCCAGACAGTGCACGGCTCAAAAACATGTACTTATAATCAAAGATAGGTCCTATCTTTGATTATAAGTACATGTTTTTGAGCGGTGCTCCTGGAAGGAGCTAAACTCCAACATCTGGCTCTGTCCGGGCTCTGAAGTGTGGTCCACATGTGGCCTACAACTGGCCTACAACTGGCCTACATCTGGCCTCCTGTACATCTTGGCAAACTCAAAGTTAGTTGTACTTGCAGGGTCACATTGGCCAAGCTTCGCCGGGTGCTTAATTAAATTAACGCATAAATAGCACAGCAGACTTCTAGGTGTGATTTTTCCTGTTACTGTTAAACGTTTCTCCTTTCCCTCCCTCTCCTATAGGACGTTCCATTCAGGTGTTGCCTGTTGCAGGGCAGTCTTCACCTAGAAACCGGGGTCTTCGGCTGGGGTCTTGGTGCCAGCTCTTTTTCATGAGTTCCAGCAGCTCCTCCAGTCCTGAGGCCTTCAGTCCTCTGATGATGTCCAGGGACGGCCTTTCTCCCCTGGAGACGTCAAAGGGAACGTGGCTGTGGCCGGTGTCTGAGAGAGAGGAGAAGACAAATAGATGATGATAATGATGATGGGAGGAGATGGGAAGAAGAGAAACCTTAGTAATACGTAGGAGAAAACGTACTTTCCAATGGGGGGCTCTCTCCATTCCGACATGTCTCCATTCTGATATTGACTTCTTATTGTCGGAGTGGCAACACTTCCATAGAGGTTAGGGTTAGGGTAAGGGATAGTGTCGGAATGGAGACAATGTCGGAATGGAGACATGTAACCGTTTCCAATCATTCTCATTGTTGATTATATTAAGTCATTAATTGGTTGTTAGAAAGCAGTGTTCACCAGAGCTGTACAACAGAGGTCAGATCATGTGTATCTCCTAAATTGTGTTGTTGTTGCTCGCCCTGCTGTGTTCTGTAAAGCACTTTGGTTGGCTTCGGTCATTTGGAAAGGTGCTCATTCCCCTGAGGGACCGTGTCAGGTGATCAGCTGATTCCCCCGGGTAGGGATGGGAACTGAAATTCGGTTCCAAGCAGGAAGCGATAAAGAAATGGCAGGTACTGGGTACCCAAACAAACAATTTAATTTCGGTGCCGCATATTGGTTCCTATAGACGCGCTACATAAAACGAAATCAATAAATTATGCATGCTCTGCTGTAACTGTATGCGAACTGCTGTGCTGCTTCTGAAGACAGTTCTGATCTTAAAGGATGGAATCTTGAGACAACAGAGAATGAAGACAATGAAGGAGAAAGCAAGACAAAATACAGAGAAAGAGAGAGAGACTCACTCAAGACGCTCCACAGCAGTATGGCGTAACTAAAACAAAAAGAGACATTGATCAGTCACATCTCATCACATATTATTAGGGACTTTAAGCACCGACGGCTACGGCAGTCCGCTACGGTAACCGGACATGGATCAGTGCTAGATTAACCTGCCTGCCGTCTGAGCCGCCTCTACTACGGCAGAAGCTACCTTTCCACGTAGTGGCTACAACATCTGCTTCATAGACGCGTCACCATGGGAACCAAAAAGTTGAGTGAAAGGGGTGGGAACCCGTCACAAACGGCTGTTTGCTTAACGATTTTGACTGCTACGGCGATCGCGTCATAGCAGCCGTACTTCCGCCTGACGTAGCTGCCCTGAAAACCGTGGTTGCTTAAGGTCCCTAGAATCACACATTTCTTTCAAACACGTGTGTGCAAGGAGCCTGGTTTCCACAGGAGCTATGGATTACCTGTAGACGTCGAAGGGGCAGGCGGAGGCCTCTGGAGGCATGAAGTAGGTCGTCCCGAACCCCTTCACACAAGTAGACGTCACATTGTCGACAAACTTGGCGAGGCCGAAGTCAGTGATCTGGACAAATACGAGGAGAGAGAGAGAAGGGGAGAGAGGGGAAGGGAAAGGGATGGAGAGAGATACCACTAAAAAGGTCACTTTCAGTTGCACATAATCCACACTCACCTTGACGTTTAGACCTGTGTCCATTCAGAACTCGCCTTGACATCCAGGTGTTTGTGTTTATTGGGACCAGGCCTAGGTTCATCATTTTAGGGGCAAGGCCACTTGTCCTTTGGTGTTGTCCATTTTTTGAGGGCACAAAGGCCAAACACCAGGGCAGGAAGGCCATCAAATAAAACAAGATGTTAGTCCATTGAAAGAATTTGTTTGAATTTAAGGTTTAGGGATGATAACCTAATCTGCAGATAAATTATATTTACAATCTGATCCATGCTCAGCCCAGCACCAATCAAAGTCACTGGATCGCACTGGGTTGGTTTAAAGATGGGGACTCGGTGAAGTTAAGATATCAGCATCTCAACAAAAAAAACACTGGTGTCTGCATGACAAGAAAGAGACTCCGGTGTCTACTGTCTACATATTGACAAGAAAGAGACAGAGGAGAAAGTGCTACAGTCAGATGGGGCATTGATGCCACTGTGGACTCAGGTCATGCCATTGGTTTGAGGGGCACAAGGCCAAACTGAGGGGCAACAGCGGCCATGGCCTTCATGGCCGCAATGATATTCCTGCCCTGGATGGGACGATATGAAAACTTTATATCACGATTATTGTGACCAAAGAAATCGCAATTTACGATATTATCGCGATAAACAAAATATCCCCAACATCCATATCCTGGGGTGGGACATTTGCCAAAGAATAGCGCATTGTGAGCTTGTAGATCGGCTATTATTTGGCAGAGAGATTTGGTAGAGAGTGAAAAAAAGACTATCAAGTACGTATATTATAACTACGTTTTACCAATAGAGGGTTTAAATGGTACCGGATGGCAGCTCGGCAAATAAAAGGTGAATTGATCTCAGTGCATGACGGAGGACGATATCATGATAAATTAAGTCTCCACGATACGATTATCGCGAGTCTTTTTATCTTTAAGAGTTTTTATTAGGGATGCACGATTAATCAGGCCATCATATCGGTATCGGTAATATCGGAGATAAAAATGCATTATCAATATCGAACCGATATCAAAATAACTGATCGGTTTAGCTGATATTTTGTTTTATAATATTCACAAATACAGTAGCCCTTTGTAATGATGAAGGCTGAAGATTCAATCAGGGTTTTCTGGGAAAGCTTTTCAACTTGGATTTTTTTTTTGATAAAATAGTGTCATATCTGTCGATACCGATTCTGATAAGATATACAGTTATATCAGTTATTATAATATAATAATGTAATACATATCGGTATCGGAATCGGTATCAACAGATATGAGCCTGTAAAATATCGGTTATCGGATATCGGCCATAATTTCATGATCGTGCATCTCTAGTTGTTATTGTTCCTACACATACAAGTAACAAGACATGTAACATGACCACTAAAATGTATACACATATTTGAAAAAAAAGGGTCTTGTTTAACAGTGTATCATACAAGAGTTTATTTGTTTTCCTTTTAAAACAATCAGTAATAATAATAGTAATTATAAAACATAACAAATATATATAAAAGGTAGTTAAGAAATGTATGAGTTGAAACAGTAAAGAGAAAAGAAAGGGGATTATCGTGAGTGTTTTTATCACGATAAAAGATAATTGTTGCGACCGAAGGTCGCATATACTCTGAAGAACCGTGTCGCTTGAGTGTCCTTCCGTACCCCTGTGATGTCAGTGTGATGTCAGCGAGTTGTGACATCACTTCCTGTACGGGGCGGCTACACGAAATGTGGATAACACTATATATGGAGATAGTCCAGTCCATCATGTCATATGGGACTACCGTCATAGACAGTAGCCAAAAGAGAAGGATACACAAGACTAAGAAAGACAAAAAAAGGAGGAGGAGGATAAAGATACCAAAAGGAGAGAGAAGAAAGGGTGGATGAGGTACAATGTGTCTCAGAAAAGAAAAGGAGGTGGCAACGGGGGCGGCTAGATAAAGTTATTAGGCCTGGATCCGACTTTAAGTCGACGCACAGGATTCCAGAAGTGTAGCGCTTATTCGCTCTTGTATCAAACTGGTACTCGAAACGTTCTTAGAATTTAATATATATTTTCTAAAGTAAATATGGGGGCGGCTGTGAAAAAAAGAGAAGAATAAAAAAGAAAAAAAGGAGGAGGATAAAGATACCAAAAAGAGAGAGAAGAAATGGTGGATGAGGTACAATGTGCGGTATCCTCCTTGTCAAGCTCGACGTTGGTCATTTGGACCTATACATGGAGAAATGGAGCGAACCTGTTTGGCCTAAACATGGAGATGTGGTACAGAATGACTCATATATGGGCATAAAAAGTATGTCATGTGACATCACTTCCTGTACAGACAGTCAGACAGACAGACAGACAGACAGACAGACAGACAGCCATTGACTCCGGCCTAACAATGGCTACTGTCTATGACGGTAGTCCCATATGACATGATGGACTGGACTATCTCCATATATAGTGTTCTCCACATCTCCATGTTTAGGCCCTATCGCTCACACCCTAGGTGGGGTTGGCGATAGGGCCTTTCTGTGTGGAGTTTGCATGTTCTCCCCGTGTCTCCTAGGGTTGATACCCTCACAAAAACATGAACAAACTCCCCCCAGAATGATAACAATTAGAATCGTCAGAGAAACGCTGTGGTTGGCCAGATAGTCAAGAATTGGGGCGAGGTCGCGCCAATTCATGTCACCCTGAAGTCGCATTCCACCCTCAGGTGTCTTACTAGTATCGCTTATCATCCCATCCCTAGAACATGGTGGGACTCACCTTGACATCCAGGTGTTTGTGTTTATCAGAACATGGTGGGACTCACCTTGCCTGGCTCCAGCCAATAGACCCGCCCACTCTCTGAGTGGACTGCTTCTCTTGGTCTGGAAGTGGCATATGACGCGCCTCTTTCTGTCGGTGTCCTAGCCGATCTGGCGCACCAACCAATGAAATCAATGCAAGACCGAGGAGGGGTGGGTCTAACTTTTGAAAATCAACAGAAACAGCGGAGGGAGGGGTGGCTCACCAGAGTTCTTAATTGATCCCTCTCTGAACTTCAAAAGGGTTCTGAACTGCAGTCAGTGATTGAGCCATACAAGCTCGTTAGTGATTCTCTCTAATCAATGAAACATCAAAGACAATGCCTGTGGGGGCTTCCGGGTATGCAGGCGTAGGGAGAGGACGTGCTCCGTGGCTCGCTTCACCATTTTGACCATTTATCGTATTTTTTGTTTATCTAAAACTGCCTTTTTCATGTGAATTAGCCGTGTTATGACTTTGGAACGGTTTTGGTCGACCTCATTTGAAACCATGAGTGGAAAAGAACGCCGAACGACGCGACAAGCTAACAAAGAAGGAGATTCCACACTCGAAGCTAATGCTGCTAATACTAGCATCCCAGAAACTAGCTGTGGCAAGGAGATGGATAACCTCGCCCTCGACCCAGCAACAGCCAAAGCTCTCGAGGTAATGACGGCGCATATCACGCAGGCGATCGACAAGAAAATTGATGAAAAAATAAGCCCAATTGTGGAGTCCATTCAGAAGGTTGTGAGTGGGCTACAAGTCGCTGAAAAACGACTGGATGAGGTCGAAGAGCGGGTGGAAACGGTGGAAACCGCGACCGCCTCCTACGATGGCCGTGTGATGCAGCTCGAAAAACAACTCAAAGATGCAGTGGATCGCCTGGACTCATTCGAGGACAGAAATAAGCGTGACAACATACGCTGTTTTGGACTTTCAGAGGGCTTAGAAGGAGATAATTGCCTGCAGTTCTTTGAAACCTGGTTACCCAAGCTGCTGAACATCGAGACCAAAGCTGGGTCCATCAAACTGGACCGGTGCCATCGCCTGGGTCCTAAAATCAACAAGCCCAAACAGCGCGACCGACCCCGTGGGGTTATTTTCAAGCTACACCACTCCAGGGACAAGAAACGTGTGATGGATGCAGCCAGAATCGCCGCGGAGAGAGGAGAGCAGCCGACCTACGAGGGATCGTCCATTTCATTTTATTCTGATTTTTCACAAGGCACTCTTCAAAAGCGCAAAAGCTTCGATGACGTCAGGAAACAGCTGAGAGCCAAGAATGTCGACTACTCTACTCTACACAATGGGGTGCTTCGTATAAAACACAATAGTAAGGTAACGTTGTGTAACACCCCACAGGAGGCTATTGTGTTTCTTGACTCTAGTGGCTTACTGGGCTGATTCCCCCAGTTTGTGTCTCTGGGGGCACTATTTTTGCTATTTGGGTCAGAGATAACTTTAAGCTAAACAAGATAATTGTTAAGGCAGTTAAGTTTTATGTTTTATCTTTATTTTGTTTTATTATGATAAATGGGACACCATTTTGTTTAAGCTGATGTGTTATGGGGCGAGCCACCGCTCGGGGATATTTTACAAATGTGCTGCTTGATTATGCTAGCGTTTTTTCTCTGTTATTTTTCTTTCCTTGTCCTAGGGAACGTTTCCCCTCTGCTTCTCATTGAAGGAGCCCTGTTTCAAGAGTTTATTCTGTGGAAGGTAATTTGTTTTTGTAGACCCGTTTTCTTATGGGTAGTGGCTAACGTTGAGACCCCTTTTTTCCCAGCTCCTTTTGTTTTTAGGTTTGTGTGTTTTTGTGTGTGTTGCTCGCTCGACATGTGGAACGGACACTTTTTTGCTGTACTGTTATTAGATTTCATTACCTACTTTTTGGACACTCAAAAGACTGTGGTGCCATGTAATTTTGTCATGATTATATCATCGCCAAGGGGACACTCTTCATTTATTTGGTATATTTTCTCCATGACGGATGTCATTGAATAATCTTAAAATATGTTCTTGGAATGTCAGGGGCTTGCATAAACCAATTAAGAGGAGAACGGTGCTGAGCTTTCTGAAAAAAGAGAACGTTAACTTTGCTTTCTTACAAGAGACCTATTTGGAGGAAAGTAAGGATCTGTTTAAACTAAAACATAGCTGGATTGGTGATGTCTTTATGACATCTTATGCATCTAATACCAGGGGGGTGGCTATTTTAGTCAATAAGAATGTTGCCTTCAGATCCACACATGTTATAAAAGATAAGGAGGGCAGATATGTCATTCTAAGGGGTATTTTGTTTGGCAAATCTGTGTCTTTTATGAATATATACTGTCCCCCAGGATATCCCACTGGTTTCTTAGCCAAAGCATTTTCAGAGTTTGTAGAACTGAGTGCAGATTATCAATATGTGGGGGGGGATTTCAACGTTCATATGAGCCCCCTCTTGGACAAATGTCCCCCGTCTAACATACCACCCAGTGGTCGGGCTAAAACGCTTGCCTCAATATGTAATGACATTGACTTTGCTGACGTTTGGAATACACTTAACCCCTCTTCTAAAGCATACACGTTCTTCAGTAATCCCCATAAATGTCACACACGCTTAGACTACTTTTTTGCACCTAAACGTTTGCTTAGCTCTGTAACATCATGCAAAATTGGCAGTATAATTGTGAGTGACCATGCACCTATTTATTTAGAAATCTCCTTTCTTGAGATAAATAGATTTTCTAGATCCTGGAGGTTTAACTCTACCCTCTTGAATAATGATGTTTTCCTTCCTCACTTTACCTCTCAATTTAATACGTTTTATGAGGCAAATATTGGCTCTGCACCTAACCCTTCTATTATGTGGGAAACCATTAAAGTTTTTTGTAGAGGAATCATCATCTCTTATACGGCCAGCAGGCGGCAGCAGAGGACAGCACAAGAAACACAGCTGGAGGTCAGACTCCAACAAGCTGAACAGAGCTATTTGGAGACCCCTTCTAATGACAAACTGTGGCAAGTGAGTGCTGCTCGTATTGCTGTCGAATCCATGATGTCCCTGAAATCAGATAAAAGTCTTAAATTTGCCAAACAACGCTTGTATGAATCAGGGGATAAACCAGGAAAATATTTGGCTTATTTGGCAAAAAAAAGGGAAACATCACAGACCATTGTCTCAATTAAAGATCCTGCTGGCAATATTACATATGAGACTCAAGCAATTAATAATGTGTTTGCTACTTTTTATAAAAATCTATACAGATCAGAACAGAGTAATGATGCCCACCAAAATATGGATGACTTTTTCTCTCTCAGATAGGCAGAGGGCTATTCTCAACGCTCCCATCACAAAGGAGGAGATCCGTGATGCCCTTACAAAACTTCAATCTGGTAAAGCTCCTGGTCCTGACGGCTATGGATGTGAATTTCTAAAGAAGTTTCAAGATGTATTAATCGACCCCTATTTGGCCATGATAAACCATTCATTTGAAACAGGGATCCTCCCCCAGTCACTGAGGGAGGCAAATATCACAGTAATCCTTAAAAAGGGGAAATGCTCTGACGAGTGCGCCTCTTATAGGCCAATCGCATTATTGAATTCTGATTTAAAATTACTGTCCAAAATATTGGCGCTACGTCTCGAACAACTACTCCCTGATATCATAGGACGAGAACAAACAGGGTTCATCATTGCTCGTAACTCCTCTGATAGCGTACGGAGACTTCTTAATATTATCCAATACATGCACAGCACTAACGAGCCCGGCCTAGTGCTGTCGCTTGACAGCGAAAAAGCGTTTGACAGGATTGAATGGCCGTATCTCTTTCATACGATGGATACTTTTGGCTTAGGCGACACATTTATCAAATGGGTTAAAATTCTATATAATGACCCTCAGGCAGCGGTCCTTACAAACGGCCTTAGATCTAAAAACTTCTCTTTGCAACGCTCTAGTCGCCAAGGTTGCCCTTTGAGTCCGCTGCTCTTCGCCATCGCCATAGAGCCGTTTGCCCAGTCTATACGCCAATCACCTGTGATTTCTGGGGTTGTTGTAGGAGAGAGAGAGCATAGAATTAATTTATATGCTGATGATGTCCTGTTATTTCTAACTAAATCAGATCTCTCTGTTCCTGGTGTTATGGATGTTATTACTAAGTTTGGATCCTTTTCAGGATATAAGATTAACTACTCCAAATCAGAGGCCATGCCACTGGGCTCCCTCCAAAACATTCCACCTGCCCCTGACCCGTTCCCATTTCGCTGGTCCCCCTCTGGCTTTGTTTATTTAGGTGTTCATATAACTCCCCTATTTGAACAAATGTATAGTGCCAACTTTACTCCCCTCATGGATATCATAAAATCTGACCTTGACCGATGGGCATCATTGCCATTGTCCTGGTTGGGTAGAGTGGCACTTATTAAAATGAATATACTACCACGGTTACTATACCCACTTCAAATGGTTCCTGTCTTCCTCCCAAGCAAGACGGTTAAGATTATTGAAGGTTGGCTGAGCTCATTTATTTGGAGCAAGAGAAGGCCCAGGTTAAAACTAGCTAAACTACAGCTTCCTGTCTCAGAAGGTGGGCTAGAACTCCCCAATATAAAATGGTATCAGGTTTCCGCACAATTAAGCTTCGCAGCAAAATGGTTACAGGGAGACCAGCTTTCTATTTGGCTAGATATTGAAGCTGCACAATGTGACTGCCCCCTCCGTAATCTCTTATTTCTCAAAGACCCCTCTACAGTGAAGAAACTTTGTAATAACCCAATTGTCTCCAACACACTTAAGGCATGGAGGGTTGCAAGGCTCCTAGAGGGCAGAGCCAAAGTAACATCACCTCTTACCTCTATTCAAGGGAATCCAGACTTCCCTCCTGGCCTTAATGACCCTGGGTTCAACGTTTGGAGAGATAACGGTATAACAACGTTGGGGAAATTGTTTAATGGTGCTATACTTATGTCGTTTGATCAAATACAACAAAAATATGCCCTACCTCGTAATCACCTTTTCAGATTGTGAGGGATTTTATTCGCAGACGTACAACATTACTAACTAATGTAGATACCTCTCCAATTGAGAGAATATTGATGATGGATTTCACAAGGGGTTTCATTAGCACTCTCTATGGCATGTTAAGGTCTAATACAACGGTTAATACCCAAGATACTAAGAGAAAATGGGAAAGAGACCTTGGGGTTGATATTGATGACGATGTTTGGTCTGAAATATTTGAAAATGCCAAAAAACTTTCTGTGTGTAATAGGGCCTGGTCGATTCAGTTAAGAACCATACACAGATTACAGATTTCACCTAGCCTTCGCCATAAAATGAATGCTAATTTATCCCCCCTTTGCCTTAAGTGTAAGACTGAAGAAGGAGACTATATTCATTGCATATGGTCATGTCATAAGATTGAACGTTATTGGTATGATGTTGTACAAGAACTGAATGAGATCTTTAATATAGAGCTTGAACTTGACCCTTTGTGTCTGATTCTGGGACTTCCTGATAATAAGATTGTCAACAAGTTCCACAAACGTCTGTTCAATCTTTTGACCTATGCTGCGAGGAAAAATATTTTATTGTCTTGGATAAATGAAAAACCGCCAAAAAAGAGAGGCTGGGATAAAATTATCATGCAGTGCATGCCTTTGGAATATCTGACTTGCCTGCTGCGCTCTACAACCGATACCTTCTATAAAATTTGGGACCCATATTTACGCTTTATTGGTCCTCAGTTAGCTGAGACCTTGACAATAGGGTTTCTTAACAGAAGTGATGCTGCTAACCTTGATGGATAAGACAGGAACATCACTTTTTGTCTCTTTAACACCGTGGTTTTGTTTTTCATTTTGTGTACATAATGTATGTATATGAGTGTAATTCTATATGTATATTGTTATACTGTATATAATCTAAAGAAATGTACGTTGATACCTGTGTCCTTTGCTTTTGCAACGTGTCTGAGCTGAGCTGTCTGTCTGTCTTGTCTTTTCTTTTTTGTCATAACTTTAAAAATCAACAAAAAATATTATTGAAAAAAAAAAAGACAATGCCTGTCATAGAGGGGAGGGGGAGGGGAGAATGTTTTGTGTACACAAGTCAAACACAACCCCTCCCACCAGATGTCTTGTGATTGGGAATTTCAAATTTTAAATCCCCTCCCCTTTGAAATCTCTTACAATGGGGACAACTTCAGACTCAAGCGCAGAGTCTGAAATCAGGCTAGGACTCACCTTGACATTCAGGTGTTTGTCCAGAAGAACGTTGCCAGGCTTCAGGTCCTTGTGGATGATGGGAGGGCTCAGGCCGTGGAGGTGCTTCATGCCCAGAGCCACTTGGTGAGCCAGTCGAAACACCAGGGCCCAGGGTGGCAGGTGCTTTAGTCTTTCCTGTTGAGGGTGTTGTATTTGATTGATTGACTACTTAACAAATTGGATGTATCTCATAATCTAACTCCAGATCATGTTTAAAACAAGCCCTTCTCTACCGGCCATTACAAAAGCACTGATGGCCGCGATTGTTATTTTTTCATAGACTTCATAGACTTGCAAAGATAATATACCTAGATTCCTAGGCGTCGTAGTTCAGGCACTTTCCTGATAATCGTTGCCTCTTTTGGAACGCAACGTGGTAAACGGTAAATGGTGCATTGGAATGATACAAACACAGTGGAAAGTAACAGCAAAGGTGATACACCCTCCCCTACAACCACACCCTCCCCTGGATGATGATGCATACGTCCAGAGACCTCAGTGAACTCACTTTTCTGAGCCTAATTATTAAAAAAAACAACAGATCCTTTTCCTTTTTCTTTTTGGAATTGAGGTCAGAAGTCATAAGACCTTTAAGTGTTGCCAAAAGCATAACACAAAACCCATCAAGCCCTATCCACCTGTTTCAGCAAGAATTTACCGTCGAATTATGTGTGGGACACATCCAGTGAACAGCTGACATACAAGCTCACGTCGCGTCGCAGTTGCAACCGTTGTGAGCTTGTAGAACGCCGGAACTGCTGCACACCTTCTGCACAATGCACGATGTGACGTTAAAAGGATAAAAGGGATGTTTTACACCAGGGGTGTCCAAACTATTTTCAAAGGGGGCCACATTAGAAAATATTAAAACACCCAAGGGCCGACACTATCTCCTGACATAATGTACTTTATTTCAGTCTGACCATAACAAAGTCATATTATGCATCACGATTCACATTTAAATGATTTTATTTACCTGTAATTACCGGACTATAAGCCGCAGCTTTTTTCACATGCGGCTTATATAGAGATTTTTACAGCTAACGGCCAGTTAAGGTCTTTGCACACTGCTGCGTTTTTCTTTGCGAAATGCGTTTTTTAGGGCAAGGAGAGACAGAGAGATAGAGAGAGCAAGGGACTGAGTGGTGCGCGAAACGGGCGGCAGTGTGCAAACGTGACTGACATAACGTGAGGTTGATTTTTTATTTGCGCGCTCCGAAATTCACTCCGATATTCTGCGCGAAAAACGCAGCAGTGTGCAACCAGCTTAAGTTAGTTTTACAATGGTCTTTAACAAGGATTTATATATAGATCTTTACAGCTAACGGCCACCAGGGGCGCTCTAGCGGGAAGCAGGAAGGACACCTGCGGCTTATAGTCAGGTGCGGCTTATATATGTAAACATTAGTTTTTTGTTCAAAATTTAGCTGGTGCGGCTTATATTCAGGTGCGGCTTATAGTCCAGCAATTACGGTAACTACAGTATATTTGACCATATATCAATGGTCTTTTGTCAGGTGTGTGCTCTGAACAAAACACAAATTACTCAGCCTTGTTTCACATTGGCAAATCGCTTCAGAATGTGACATGTTCTGACAACAGGACAACAAGGGATCCCGACAAATTATACTCTGGGAAAATATTCTTGTTTGAGAGTGCTGGCAGGCCGTTTATGATACAATTTAGGAATGAAGCAGAGGGCTGAATAAAATGGGTCCTCGCAGGCCAGGATTAACACCTCTGAGAGCCCCTGGGCACTGAAGCTCCAAGGGCCCCCCTCTACGTACGCACTACAGGGCTCCAGACTAACTGTTTTCAGCATTTTAAAAAGCACTGTAGCTTAACGATATGAGCAGCCAGTGAACACACTTAAGACAATAACAGTCTGAGTTAAGAAACAGTGGCAGTGTGGCCACTGACAATCAAAATAAATAACAATGTACTATTAGTACTACTACATGGTCAAACCATGTCCTTCCCCCAAAAATGCTGCTGCTGCAGCGCTCAATGTGCGCTGCCAGGCAGGAAGGCAGCGAGCAGCCGAGCACTGGTGACACATTGTACTACACACAATCACACTAGCAGCAGCATTCTCAACAATACAACACACAAAATCGGGGGGTTGGGGGCATCATTTAATGTATTTCAGTCGGATTAGATAACAACAAAATGTCTGTTTTTTTTTTGTTTTTGTTTTTTGCCACCCTGGAGGGCCCCCTGATGCCAGGGGCCCCATGGGCACGTGCCCAAAGTGCCCATATTGTAGATCCGTCCCCGGGCCACACGTTGGACACTCCTGTTTTACACAAAAACAGCTGACCTGCAAGGAGGCCAGGGATCCGTTGTCCATCAGCTCCATGACCAGCAGCTCCATGACCAGACCCAGGTGGACGTCGGGGGAGGAGGGTCTGCTGCCCCTGAAGACCCCCTGGACCTTCATGACGTAGGAGCTCTCCGCTCGCCGCATCAGCTCCACCTCGCGGAGCAGAGCTCTGTCTGGGGTCGTTCTGAAGAGTACAGCATGGGTTCATGCACAGAGGTGGAAAAAGTACACACATTTTGTACTTAAGTAAAAGTATCAATGCTGCACTGTAGATGTACTCCTTTACAAGTAAAAGTCCAGATTTCAAAATGTACTTGAGTAAAAATCTGAAAGTGTCGGGATCAAAATGTTCTTAAAATAACAAAAGTAAAAGTACAAAATGTTTGAAAATAGACGCGTTGTGAGCTTGTAGATCGGCTATTTTCAAACAGCCATGGTATAAAATAAGGCTTAAGTGGTTTATGTATATTTTATAATTGCGACCGAAGGTCGCATATACTCTGAAGAACCGTGTCGCTTGAGTGACCTTCCTTCCGTATCCTCGTGACCTTCCTTCCGTATCCTCTGTGATGTCAGTGTGATGTCAGCGAGTTGTGACATCACTTCCTGTACAGGGCGGCTACACGAAATGTGGATAACACTATATATGGAGATAGTCCAGTCCATCATGTCATATGGGACTACCGTCATAGAAAGTAGCCATTGTTAGGCCGGAGTCAATGGCTGTCTAAACATGGAGATGTGGATAACACTATATATGGAGAGTCTAGTCCAATATGTCATATGGGACTACCGTCATAGACAGTAGCCATTGTTAATCCGGAGTCAATGGCTGACTGTCTGTACAGGAAGTGATGTCACATGACATACTTTTTATGCCCATATATGAGTCCTAACATGGAGATGTGGATAACACTATATATATGGAGATAGTCTAGTCCAATATGTCATATGGAACTACCGTCATAGACATTAGCCATTGTTAGGTCGGAGTCAATGGCTGTCTGTCTGACTGTCTGTACAGGAAGTGATGTCACATGACATACTTTTTATGCCCATATGAGTCCTTCTGTACCACATCTCCATGTTTAGGCAAACTCCACACAGAAAGGCCCTATCGCCAACCCAACCTAGGGTGTGAGCGATAGGGCCTTTCTGTGTGGAGTTTGCATGTTCTCCCCGTGTCTCCTAGGGTTGATACCCTCACAAAAACATGAACAAACTCCCCCCAGAATGACAACAACTAGAATCGTCAGAGAAACGCTGTGGTTGGCCAGATGGTCAAGAATTGCCGCGACCTCGAGGTTGCATGTCACCCTGAGGTCCAGGGTGACATTCCACCCTCAGGTGTCTTACTAGTAATTTATATCTGCAAAGTAACTAGTAACTAAAGTTTTCAAGTAAATGTAGTGGAGTAAAAGTACAATATTTGAATCTGAGATGTAGTGGAGTAGTAGAAGTAAAAGTATTGGAAATTGGAAATACTCAAGTAAAGTACAGATACCTCCAAATTGTACTTAAGTATACTTAAGTAAATGTACATAGTTACTTTACACCACTGTTCAAGCGAGACAAATGGACAAGGACAACATTTTAAGATGTGGGGTCCGCGGCCAAATACATATCATTTTGTGGGTCCTTGACATGACAAAGTTTGAGAACCACTGATATAGCAACATACATTTTTATTTCAGAAAAAGGACCCCCAAAATTATATTGTATTTGGCCACGGACCCCATCCCCAGAGGGAAAGATTTTAGTTAAAAAAAAATGCAGGAGTGTGGGGAACACACACCACTGACTATTGCCGATGATGGAGAGGTTATGGTTTTATAGCTTTGTGTATTGAGAATGAGAGGCACTCTTGACGATTTCGTAAGAGACTCGTCGCCAATTGCAAGATATTTAAAAGTTATTTGGGGCGATGATCATAACCTCTTCTTCCCACTACTAGTCTAAGGATTTATATTGTCTGTGTTATTGTTTACAACCACAATTATTCACGTGTGGCAAGATCGCGGTTACACTAGTTTTACTAGTAGGCTAGTGTGGGCTTAGAAGCCTTTTCAGAAGTTAATGTAATGTTTTCTATTTAATGATTTCCTTTATCCTCATCTAATCTTGCGCTAATGCACGCAACTGCTTTCGCCAGGTTTTAAAGCCTAGTAGGCTTTTCAGAAGTTAATTTAATGTTTTCCATTTAATGATTTCCTTTATCGTCATCTTGTGCTAATGCACTAACTGTTTTCGCCAGGTTTTAAGGTTTTATTTGAGTTGTTTCTCATAAGCTCGCGACCCACCTTGCCCATCGGCCCCCACCGTTGTGCTCAGGTTCACCGGGAAAACTGGTAGCTCGTTGTGGGCCAGTAATGATGATGGAATACGAAGAATGGGACAGCTCCATCTTGATCACATTACTAGATAATGTGTTTTCCGATTTGCGTGATGTTTGGACAAAATCTGTAGGAGTAGGGCCTACTATGAAAAAAATATGTTTTCGGGATACCACATACATGTAGGCTCTGATTCGAACCTGCGACACGCTGTCAGGCATGTCAGGCATCACTGATTGCCTGACAGTGTGTCGCGGGTTTGAATCCCGATCCCGACGACCTTTGCTGCATGTCACTTCCCCAACACTCTTCCTGTTTCCTGTCTACATATTGTTCTAAGAATAAAGGCAGAGAAGCCTAGCGTGAAAGTTGGATAACAGGACCTTGGTTTTTTACAACAAGGGTTCATATTTTAGATTGTAATTAGAGAAAAGAAAAGATTTATTGATTGATTGATTGATTGATTGATTGAAGACTTTATTAGAAGGTACAGTTTCATGACGGTACAGTTCACTGGTACAAGGTCTACTAAAAGGAGATCCATGAAAAGACTAAGCTTATTTCCACAGGAAACCATTAAAGTATCTCATATAACATTGAATGACAGACGAATAGAACACAGTACTATGCAGTAGATACGTAAAGAAAATAAATGAGAGAACAAAAAAGAAAACAGTAAGTCTAAACAAACAGTAAGTATAAAGAAGGGGCAGGGGAGGGTAGGGTTGGGCTAGGTTAGTTTCTTTTACCAGTTGCGAACGGCTGCTGCCTGTAAGTGGTTTTTCAGGGCAATTTTAAAGGATGCTAGTGATCCACACTCCTTTATGGGCTTCGGTAAGGCTTTCCACATTTTGATGGTATAGCAGAAAAAAGAGTTTGACCCTTTGTTGGTTTTGACTCTGGGTTGGAAGTGATGAGTGTTAAAATGTTTTCATTTACTGCTTTCTATTGTTTTAGTGATATTTAGATATATTTTTCGCAAAAATTGGCCTCCTGGTGGCGCTGTTAACAGGCCAATCTGAAGAACTGGGGGCAGAGGTTCTGCTCTGGCATCCAGGGAGAACACTTTCACAGCGAATGGCCCAACGGTGCCACAGATTAGCTGTTCATAGACGGACGGGGACACACACACCCACACACACACACACACACACACACACACACACACACACACACACACACACACACACACACACACACACACACACACACACACACACACACACACACACACACACACACACACAGACAGACAGACAGACAGACAGACAGACAGGGGCGAAAACATAGTGTCGGTCGGGGCCTATGGTTGGTCAAGATAACCTAGACATCATTAAAAATCCAACTTTATTTTTTATGAAATGTTGAGAATAGCCTGATCTACAATCACCACATTTATGTTTTGGGAATCCTCCAGCGCTTTAGAATGTCATCAACAGAACATAGTACTTTTCCACTTACCCGTTATCAGGACATAACAACTTGACGGCCACATCACGTCCCCAGCGGCGATGTCTGGTCTTAAAGACCTGACCGAACCCTCCTGCACCAATCACAGTCCAGCTCTGGTCCAGATCCCTCTCACTTATCACTGTAGATGATGCCATAGTTCACTGCAGAGAGAAAAGGGGGGGGGGGGGACACCCCACCCTGATGAGCACTAAGAGACATTACATTTTCACAGTTCTATTGTGAAAATAGCAGATCCTCATGCTCTACAAGCATCTGCTAGATCTGCCATTTCCACAATGTCTGCCTCTTAATATTTGGCAATTTGGCCAATGTTTAATTTGTCATTTTAGAGGTATTAAAAAGTCCTTAAATTGTCACTTTAGAAATGTGCAGATAGCCAGATACCCCATATACTGCATACTTACTTTGTTTACTGTTGAGAAAGAAAACAATGTTGCACGTTAAGTATCTGGGGATCCCCAAAAATCATTTTGGGACCCCCTGGGGGTCCTGACCCACCGGTTGAGAACCACTGCTTTAGTTCACTACCAGAGCTGTGTCCCTGAACAGACCTCCAGGTAAATGGAACCAAATGGACCCTTACGGGTCTGTAACTCTGAGAGTGTACAAATGGAACCAAATGGTCTGTAACTCTGAGAGTGTACAAATGGACCCTTATACAGGTCTGTAACTCTGAGAGTGTACAAATGGAACCAAATAGACCCTTACAGAATATACATCATTAGAGTGTTTTATTCGACAGAATAATTTAACAAAGATGATTAAACAGATTAAAACACATACAAACAATACATTGAATTCCTTTATTCCCCCAGGGCACACATGGGCCACATGCAGCCCGGGGGCCGGGTCCGGCCCTTGATTTGACCATCTCAATTAGGCCCTCGAAGCCCTCAAAGGAAAAAAAAAAAAAAGGTTGCTATACGTTAATAGTTTTGATTTAACTTGACTCCAATTAATAGTAATTCATATTTAATATTTACCATTTGAGTACATACCTGCCCGGTGAGAGAGTGTGAAAATGGCCCAGTAGCCTCTTATATAGAGGCAACACCAGGTGGGCCAGATCCTCACTGATGGCACACTCCGCCCTCCAATCAGTCTCTGCAATGGGGCTTTTAAGCTGTGACATCATTTTGTAGGCAGAGGAGAATCTGCCCCCAGAGCATTTTCTGTCCCTCGCTATTTTCAACAGATCCGAGACAAAAATAACGACTAAAGTATAATTCTAACACTTTCCTTTCAACAACAAAGAGAAGAAAAATGTGTAAATAGTAAAAATAGTAAAAAGATTCACGGAAACTGGGGGCAGAAATTCTCCTCTGCCTACAAAATGATGTCATACTTAACAGCCCCATACAGGCACCAGGTTAGAAACCATGACAACCATCTGTGTTACCCTGACAACCCCAGGGTTGTCACACGTCCGTATGTACTCAAATGTTTTATGTTTGTCCATGCACCAAAAGTAACAGTGAAACAGTCAACCTTGAGTCAATATTTACAACATAATGCAATGTGTTTTACCAGTGACTTTTGGAGAGGTGCATATCAGATAAGATGCAGTATAAATTTATAGGCTCATTTAAAACTTGACGTAGATTATTTTATGTATAACTATAATATTTTTATTGTAGGCCAGAGTACACCAGTCAGCAGTCTTGTTGTGAAAGGACCTCATTGTAAAGTAGTTTGTCATGTCTAACAAATTCATGCAGTTTTAACATAATTGTTGTGTGTTATGTGTATCAAGTTTCAATTCAATTGTACGGCCCTTCACTTCACAAAAGTGTCGCCCTTCAACTCATTTTACCCAGGTCCATATGGCCCTCTGGAAATTAATGTTGCCCACCTCTGCCTCAGGTGATAAAAAAAAAAAAACGGTTGCATGTCAAACAAAGAAAACAAATTAACAACAACAAAAATGAAGACTAGATAATAACTTACCTCTCACAAGGTGGTTGATTAAAGATGTATCTTATAAAGTTGTAGACAGAATAAAGACAAGCGTTTATTCCTTCAGTGCGTCTGCCCTACCACTCAGAACGTGTGTGTGTGTGTGTGTGTGTGTGTGTAGGTGTGTGTGTGTGTGTGTGTGTGTGTGTGTGTGTGTGTGTGTGTGTGTGTGTGTGTGTGTGTGTGTGTGAGAGTGTGTGTGAGAGAGAGTGAGAGAGAGTTAAGTGCTCCACTATCTATTCCTATATACACATGCCCTTTTACTGTGTGTGTGTGTGTGTGTGTGTGTGTGCGTGCGTGCGTGCGTGCGTGCGTGTGTGTGTGTGTGTGTGTGTGTGTGTGCTTGCGCTGGGTGAAGTACAACAATGTGCAAACACAGCAGCAAGATTTGTGAGCTGCTGCTGTGATAAGAGAAGGATATCAAATGGAACACAACCACCTTAAAGACTCATTATTGTGTACCAGTCCTCACCCGTTCAAAGATATGTGCTCCCAAATGATGTGCAGAGTACGGGTTACTGTGCAGAGTATGGGTTATGGGGTGTGCATAGGCACAGCCCTCTAGTGGCGAAACAATAGAAAAGACTTCTGGGAACCCAGATTAAGTTCATAGGCCTATTAGCCTATATGTCAAACTCAATGCCCGGGGGCCAAATCAGGCCTGTGATTGTGAATGAATTTTCTTTGGCCCGCGGGATAATAATATTATCCACCGTATTAAGGCCACCGTAATACTACAAATACCACAATGCACTGCGAGTGCACTGGTGTGTATCGAGGGTCTGCGAGCACATGCCAGCATCTTCACCAGCAGCTACCCCTCTCCCAAAAAATGGCTAAACGAAAAGTGAACTCTGAAAACCCCTACGAAGGGAAATTTGTCTTACCAAATAACAACACAAACATATCACATAGACAGATCATCAGTAACCCACTATACACAGAAAAAAAGAAAACTCTTAGCGACGGGGGTGATTGTTTAGCAGATTGTTAAGTGCAGCAATGGCTGAGGGGACAAAACTCCTTTTAAACCGAACTTTGTGCCACACCAAGGTTCTTTATCTTTATCTTCGCCCAGATGGCATTAGGTCGAAGTGGCGATGCAGAGGATGGTCAATTTCACTTGTTATTGAGAGTGCTAAGCGTGTAATGGCCCTAATGTTCATATCAGCAAGTGTGGGTGTGGGAAGTCCAATGATCTTGGAAGCAATACAGGTAATACTGTAAAGTTTGTTTCTGTTTGGCATGGACAGTATGGTGAAGAAACATGCAGAGCAGTACAACAGAACAGGTTGTAAATGCTTTTGTACAGTAATAACAGTACTTTCTCATTTTACTATAGCAGTGATTGGTGAGGACCATAGAGCAACTGAGCTTTAATAATGCATTTTCCGTTTCATCTTTGCATTTGTCTTGCTTAAGGGACATATTTGATTTTTGAAGGGAAATTACGATTTCACTTGAATACTGACAGAGCCATAAGAAAATATTGCAAATGATTTTATTTATGTTTTACTTCATTAAGTGCAATACTTATTAGGTCCAGGTTCAATATGCAATCATTTCAATACGTTGGACGTTTAAATAAACATTGAACCAGTCCGGCCCTCGACTTGTACCATTTTTGTTATTTTGGCCCACTGTGTATTTGAGTTTGACATCCCTGGTATAGTAGGTTTGATTGATTGAAGACTTTATTAGAAGTTTGCATAGGAAAAGGTACAGTTTCATGACGGTACAGTTCACTGGTACAAGGTCTACTAAAAGGAGATCCATGAAAAGACTAAGCTTATTTCCACTGGAAACCATTAAAGTATCTCATATAACATTGAATGACAGACAAATAGAACACAGTACTATGCAGTAGATATGTAAAGAAAAACAAAAAAAGAAAACAGTAAGTCTAAACAGTATATACAAAGAAGGGGCAGGGGAGGGTAGGGTATCTCTCTCTCTTTCTCAATGTCTCTCTCTCTCTCTCTCTCTCTCTCTCTCTCTCTCTCTCTCTCTCTCTCTCTCCCTCATCACTGTCTCTCTCTCACATGCACGTCTGGTTGCACAAACACACACGGGTTAAGTTACACTTTTTCCTGTTAATAATAACCTGTGTGAAATAAGCTGCATTGGGAGGTAAACGGGAGACACTTTATTGTGAAGGTAAGACAGGAAATGATAGTTGTTGCTGGGTAGGCCTAGTTGTCGGTTTGTTATGTTGTCGCTAAGCTCTCTAATGAGCTGCCTTGGTTTTGGAATATGAGCGCGCAGTTTAAGTTATAGCCCACACGGAAAGGAAATATATGCACATATATGATATTATATGTGACATATATGAAACATATATGTTGCATATATGCCATATTCAGGGTAATATATGTTCATATATGTGGATATATAGGAACATATATGTGTCATATATGGCTTATATATATCAACATATATGCCATAGTCATGGTCATATATTTGCATATATGTCATACATAATGTCTCATATATAGCTCATATATGTCTGACCTTATGCATATATGTCATATATAATGCCTCATAAATAGCTCATATATGTCTGACTTTTTGCATATATGCCATACATAATGCCTACATCTCACTTTTATTTGCAAAATAATGTGCATATAAGTTTTATATAACACAATTTATCATAGTACTTATTTTCTACTTAATGCAGGTCACCCCGGTTGCTGGGGGGCCGAGTTATGGCCTTTTTAGCGTGCTGCAGTGGCAGGGGTCCACCACTAGGTGGCGGTCTACGAATGGCTGTTTCCGCGCCGCCGAGGCGGACGCGTGGATACCGGCCCCGGCTCTCCCGGTCGCTCCTAGGCCGAGTTACGGCATTTTATGTGCACTGCAGTGGAGGGGGTGCTCCACTAATCACTTTTGGATCTGTTCTGGAGCAGCCGGAGTCGGTGGCCCCCCGGGAATTCCCCATGAGCAGCCCTGTTGGGGTGGTCATTTGGTCATTTTTGCACTTTTTGGCAGCTGGAACAGGGGGTCCCTGGAGCTCCGGGGGTCCTGGGAGGGGTGGAGGTTGTGGTTTGCCAGGCAAGGACTGTGTGTGCAAAGTTTGGCATGGGGCAACGGTGGCAGAGATATGAGTTGGGGAAAAGTGTGACGTGACGGACAGCCAGCATTTTCACGCGACGGGACCAACTACATCGGACTCAATGTCAAAAATCAAGTCAGAATAAGTGTATTTTATCTGAAAAAATATATAATTGATGCTGTGTGTTTTTTAATATAAAACGAATATAACATTCCTATGTAAAATAACATCCGGATTTATTAATATAATTATAGGCTATTAATTAATATTATTAAAATTATTTATAGTATGTATTATAATTATAATAGTTGTAATAATTATTGTTATTATCATTATCAATCAATTTATTATCTAATATAATCTTTGCATAAGTGTTGAGAAACAATGAGAAACAATGCATTGTTGCATCAGCAGTTACAGGGTTAAGTTCCCAAACTTGGTTAGACCAGTGACATCACACAGTGCTTTGATGTGCCTGCAGAGTGAAACTGGATTGAACCGGTTTGTTTGAATTGCTTTCAGTGACTCACTGCCACTGCCAGTGAGTGTGAATGCAGGCTGAAGGCTCTCTCATGGACTAAATTTATATCTCCTTTTGGTAGGTGAAATTTAAACAATACTTAACCACTGGATAATGTATGTTAAGAATGTTGTCTGTGGTGTTTCCTGAAGGGCCCATGCTAACCAGTAGACAAATACAAAGCTAATGCTAACTGATGCTAAAGTTATTACAGTACATCCTAAAGGAACTGAATGTTCCAACTGTGTTGAATAGCTTATACTATGCCCTTTTGATAGAAGTGGCAGTTTTTTTGTTTTGTGTTATCATAGGTGCTTTGCTGTGTACTGTAGTATGTGTGGCTATAAGCTAACATTAGTTAGCAATTGTTCCATGTTAGCAGCATGTGTTGTTTGTAGCTAGCTAGCTAATGTCAATTTGCTAGTTGTTCAATGGTAGCAGAGAGTGTACAAATGGAACCAAACAACCCCTAACAGGTTAATTTGGTTCCATTTGTACACTGTTAGAGTTAAGGGGAGACCTTGACATTTTAATCTGTTGTTGACTGTTAGCCCCCAAAATAATCACATTTGAACTGCATGGGGACCTCCCAAAATATTCACATTTTAACTGGGGACCCTCCACCCACCAAGCACTTGGACTGCAGTGAGCTTCTAGATCTGCTATTTTCACATTGGTTGCCTCTTTCTTATATCAGCTGACAATTTGGCCAATGTTTGACCAGTTTGTATTTAGTGTTGTTTACTTTTGATGTTAGATCTTATAGTGGAGCTGATGTTAACACCACTGACACCAGCCAGACAAAATGACACACATCTGACACTCAAAGGAGGCATGTGCTTGATCCATCATCATTTGTCAGATCATTTAATTTCTGGAATCAAATTGGTTTAATTAATTGATAACATGTGTGTGTGTGTGTGTGTGTGTGTGTGTGTGTGTGTGTGTGTGTGTGTGTGTGTGTGTGTGTGTGTGTGTGTGTGTGTGTGTGTGTGCACACTGTAGGAAGAGTCCTTCAAGGCGTGTTAAAGAGGACTACGCAAATCACTGCCTTGTTTCCATACCTGGCCGATCCCTAGGGCACTTTGGGCTATGTAAGTACATAATACAAGTCTAACTTCCTTACTCCTCACTCCTGGAATTGCTCGAAAAGACAAGAGTGAGATTTTCTATATGCTGACCCCAACAAGTTGATCGCCACAGATGTCAGACCTGTTGACCTTGATTTTAGCAATTCTCCAGACAAGGGCATGTGTTTAGTTTTTTAAGGAGAAAAAATAAAATACGTTCTTGTTTTTTAGGAGCAGTATTACAATCCAGTAGATGGGAGTGGGTTTCTTGCATGGAGAGTGAAAACACTTCAAAACGAAGCCTCAGAGGGACAAAAGAAGAGAAGAAACACAGGTATGTGATTTTGATTATAGTTAGAATTTCACATGTTAAATAATTTTTTAATGTGCATAGGCCTATAGTGCATTTTTGCTACTGTGGTGGGCATCGCAAGGGGGTCCAGTAAAAAGACAAGTGGCCCTCTGGTGTAAGGGGTAAAAACTGTCTTAACGTTTTTGAGAAACTAAACCCAACATCACATTGTAGCAAATCGCGTGGGTGCCCACTAGGCCACTTGTTCCCAAGCAGTGGGTCGGGATCCATATGTGGGTCGCAGACACATTTTTTAACGTCCCTTATATTTGTATAAAAAAGTAGTTAGTGAAAATGGCCTAAACTAGTGAAAACAGCAGATCTACAAGCTCACAATGCGTCGCACCGCATTGTGAGCTTGTAGATCTGCTGTTTTCACTAGCTTGGGTCCTGGGCATAATTTCTCTTGAGCTAATAGTTTGGGAACCACTGCTCCAAGCCATGGCCCATTGGTCAGAACTAGTCCCAAGTCCCAACATACCTTTCTCCTAACCCCTACAAGTACATACCTTTTTCCTAACCCCAACAAGTTGATCGTCACAGATATCAGACCTGTTGACCTTGATTTTAGCAATTCTCCAGACAAGGGCATGTGTTTAGTTTTTTAAGGAGAAAAAATAAAACACGTTCTTGTTTTTTAGGAGCAGTATTACAATCCAGTAGATGGGAGTGGGTTTCAGCTAACGACAGAAACCCAGTGTCTTGAGGGCATCGCACTGATGATGGTCAAGGAGAAGATGAAACAGACCTTCACCCATCGCCAAACAATGGTTCATGACCCAGTGAAGTCCTCTGAAATATTCACCACCTTTACAAGATTTCTTGACATTGCAGGAATGGTATGTCGCTCTTTAACTGTCTTGCCTTAAAGTCAAACTGAAATGAAAAATGACTTTAAACAGATCACATCCCTGGTCATAGGGTGAACCCATTAAAATGTATGCCATGTTGTCTGTATTCCATCCTGTCTGCAGATACAGGATTTCAGTCTGATGTTTGGTGATGACATCGCTGCAGAAGTGGCCTACTTACTCACTACATGCAGTAAGTCCTTGAACAAAGCTGTGGACTCGCCCAGACAGGCGACCATGTAGATCTGCTTCATAATGCTGAATCCACAACAGAAGAACTGGAAAATGGTACGCTGGAATTAAAGGAATAATACTAATGGAAGAGGGGATGGTTTTGAAACCAAAATGTAAACAGATTTTAGTAAAAATGTATTTGTTTCCCCCCACCCTTGTATTTTCAGGATGGGACAGTGAGATGTCCTCCATCTTGCCTTATCCACCACATGCCACCCTCACCTCAAGGCCGCAACGAGACCAGGAAAGCTCTCAGCCCGACAAGCCATTGACCACCTTTTGAAGTTTATCTAGGTAAGGTTACAGTTCAATTAAAGTTTTTAAGATGGCTCACTGTACTGTCCCTAATATTCACCCTTAAAACTATACTTTTCTGAAATTATGCGATGACCATGCTCATCTGTAATCAGCGACTGATATGTGTCTGCTTCTAAATCTAAATACTGAATGAAGAAATTCAAAAACTGTCCTGGGTGTTCCCAAAAGCCTGATTAGATGCTAAAATGACAAAAAGTAATTTTGAAATTGGAATATCTCTTTAAGTTACTCTAGACCCCCGGTGTGTTGTTATAAATATCCCCTACCCTGGCTGGCCACCCACCATTCACAAAAAATGAAGCATAGTGTTGCAGTTGTCAATTCTGTCAGCTCATTTCTTTGTCTCACTTTACTTTGTTTACTGGAGAGATGGGGAGAGAAGGTTGCCGTTGAACATGACAATCCCTGCTACTGAGAAAATAAATATTCCATAGCAATGGCATAGCAATGACTGTTATCAGAATATAGCGCTATTTAACACTTATTTGTACTCAACCTTTGAATATGTTGGGATTGTCATAATATTTTTTCCTCTTCATTCCAGGCATTGAACACCTGCAAGCTCTACAGGGACTTGTTGAGATGGTTGGGGACATGGAGATGGCAGATCCAATGTGAAAAGTTTAGGTGTTGGCCATTGAGGTGCAAGAGCTATATCCAGGTATGTATAAATGTATAATGGATTTTACATTTTTGATGGTACGATTATAGTCCAGGTAAAAATTTGGGAGGTAGACGAACATGTTCAATATACATTTCACACTACAGTGAGAAGATTAACTATCTTAACTATATCCCATACTACGCTTTGTGATCTGTTAGAGCTAGAAAGTTAAGTTTCCTTTAGGCCTGCTTTACACTGGCAGTCAAATCCAGCCTAAATCAGATCTGAGTCACATTCAGATTGGAATCCGATTGGCTTAAATGGTCACATGGAACCAATCAGATTCCAACCCGGATGTGACACAGATCTGATTCAGGCTGGGTTTGGCTGCCAGTGTAAACCAGGCCTAATTAGATCACACAATGGTCTGTTTCCATGGTCCACTTGAAGAGCAGAAACTTTGTGAAATGTGTTAATCATGGAATCTTTGTTCACTGGCTGTGGACTCTGTGTTCTCGTTGGAACAGGTAGCCATTCACCACAGTGCTAAGAAGGACTGCAGTCGCCTGTTCCACCAGCTGTTTGACAAATTCTTCACGACTGAAGAACTGGAAGGATGCAGTTGTCACAGGGAGGCATGGTGTTGTTCCAGAGCTCGAGGGCAAACATATGCTGGACCCCACCAAAGTGGAAAAGATTCAAAGTAAGTTTATCTTACACTTACACGTTTTGTAAAGTATATTCAGATATACAGTATGATGTCACCATTGCATTGGTTATATGTGGGAAATAATGTGTCTGACACATTGTGCAGTAGTTAGTAAAGAAATGCTGCCCAGCTTCAACATGATGTTGCTAGTGGTGAGAGTCTCTCCCAGTCTAGTCAAATACTTTTTAATGTAATATTGTAACATCCCCCACTGACTGAAAGGACCGAACATGGGGAAAACTAGCCCCATATAGAACCTCACTCTCCGCTGCATACCGTTGTGCTCCTCGAGATGAGGTCCTAAGCGGATATCCCTGGGCTGCAGTAGAATGCCTCCACGCCGAGGTAGAGGTTCTATCCAAAAAGTAAAGGTAGTTCCATGCTCCCAGAGTATGATTTTCCATCCCGCGGTGCATAACAGTATGCAGCAGAGGTTCTATATGGGCTAGGGGAAAACATGTTTAATGTGCTATTATAGCTAATTTCATCTTCTCTGTCTCCAATCTTACGGTATAGCACCGGAGCTGGATGGAAGGCAGTATCGGTGGAAACATCAAGACTGGTTGGACAACGCTGAGGTGATTCACAGCAAGGGGAAGAGCAGGCTGTTCTTCCTGAGAAGACTGCGATCGTTTTGCCACCAAACAGTTTTTTTTTTTTATTAATGTGGAATAACGTGCTGGGGAGGAACAACTGAGCGAGTGACACCTTCAACTCAACAGACTGGTGAGGAAGGCGGGCTCTGTTGTTGGGTTCTCCTTGTAGGGGGTGGAGGATTAATTGGCCAGGATGCAAATGGCTAGGACGCTGGATATCCTCCCACCCCCTCCACCTTCCTTGGACAGAGGATCCGATAGATTCATCTACCCAGGACGGAGATGTGAGAGACTGGGAAAGTCCTTTGTGAATGTTATACAATGAGAGACACAGCGGTCGTTTGGACAACTGTAACTTAACTGGAATAATTGTTACTGACTGTTCCTGTGCGGCTTTGCTGGGAGTCCAGCCCATGTCACTTCTACTTTTTTGCACTGACCAATGGACATTTTGCATTCTCTGTAAGTATGTGCCTGTATGTTCATTACTGCCCACACACACACACACACACACACACACACACACACACACACACACACACACACACACAATGTGTGGCCATTAATGTGCCAGGCTACAGCAGTCGATATGTCGTCAGTTCAGTTTTCAAATGGAACATACAGTATCAGTGTCAGTTGAGTTCTGCTTGTATGTGAATAAATGCTAATAATGACTTCAAGATTGTGTGTTTTATTTTGTATTCCTGTAGGTATATATAGAGAGTATGGTATGTGTATCATTTAACACATATATGTACATATATGTTGTGCATATATGTGCATATATTCTACATATATATGTGTACATACCAGTCAAAGGTTTGGACACAGCTTCTCAAACACACATTGAATAGAAGCTGTCCAAACCTTTGACTGGTAGGCTATGTGCATATATCTTGCGACCATATATAAACATGTGTGCATATATACATATATGTACATATATGTTTATATGCACACATATATGACATATAGGCGGCCATTTTTTTATATGTGGCATATATGTTAGACATATATGCATGCATATATTAAAAACATATATGTTCATATATTTTTCTTCCGTGTGGGAGTACATGAATGGACAGTCAAAAATAAGTTGTATTATCAGAACTGTTTAGCCTAAACATTAATTTGCGAACGGGGCGCTGGGGGAGAGAGAAGACAGCAGTCCATTTCAGCGTCATTTTGCAATGCGCACTGTGAACCCATGGGAATTATTGAAGGCACACACAGGGCAACTACAACGGTACAACCCATATAAAACAAACTTTATACACTCGATTGAAGTTCTTTATGAGGAGATGTTATGGAAACTGTACGAGATCACCACCAAAGCCTTTTCAACCTTCCCAAAGTTGCATAACAGAGATGCAGGATGATCGTGACCACTCGACCATACTAGTGACACATTGCGCAGACCCCACTTTCAGACTATTTCTCATTATTCTGTACATTATTATGTGTTGGCCTGAAATATGATGCAGAACAGAAACAACTTGTTATGAAACCATGCAGTATGTGTGCAAACACACAGCCTGCGTGAGTAGTCCAATATAATTAATTTCCTTATGCAAGATGAAGCTGTATGTTTATTTGTACAGCCTACTACTCCTTTACATTCAATTAGTTCAGTCCCAACTATACAGCAGGACTTAAACTGTTGGTATTGGCTATGTTTTTGCACCTGCTTGTCATCCATGCATTAAAATTATTATGTCCGGTATTTTTTATCAGATGTCCGATAAATTTTAATCATGCCGGTCACGGTGACCGGCTGTTAAAAATCCTAGCGCGACCTAACTTGGGCTAGGTTAGTTTTTTTTACCAGTTGCGAACGGCTGCTGCCTGTAAGTGGTTTTTCAGGGCAATTTTAAAGGATGCTAGTGATCCACACTCCTTTATGGCCTTCGGTAAGGCTTTCCACTTTGAACTCCGTAGTCAAAGAGGGGCTGGATTATTGCACCAGCTATGGTCTTCAGTGTGTTGAAATTGACCATTGGGGCGATCCTCTGTAGGAAACGAGTTTGTTGGTTGATTTTATTTATTACTTTAGAACTGGTGCTTGCATGTTAAAAAACAAATCTTCTGCAAATTCTGTATTACCAATATGCTATTGACATAGGGCGATTACATTCAGATATTAACGTGAACCTGCTATGAGGCAACAATATCGCCAACATGATGCTGAGACTACAGTAGACGCAGTAGCTCGTGTCAACCAGCAGGTGTCCTACTAGACCACAGAGTAGAAGAGCAGGGAGACAGCAGTTGCAACAACAGAACTGACAGCTGGTCTGAGGTAGACGTTGGAATATCATGTTAATAATACTATTAACCCATTTAGACCTGAACACATTATGATGCAATATGTTATGCTTTAAATATAAAAAAATAGCAGATATACAAGCTCACAGCGCGGCACCGAGTGCCGCGCTGCGAGCTTGTAGATCTGCTATTTTTGAAAAATTGTGAAAATTAGAATTTTGACCCGATGTGTGTCTTTTGAATCCTTCTAAGATTTTTGGAAAAGACCCATGTTTATATGTCAGCAATCTGGCCAGCCATCGTCAAAGAAAAGGTCCTTTTCACTTAACTGGAGCTCAGTTAGTCTGTTCTTGAGAGACTACTATGTCAGAGGTTCTCAAACCTTTTCATGTGAAGGACCCCCAAAATGGTATGTATTTGGCCACGGAACCCCATATCAAAATATTGAGTTCCAGGGACCCCCCAGAAGCAAAAGTTGAGTTACAAATGTTCGCTTAAAAAATACATAAAGATTTGCACACATTTTCATGATTTTTCAAAAATAGCAGATCTACAAGCTCGCAGCGCGGCACTCGGTGCCGCGCTGTGAGCTTGTATATCTGCTATTTTTCAGTCCAAAAGTTTGTCTGCCTACTCCTTCCACAGTTTTCACGCCACACACTCGCAAATGTCAAATCGACCGGCTTCATCGGGAATCGTGCGGTTGCATTTTGCTAAGAGAAAAGTTGTATCGTTTAATTGATATTAATTTATTAGTGAATGAATTTACACAAGCACACAACGCCTGCTTGTAGATCTGCTGTTTTCACTACTTTTGTGCGACGGCCTTGTAATGTGTGATGAAGCAGGGCTTTGCTTTGCGAAAAAAAAAAATACAAATTTGAAACTTGGAGATACGGGGTTTCTGCCCGACAGTGACGATTTACTTTGTTGGCCGCCCAGCCCCCAAAATGGAACAAAGGCCGACATTTTATTTTACATTTTTTCCTAATGGCCAGCCTGGACCGGCCGGGAATGAACCGGCCGTTCGGGAGTTGTCTCGCTTTTCCCAATGGCCAGCACGTCCCTGATGACATCATAGACCACATGAGACCATATATGTCCATATATGGGCATTCCCCCCGAAAAAGACCATATATGTATATGGATATATATTATATATATTAATTCCCAGATGATTCCCTGTTAGGCCCTGTTAGGGTTTATAGATGCCCTGTTAGGGTTAGATGAACCTGGATGAACTTTGTTCATTGACACACTAAAAGCAGGCTCTGGTCCCACATAGGTCAAATCAGCCCAGTAATGCATTACAATGCACAAGATACATTTACTTACTGGTAAACAAACATAGCCCCCAAAATAATGGAAGTTCACTTCCCAAAACTCAAATATGATTTGAACCACAGGGCAACCACACTTGCAATTTCACAAATTGCACATTTTCTAGTTAACATACTCTACCATGGTTAAAATAATGTTTTATTCACAATACAAAGTTATGGACTGCAGCATTGAGATGTCGACTGGTTCAGCAGTTGCTTTATTCAAATATTTAAAATAGACATATGCCTACTTTTTATGAGTGGATTGTTATATAGTAAAATGTTCATTGTAAAATAGCTTAATGTATTCACAAACACTAAATACTCAAAAGAAACCACATCCTACTGAAATCTAGTTCTCTTTCACATGGACAGCTTCTCCTAAATCACTTGGTTTACAGTAAACTGGTGAAGTACGGTAGTTCCACCATAGAGGCGGGGACAAACTCTCTTTGCAGGTTGTAGATCTCATCTGCAACGGAAATGCTGCATATACTGGTATGTGTTTGTGCAAATTACCGGATACAGTAGGCGGGCTCTAGACTGGATGTTACTGTTAACTCACAATGGAAACTAACCAGGTTTCAACCGAGGGTCCATGCTCAAGCTCCCTCAGCCCTATGTTCCCTCAGCCCTATGTTCCCTCAGCCCAGAAATAGACCTTATGTTCCCTCAGCTCTATTCCCTCAGCCTGGACTTATGGGCAGTCCCCCATGGCATTGGTCCGACGTCTCATTGTTCCGACGTCCCATTAGTCCGATGCTGGTGAATGCTAACCTTCTGAATGCTAACCTGCCAACCCTGGTGAATGCTAACCTGGTGAATGCAGACCTGCCGCCACTGGTGAATGCTAACCTTTTGAATGCTAACCCTGCCGACGCTGGTGAATGCTGACCTGCCGATGCTGGTGAATGCTAACCTGGTGAATGTTAACTCTTATTCTGCTTTGAACGTTCCTGTTCGCCTCAATTTTTCAGGTCGCGGCGCGTCAATACGGCGCTCGTTCGTTTACCTCGTCTGATGACTGTAAGCTGATGAGGGGTCGCGCGGCCGTGTACTGTAAACACATTTTCCGCGGTGATGGTGTAAAAAATCCATTATGCGTTAATATCAACGGAGACCAATTCACTTCCTTGTTGATTTCCTCTGGCCATGAGGCTCTGTGGCCAGTGACTGGTCTGAATGTACGGCAACACATAACAGGCAAATTCACATTAAGTCTTGCATGACGCCGCCCTCTGCTGCCTGGCAGACCAAAGTGCACTATTGCACAATCAAAAAATATATATATAATAAATAAATAAATGTCTGTCTATCTACTATAACGTCGCAAAGGTAAGCCGCTTTTTGATGGCACCAGACCCAATAAATAAATAAATAATCTGACAGTAGTAGAGTTAACCTGGTGAATAATATCCCTAGACCCTAACCTCAGTAAAACTATGCCTAAACCTAACCCTGTAGGACTAATGAGATGTCGGACTTATGGGCAGTCCCCTAATAGGCCTTATGTTCCCTCAGCCCACACATTTTTCTTTACAGCCGTGTTGATGGTAACCACACAGCACATGTTCTGAGGGTATACTTACATGTGAACTGATTAAAAATAACTTTGTATTTAACACAAAAGGTAGGCTAATATAACATAACTTTATTGTAAATTCCAAATATTCCACAGCAATGCTGGACTGGCATCATGACACCCTGTGGTGCTGCGGGAACTACTTCTAGGAACCCTGGCCTTGGCCTAGGGCATGCATAAAATGGCACTGCTGTATGACCATCAATTCATGCAGAAAATAAATACAGATCATCTTGAGTTCAGACTTCAGAGAGATGTCTTATTATTATTATTATTATTATTACCCCTATCGTTAAATCGGTCCACGAAGCCGAGGTCCTAGGGCTGGTGTACACGACAAATTTCCAAACCCCGCTGTGTGTTCCCTGGGGGCGTGAAAAATAAGGGGGTGGGCTCTACATGTCCTCTGGGACCCCATCTACGTATGGACACCACTTGTTCGCCCATCCGTCTTACGGATGCTTTTTTATTCCATTTTATTTGTTTTAGGGTCCTATCTTGCAGTTCAAGCCTATTTCCACAGGGTGGCAGGCTACTTTCCCAACCTACTGGAGGTGAACATGCAGGGGCGTCAATTGGGTATGGCAAGCTATGGCAGCTGCCATACCTTGGCTACAGGGGGGAAATAATTAAATGTACTTTTCATCGTGCCTGTTGCTAAGGTATGGCAACATGATTGGTGTCTTGCAAGACACCAGTCATGTTGCCATACCTTAGCCTTTCCTGAACTGACGCCGCTGTGAACATGTGTACACAGCCAGCATATTACTCAATGCCAAACTTTGCACACACACTCCTTGCCTGCCAATCCACAACCTCCACCCCTCCAGGGACCCCCAGGGCTTATCTCCCGATTAGGACACTTTCCAGCATAGTGACATGCAGAACAAACTGTCCATATAGTATGGTTTACATAAAAGTCAGTTGTCTTTCACACACACACACACACACACACACACACACACACACACACACACACACACACACATATATATATATATACACACATATATATATATATATATATATATATATATATATATATTTCATTTATTTATTTCATAAATATTTTTCATCACAATTGGGTTTGTGGGGAGCCATCCCTGCTTCAAGCTGTCACAGCACGGCACCAACACTTCAAACTAGTTAAAAAACCCAATACAGCAGATCTACAAGCACCTCACAGATCTACAAGCACCTCGCACATGCCAGGGACAGAGTAGGTTGGCCTGCATAAGCCTTGCTGTCAACACACTATACTACACCACTCAGGCCACCAAGCCAGGTGTGGTCAATTAGTGCCTTCTTTTGATCAGTGGCTTCTGCTTGATGATTGGCACCAGTCTGTCTTTGTTCCCTGGTCAGTCAAGTTCACTGGGAGAGAATGTTTCAGATCAGTGCAAGTGTATTTGTTTTCCATTTGGACTTACTGTGTTTTGTTGGTACAGTATGCGTGCGACTAACTAATATTTCTGATAATTCCAATTTGTTTGTTGTTTAATTAGCCGGATTGTGAATGCCCTGCATTTTTCTTTCATCTTTAGAACCACACGTGTGTAACAAAACAGAGTGGTGATCATTTGGTGTGGGTGAAGAGAAGAAAAACATTTCATTAAAGGAGTAGTTCACCCCCAAAGTGACTTTTTTTCTATTGAACTCAAGTCTCCATGGCGTGAGTAATACATTGAAAAAATAAGTCATTTTGGGGGTGAACTACTCCTTGAATGTCAGTTTTGTGGTGTTTTGACTGGACACCCTGAACATATTGCCAGATAGATAGACAGACAGACAGACAGACAGACAGACAGACAGACAGACAGACAGAGAATTGTAGGCCTTGCATTTATTTGACTTGGTTCCAACAGATGGCGAAAATAGCTAATCTTCAAGCTCACAATGCCTCACTGTTTGGACAAAGAGTTGAGGCGTTACATTTTGTAAAACATGGCCTTGTGAAAATAGCAGATCTACATGCTCACAACACCTCACAACGCAGGGCGGCGTGAGCATGTAGATCTGATATTTTCACAATTTCTGCCCCTAATATTTAATTTATCATTTTAAAAGTATTAAAAAGTCCTTAAATTGTCTCTTTAGAAATGTGCAGATAGCCTCTGTATACTGTTGAGTGGAAAAACAATGTTTCACATTAAGCTAAACATTTGGGACCACCCAAGATCATTTGGAGACCCCTCTAGGGGTCCCATAGTTGAACCACTGACTTATAAGGGGAGTATGGAGACCCCTCTAGGGGTCCCATAGTTGAACCACTGACTTATAAGGGGAGTATATGAGGCTGGATCCGTCTGGAACACTGCACTAGGCTCTCGCCAGCTCTGTAGCTCTCCACACTTGAACAGTTGTGTCCTTAAATTCAATTATAATAATTAACCCCTGTATATACGGGCAATAGTTTTACATGACTTTGTGTACACAGCCAATAGTTTTACATGAACATGTCTAGGCTTTAGTACTGTACTGCCTCGTATAGCCCAACAGAGCTCAGCACAGAACAGCACAGCCCACCAGAGCCCAATACAGCCCCCCAGAGCCCAACAGAGTCCAGCAAACCTAAGTCCAGCCCAGCCGAGTAGGAGTATAGACCGGGGAAAGGGGGTAGTTAGATGACTCCACCAGGCCATTACTGTCCAGATCTGGCTTGAATAGGCCAGACTAGGGTAGACAGGACTGCACCAGACAACACCAGGCTGCTCCAGCCTGGTGGGACACTCAGAGACTTTGTAAACGCCTGTGTACATTTCCCATAGATTCTATGGGACTTGAACACTTGCTCCTGCCCTTCGTGTACACAATCTGTGCCGTGTCCCCTCAGAGGGACATTGTGGGCCCCCCGACCTCACTTTGAGAACCGGCCATGGACCACTTGATAAGCCCACAGTGTCCCTCTGAGGGTCCCCCGACCTCACTTTGAGAACCGACCATGGACCACTTGATAAGCCCACAGTGTCCCTCTGAGGGTTCATGTAAAACTACTGGTGACTTTGTACACGCCTGTGTACATTTCCCATAGATTCTATGGGACTTGAACACTTGCTCCTGCCCTTCGTGTACACGGTCTGTGCCGTGTCCCCTCAGAGGGACACTGTGGGCCCCCGACCTCACTTTGAGAACCGACCATGGACCACTTGATAAGCCCACAGTGTCCCTCTGAGGGTCCCCCGACCTCACTTTGAGGACCGACCATGGACCACTTGATAAGCCCACAGTGTCCCTCTGAGGGTCCCCGACCTCACTTTGAGAACCGACCATGGACCACTTGATAAGCCCACAGTGTCCCTCTGAGGGTTCATGTAAAACTACTGGTGACTTTGTACACGCCTGTGTACATTTCCCATAGATTCTATGGGACTTGAACACTTGCTCCTGCCCTTCGTGTACACGGTCTGTGCCGTGTCCCCTCAGAGGGACACTGTGGGCCCCCCGACCTCACTTTGAGAACCGGCCATGGACCACTTGATAAGCCCACAGTGTCCCTCTGAGGGTTCATGTAAAACTTAAAACTAATGCCCGTGTACACAGTGGTTAATCGCATGTGCAAGGATCTACAGAGCTGGCTGGAGCAGCCTGGTGGAGTCTGGTGCAGTCCTGTCTACCCTGGTCTGGCCTATTCAAGCCAGATCTGGACAGTAATGGCCTGGTGGAGTCATCTAACTACCCCCTTTCCCCGGTCTATACTCCTACTCGGCAGGACTGGGCTGGACTTAGGTTTGCTGGACTCTGTTGGGCTCTGGGGGGCTGTATTGGGCTCTGGTGGGCTGTGCTGTTCTGTGCTGGGCTCTGTTGGGCTATACGAGGCAGTACAGTACTAAAGCCTAGACATGTTCATGTAAAACTATTGGCCGTGTACACAAAGTCATGTAAAACTATTGCCTGTGTACACAGTGGCTTTTTCCTTGACCTTTCGAGTTAGGAGTGTCGTAGAGACACGAGACCGGGTTTGTTGGATTCAGCGTCAAAAAGTAAGTCAGAATAAGTGTCTTTTATCCGAAAGAATGTGTAATCGTGTTGGTGGCGTGCAAATTTCGTGTCTTTTTCGCAATCATAAAGGGTTCAAAGTGTCGGAGAGACACGAAACCCATTCCATCGGATCAGGCATCCTTCAAATATGAAAAGTGTTTCCTGCGTAAAACAAACAGATTTTTTTAGATTTTTTTATTGATTTTAAGGACAAAAATCCGGGTTTCGGTGTCTTTTTCGCAATCGTAAAGGGTTCAAAGTGTCGGAGAGACACGAAACCCATTCCATCAGATCGGGCATGCTTCAAATATGAAACGTGTGTCCTGCCTGAAACAAAACATATTTTTTTGATTTTTTTATTCATTTTAAGGACAAAGGGCCTGTTTTGACGCCTAAAACGACCCTTTTCCTTGACCTTTCGAGTTAGGAGTGCCGTGTACACAGGATCTACAGAGCTGGCTGGAGCATGGAGCAGCCTGGTGGAGTCTGGTGCAGTCATCTAACTACCCCCCTTCCCTGGTCTATACTCCTATTGGGCAGGACTGGGCTGGACTTAGGTTTGCTGGAGTCTATTGGGCTCTGGTAGGCTGTATTGGGCTCTGGTGGGCCGTGTTGTGCTGTGATGGGCTCTGTTGGGCTACACGAGACAGTACAGTACTAAAGCCTGAACATGTTCATGTAAAACTATTGGCTGTGTACACAAAGTCATGTAAAACTATTGCCCGTATATACAGGGGTTAATTATTATAATTGAATTTAAGGACACAACTGTTCAAGTGTGGAGAGCTACAGAGCTGGCGAGAGCCTAGTGCAGTGTTCCAGACGGATCCAGCCTCATATACTCCCCTTATAAGTCAGTGGTTCAACTATGGGACCCCTAGAGGGGTCTCCATACTCCCCTTATAAGTCAGTGGTTCAACTATGGGACCCCTAGAGGGGTCTCCAAATGATCTTGGGTGGTCCCAAATGTTTAGCTTAATGTGAAACATTGTTTTTCCACTCAACAGTATACAGAGGCTATCTGCACATTTCTAAAGAGACAATTTAAGGACTTTTTAATACTTTTAAAATGATAAATTAAATATTAGGGGCAGAAATTGTGAAAATATCAGATCTACATGCTCACGCCGCCCTGCGTTGTGAGGTGTTGTGAGCATGTAGATCTGCTATTTTCACAAGGCCGTGTTTTACAAAATGTAACGCCTCAACTCTTTGTCCAAACAGTGAGGCATTGTGAGCTTGAAGATTAGCTATTTTCGCCATCTGTTGGAACCAAGTCAAATAAATGCAAGGCCTACAATTCTCTGTCTGTCTGTCTGTCTGTCTGTCTGTCTGTCTGTCTGTCTGTCTATCTATCTGGCAATATCCTCAGGGTGTCCAGTCAAAACACCACAAAACTGACATTCAAGGAGTAGTTCACCCCCAAAATGACTTATTTTTTCAATGTATTACTCACGCCATGGAGACTTGAGTTCAATAGAAAAAAAGTCACTTTGGGGGTGAACTACTCCTTTAATGAAATGTTTTTCTTCTCTTCACCCACACCAAATGATCACCACTCTGTTTTGTTACACACGTGTGGTTCTAAAGATGAAAGAAAAATGCAGGGCATTCACAATCCGGCTAATTAAACAACAAACAAATTGGAATTATCAGAAATATTAGTTAGTCGCACGCATACTGTACCAACAAAACACAGTAAGTCCAAATGGAAAACAAATACACTTGCACTGATCTGAAACATTCTCTCCCAGTGAACTTGACTGACCAGGGAACAAAGACAGACTGGTGCCACTCATCAAGCAGAAGCCACTGATCAAAAGAAGGCACTAATTGACCACACCTGGCTTGGTGGCCTGAGTGGTGTAGTATAGTGTGTTGACAGCAAGGCTTATGCAGGCCAACCTACTCTGTCCCTGGCATGTGCGAGGTGCTTGTAGATCTGTGAGGTGCTTGTAGATCTGCTGTATTGGGTTTTTTAACTAGTTTGAAGTGTTGGTGCCATGCTGTGACAGCTTGAAGCAGGGATGGCTCCCCACAAACCCAATTGTGATGAAAAATATTTATGAAATAAATAAATGAAATGAAAGTGTCCTAATCGGGAGATAAGCCCTGGGGGTCCCTGGAGGGGTGGAGGTTGTGGATTGGCAGGCAAGGAGTGTGTGTGCAAAGTTTGGCATTGAGTAATATGCTGGCTGTGTACACATGTTCACAGCGGCGTCAGTTCAGGAAAGGCTAAGGTATGGCAACATGACTGGTGTCTTGCAAGACACCAATCATGTTGCCATACCTTAGCAACAGGCACGATGAAAAGTACATTTAATTATTTCCCCCCTGTAGCCAAGGTATGGATAAGCCCACAGTGTCCCTCTGAGGGTCCCCCGACCTCACTTTGAGAACCACCACGGACCACTTGATAAGCCCACAGTGTCCCTCTGAGGGTTTATGTAAAACTACTGGTCGTGGACACCACCTAGGGCCTGTGTACATATGGCTCTCTGCTGCCCCCCATTAAGAAACTATAGACGGCACAGACCGTGTACACGAAGGGCAGGAGCAAGTGGTCAAGTCCCATAGAATCTATGGGAAATGTACGAAGTCGTGTACAAAGTCACCGGTTGGTCCACGAGCCATAGTTTTTTCCATTGTAGCTCCCTACAGTGTACACGACTTTGATTATTACCCTTATTATTATTATTATTATTATTAAAGACCCGAAAAACTAATCTCTGATCAATAAAACTTTCCCCCACCCTCAAAATGTTTCTAAATGAACTTATGGGATCCTAAACCTTTAGAGGCTGACTTTAATGCATGCATCAACACAGTGGTGTAAAGTAACTAAGTAGATTTACTTAAATGTTTAGGTACAGTATTGTACTTTACTTGAGTATTTCCAATTTCCAATACTTACAATAAAATAAAAAGTTCATATATGATGCCCTGTTAGGGGAACTACACCAACAGAGCCCATATATGGCAAAGACCGGTGGCCAAGACCGGTCTCCAAGACAGATGGCACGGCCTCGCCCAGTAAGGGGTCCTATAGACGGGTTTCTTGTTTACAAACATTGAGACTAAATGCACAGCTGACTGTATCATGTAATCAATTCCGTCCAATCCCCAAACCTGTTGTTTTGGGGAGCGCTGGTTTCATTGGCTAATTTTGGTACCGACCCTGCGCACGCATCTAGTTTTATCAGTGTAACGTGGACCAGAAACCCGTCTATAGAGCCTTCTGGCTTACCAAGAGATTTCTTCACCAAGGTTTTTGTAAAGGTGTCTTGTAATACATCGCACAAAGAGAGAGAGAGAGAGAGAGACATACAGACAGACAGACAGACAGACAGACAGACAGACAGACAGACAGACAGACAGAGACAGACAAAGAGAGACAGACAAAGAGAGAGAGAGAGAGAGAGAGAGAGACAGACAGACAGACAGACAGACAGACAGACAGACAGACAGACAGACAGACAGACAGACAGACAGTGTGGTCACATGGTTTACAATAAACTGCTGTGGAGACCTGGCCTGCCTCCAGACCATACCCCACCCACTATGAGTCAACTGCTCCAGGCTCACACAATGAATGTCATAACTGTATGTAATAAGTTACACATGACATCAGACCATTGATATGGGCTAGTCCCAGTTGGGCGGTGTCCCAGTTGGGCGAACAGACTGTAAAGCAAGCGATCTTCATCCCATTCATGCGTTTATCGTGCGCTTGAGGCCTGGGCATAAATATAACGATTGCATTCACCACGGCTTCGTAACTCGCGCGGCGCTTGCAATGTCGTGGACAATAATTACAGTCTGTTCGCCCAACTGGGACACCGCCCAACTGGGATTTTCCCCATTGATATGTATTCAACCAAGGTCGGTCATTGTTATTAATTCAAGCTATGACACTGGCAGCGTCGGTTGGCAGTGTCACAGCTTGTACACTGAAAACTGCACATGGTGCATGTGAGGGCAAACCTTTGGTTAAGCTGGCCCTCTATGTTCTGCTCTGCAGTGGTGTAAAGTAACTAAGTACATTTACCTAAGTACTGTATTTAAGTACAGTTTTGAGGTATTTATACTTTACTTGAGGGTTTTCAGTTTTCAGTATTTTTACTTCTACTCCACTACATCTCAGAGGCAAATATTGTACTTTTACTCCGCTAAACTCATTTGAAAACGTTAGTTATAACGAAAGTGTAACAGTCCATGTTTATAACTTGTGTTTTAGCAGTGACCTATGGAGTGGTGCATATCAGATATGGTACAGTGTAAGTTAATAGGCTCATTTATATGGCCTTGAAGTGGATTGTTTTACGCAATCCATCCTTTTATTGCACAGTACAGTTGAAACACATTTCAGTTTCGATTTTAAGTTGTGAACGCATGCAACCTTACTTATTGTTAAGTAGTCTGGCATGTATTTCATGTGTGAAACATGTGTTTCAAGTTTCAATTCGATTGTACAATGTGTGGCCCTTTGCCCACTCTATCGAAGTCAGTATTGCCCTCTGGAAATAAATGCTGCCCACCCCTGCCATAGGCCATAGGGTGTTGTTACCTCTCATGATGCACTGCATTGCTACAAAACCTGTATATCCAGTCGTTTTGGGCATAAACAAGAAGTTGAAGGGTAGCTGTTGGTCTGATAATGATGTATTATGTGCATGTTTACATCGTGTATATATTACATTATTTCCGACCATTTTTACATTCACCCATTCACACACACATTCATACACCGGTGACGGTGAAAACAATGCATGGCACCTACCTGCTCACCGGGAGCAACTCGGGGTTCAATGTCTTGCCCAAGGACACTTCTACATGTAGACAGGAGGAGCTGGGATTTAAGCCACCGACCCATGGGTCATTGGCCAACCTGCCCTGCCTCGTAAACCAGACTCTCAATCTTCGAGCAGAAGATGGGAGGAGTCAAGTTTACTAGGCTAAACATGCTCTACCTCCTGAGCAACAGTCTCCCCCAGTTGACCTGTATGTATCCATACAATGGCTGTGTCACACTCAGGGACGTGCTGGCCATTGGGAAAAGCGGGACAACTCCCGAACGGCCGGTTCATTCCCGTCCGGTCCAGGCCTGCCATTAGGAAAAAAATAAACTGTTTGCACAAAAGTAAAAAATCAAACTATTTGCACAAAAGTAAAAAATCAAACTGTTTGCACAAAAGTAGTGAAAACAGCAGATCTACAAGCACACAACGCCTCGCGGTGCGAGGCGTTGTGTGCTTGTAGATCGGCTGTTTTCACTAGTTTAAATCATTTTTAAAATGATAAGTACAAAACAAACGGTTTTGGACATACAAGGTTTCCATCCGACAACGACAAAATATAACTCATGTAATTGGCCCACTCACTGGCTTGTCACTTGTCATGATCTGAAATGACAAATCTTTGAGTAGCAGCAGCGCTATAGAGAGAGATCTCTCTCTATAGCGCGCAATGAGGTCCTCTCCAACTCTTTTTCCCGGGCTGAATCAGGGGCCCAGCACGTCCCTGCACTACTAAAGGTTCACATCTCTGTTTATGAGGACATGTGATGCCTGTGTGTGTGTGTGTGTGTGTGCGTGCGTGCGTGCGTGCGTGCGTGCGCGCATGTGTGCACATGTGTGCACATATGTGTTTGTGTGTGTGTGTGTGTGTGTGTGTGTGTGTGTGTGTAAAGCGTCTTGCAACTGAACTGCCTGACCTATTAAACCATGTATATGTTGTAAACACAAAGAGTTATGAGCTAACGCTTCATCACTGAGCAAGATGACAAATATATGCAGAGCATAAATTCACATATCAAAAACCCTCTTAAAACCCATTCCCTACCCTTTGCTGACTCATGGAAATGTTCAGCTCCCCCTCACAAAAACAACAATCTGCCAACTCTGTAAATAGAACATAAAGTATCACTAAATAAAATATATCCCCAAATGATGAATTATAAAAGCATCACCATTTGCTGGAAATTACATCTACATCTGTAAAAATAAAACATAAAAAATTAAGATCTGGTGGAGGTGCCATGGCATTGGTCCGAAATGTCATTGTTCCTATCCTAATATTCAGAATCTGGTGATGTTAACCTGGTGAAAAATGCCTAAACCTAAACCTAACCCTAACCTCAGTAAAACTATGCCTAAACCTAACCCAAACCCTAACCATAACTCAATTCTGACTAATGAGATTTCTGCCTTATTGGCAGTCCCCCTGGTGGTAAAGAGGATGACTTAATGAGAAAGAGATGGCGATGAGTGGAGGATGTGAAGGGTCAGGGGCGTCAATTGGGTATGGCAAGGGTATACAGCTGCCATACCCTGGGTCCAGGGAGGAAAATAAAAGTTACTTTTAAATATAAATCCGTGAATGTCTCTTTGTCTATCTGTGCTGGTTATTATGTTGTTAAATTACAGTAAAATAACTACACATGCTAAATTTTACAAAATGGTCACTTTAACAAGGTATTATTGCGACCGTAGGTCGCATTTACTACCAAAACCTCCACGGGCTGTCTGTCAGTCAGTCAGTCCGTCAGTCAGTCACACTTTTGCGACCGTAGGTCGCATTTACTACCAAAACCTCCACGGGCTGTCTGTCAGTCAGTCAGTCCGTCAGTCAGTCACACTTTTGCCCTGCTCATATCTCCACAACCGTTGCCCCCATCCATGCCAGATTTTGCACACACACTCCTTGACTGCCAAACTACAACCTCCAAGGACCCCCGGAGCCCCAGGGACCCCCAGGTCCCTGGGGGACCCCCAGATGTAAAAAATGACCATATGTGCTCACACGTCACACGTCACACTTTTTCCCTGCTTATATCTCCGCACCCGTTGACCCGATCCATGCCAGATTTTACACACACACTCCTTGCCTGCCAAACTACAACCTCCAAGGACCCCCGGAGCCCCAGGGACCCCCAGGTCCCTGGGGGACCCCCAGATGTAAAAAATGACCAAATGTGCAAAAATGACCAAATGACCACCCCAACGGGGCTGCTCACGGGGAATTCCCGGGGACCACCGACTCCTGCTGCTCCAGAACGGATGCAAAAGTGGTGGCGCCCCCAGTGGAGGACCCCCTGCCACTGCAGCGCACATAAAATGCCGTAACTCGGGCTAGGAGCGTCCGAGAGAGCCGGGGCCGGTACCTATTCGTCCGCCAAGGCAACGCGGAGACCCCACCCCTCATTTCTCACATGGCCCTATTCTAGCGCCACCTTCAGGCCGATTTTTAAAACACATTTTGGGACACTGCTCCTACAGTTTTTGCCCTAAAATCACGAATATCACTACACAGCATGTCTACACTCATGTCATCAACATGGATCAGGAAGATTTTGGAAAAACACATTTTTGCCCTATTTGTGGAGATAAGCCACCTACGGTCGCTTATCTCCCGATTAGGGAGTCTTACTGGTAATTATATTCTCCACAGGTGCAATGCAGTATTGTTAATTGTGGCACGTTTACTGCACTTGAACAACCGTTCCAGGCTGCCATATCCAGCCCAAGAAACCGTAGAAACGGGGGGAAAAAATTAAATGTGCTTCTTAAAATAAATGTCTGTTGCTAATGTATGGCAATGACTGGTGTCTTGCATGCGCGCGAAGAATATTGCCATACCTTAGCTTTTTCTGAACTGACGCCCCTGTGAAGGCTTAACCACGAGATGCTGGCACAAATCTAGTGAAACGAAACTTAAACATCTAAGAGTCAGAAACAGAAAGTACATTCAAAACGACCTTTACAAACACAGTGGAAAGGTGAGTAGCCTATCAGCAGTTATATTATTCTGTAACAGTAGAGTGACAATAATAATACTACTTATTATTCTGTAACAGTAGAGTGAGAATAATAATAATACACTGGTCATAAGAGTGAAACAGTCTGCATTCCTTTGTCTTCATATAAAGGCAGATCTATCAAACATATACATTTCCGAATGTCTGTCTGAGTGAGTGTCTGTCTGTCTGTCTGTCTGTCTGTCTGTCTGTCTGTCTGTCTGTCTGTCTGTCTGTCTGTCTGTCTGTCTGTCTGTCTGTCTGTCTGTCTGTCTGTCTGAGTGAGTGAGTGAGTGAGTGAGTGAGTGAGTGAGTGAGTGAGTGTCTGTCTGTCTGTCTGTCTGTCTGTCTGTCTGTCTGTCTGTCTGTCTGTCTGTCTGTCTGTCTGTCTGTCTGTCTGTCTGTCTGTCTGTCTGTCTGTCTGTCTGTCTGTCTGTCTGTCTGTCTGTCTGTCTGTCTGTCAGTCACAGCGTTTCTCCTCAGTGGCTGGAGCAATTGATCTGAAATCGCATCACCATTAGCATATGAACACACCTGACATAACTGTGAAGCCTGTTTGTCACTTTCACAAATCATATGCTGTATATTAGCATTTTTATGGTGTATCTATATCTATTCTGCATCTAGAATGAGGCCTATCTATTCTGCATCTAGCATGAGGCAACATGTTTAACCAGCTGTGTGTGTGTGTGTGTGTGTGTGTGTGTGTGTGTGTGTGTGTGTGTGTGTGTGTGTGTGTGTGTGTGTGTGTGTGTGTGTGTGTGTGTGTGCGTGCGTGCGTGCGCGTGCGGGTTGTCTGGCCCTGTTACAGATGTTCATGCAAATCATGCATACCTCTATAGCCATTAAACAAAACGGGTATTTCTTACATTGATGCTCCTACATATTATCATGCAAGCACCAGTTAAAGTTACTTTCCATCCCAGTGCACATCCCATAACCCACACACTGCACATCATTTCGGAGCTCATATCTTTGAACGGGTAAGGGCTAGTTGTTATAATGATACCATCTCTCTCTCTCTCTCTCTCTCTCTCTCCTTCTCTCTCCCTCCCCCTCCCTCTCCCTCTCTCTCTCTCTCTCTCTCTCTCTCTCTCTCTCTCTCTCTCTCTCTCTCGCTCTCATCTAGATACGTTTGGAGGAAGCAGTGCACACAAGCTCTACAAAACACTCATTCAACAGGATCTTTACAAACACAGTGGAAAGGTGAGTAGCATATCAGCAGTTATATGGAGTTATTCTGTAAGAGTAGAGTGAAACTAAAAGTTTGCTTTGAATGAGATGAGTATACTGTATTCCCTCTTCTGCTGCGATGATGGCTGAGGCATTGTTGCGTGCAGATAGGATACTAGCAGCAGCCCTACTGAAGCCTACATGCTGCTCACTTGTAAACCTGGCCGTTATGCAAGAAGCCATTTGGGGTTACCATTTACTTGGCTCAAGAATCAAGGGGTCTCTAGCCTGAGCCTTTATAAAACCATACCATAAAACTGTGTGATTAAAAACAGTTGACACAACTGACCTCACATTAATAAGATTTACAGTTGAAAACAAAAGTATAGGCTATTTGTTGTCTTGATACATTGTAATTGAATGCAATTATAAAGAGTCACTTTTTAGTAATTAGTGGTTATTATTAAATGTGGATCTTTTATTGCTCATCAAATCAATGTATTTCTGTAGGCCTACTTTTAGCTTTTTAATGGATCCTAATAACGCCATAGCTATTAAAACGTGATAAAAGTATCAAACTCCCCAAATCCACCAGAATACTGGAATATATATATATATATATATATAAATATAAATATATATATATATATATATATATATATATATATATAAGAATATATATATATATATATAGAAAACAGAATGCCAGACAAATAAAACATAGTATGTGCGGAAAATATATTATATATAAGTCATAAAACAATGCAAAACAAATGGTATTTGCAATAGAGCTGGGATCGGGCCCATTTTTTCTGTCCGTTCCGAACCCGTGTCCGACCGTTTTCTGTCCGACCCGAGTCGATGTCCGAGCATTTATCATGAAAAAGCGTCCGACCCGAGGCCCGAACCTTATGTTTTCAATGCTTTTTCGCCTCGTTTCTTTTTCTTTGAGGAAGCCACTGATTTACACTCACTAGCAAACATGTTATAATGTGCAGTGAGTGCATGCAGTGTGCCTGCTTGTTACCCTTAATAATATTAAGCCACATTGTGGCATGTGAAAGTGATTTAGATAATTACATACTGTAAGTAGGCTACGTTGATTATTCAATAATATGATGTGCACTGCGCGTCTGGAGACTCTGGTCTGACTGCAGTCAGTGACTCGCTGCAGTCACACACTTAAAATCCTCTTTTACAAACTGTTAATAAAGTATTCACACACAAACCTTTTCCACAGTTCAATCAATATCAAAATGTATTCAGTCTTACCAGCATAGACGAATCTGACATCTGCTTTTAATATCCAGCGTCCACAAACTGCAGTCCACAACAGCGGCCTTGGCCGTCTTTCTTAATCAAAAACTATTATTATAACCATTATGGTTTACGGGTTTACCGTTTTAGGCTTAGGCTACATTCAACATCGGCCTTTTTAATTATGTCCAATTGTCCATAATGTCCATGAACGAACGCAGCGGCATGGATGAAATTGACTAGTTGTATGTAGCAGCTTACAAATCGAACTATTTACATTAATACAACCATTATGGTTTACATGTTGTTATGGAGGAAAAGGATAGAATCCACCGTGGACGGGTTCAGCGCTGTTCTTCTCTCTTCGACGACTCTTCCAGCTGTACTAAAGTTGCGTTCGCTTAGCCTGATAAATCAGTCCGCACCCCCTGTTGGTGGGTGGTGTGTAGTGTGGACTGACCCCGGAGATTATTTATTTTATTTCAGCTCGCCCGAAGAGCGGGCGAATTGAATGGGCCAATCATGGCTGTAGACTTTGGGCACGTGGTAGGCTGGTCCGGTCCCAGCCCCCCCCCAGCCCCCTCCCTTCAGAGCTCTTCTGCCCACGTGAGTCGCTAGTGGACTCTGATTGGTCCGTGAAAACTGTCATGGCGGAGTCAGTCTCGACTCAAATTATTTTAATAAACTATACAATAGTGCCGTTTCATTACGTTTTAATACCATTTTGCACTAACGTAAACATGCAATCATATAATATGTTATAAGAAATAACGTATTTTAGCAATGTCACGCCACGTCACCGTCGGGGGCTCTAAGTGTGTGTGTGTGTGTGTGTGTGTGTGTGTGTGTGTGTGTGTGTGTGTGTGTGTGTGTGTGTGTGTGTGCGTGCGTGCGTGCGTGCGTGCGTGCGTGTGTGACGTCAATAGGCTTTAGCCCGCCCCCGCTGAAGTAGAATCTCCTTCTGAAGGATCAGACTCTTTCCCAAAACGAAGTGAAACGTAGTGTGTGAAAAGTCTGACGCTTGCAGTCAGGCTAGCGTTCGCTCACATGTGCATGGTTGTCAAGACAACGCACTGAGCGTAGTCACGTGCACCAGAAAGACAAGGAAATGGCACACACAGAGACGATAGTTGTATCGTTTTACACTTTATTTTCTATAAATCAAAATTATGTCCGACCCGAATCGACGTCCGACAATTAATTGTGAAAATGCGTCCGACCCGGGCCCGAGCCCGTCGGGCTTGTCGGGTCCCGTCGGATTTCGGTCGGGTATCCCAGCTCTAATTTGCAATAGAAAGTATAAGGAAAGGTAAGGATAGGCTTTGTAACCACCTATTAGTGGCTTTTCAGTGCCGTTTTAAAGGATGTTTCTTTAGCCAAATCTGGGTTGGATGTGATTTGTGGAGCGGTCTCAGGAGTTGTGAACATCCTTGACATTTTGGCAGTATTCTGTCAGGTATAGTGTATCTTGAATTGAACACCAGGCCCACTGCAAGATGTTGTACTCTGTCAGCTATCGTGAGCCACCCCACACTTGGAAAGTGATTAGCGTTAAGGTGAGCCCAAGATGGAAGGTTAAGCAGAAGCCTAATTAGTTTGTTTTGGGCTGTTTGGAGCCTTATTTTTTGTATAATAACATACATGGACTCCATATATGAATGAGTGCTCTTGCTAGAGTCTTCAATGTATTTTTACCGACCAGCGGGGCAATCCTCCGTAAAAAAAAAAGTTTGTTGGTTGATTTCTTTAATTACCTTAGTAGTAATTTTTTCACTGGAAAGATTAGCCTCGAGGATGCAACCCAAGTATTTAATATTTTCTTGTTATTACTTTGTCACCCACTTTGATTGTGAAGTTATCGACCTTGCTGAGGTTAGGAATTGACCCAAAGAGGATGGATTCGGTTTTACCCCGGTGTATTGATAGTTTGCAAGGTACAGATCGTATCTAGTTCAGAGCTGTGGGCCTTTTCAACCTGCAGTGTCCCTGTCTGAGACAAGGAGAGCCGAGTGAATGAGAAAGAGATGGCGATGAGTGGAGGATGTGAAGGGTTAACCACTACAAACATGCCAACACAAATCTAGTGAAACGAAACTTAAACATCTAACAGTCAGAAAGTAGTTTGGAGGAAGCAGTGCACACACGCTCTACAAAACACTCATTCAACACTTAACAAACACAGTGGAAAGGTAATAGTAGCCTATCAGAAGATATAAGGCGTTATTATTCTGTAGCCTAACAGCTGAGTGAAAATAATACTACACTGACTGAACAGAGTGAATCACTCTGGATTCTTATTCAGATCTCAGCTTTTACCGCACTTGATGTTTTGGCAATATTGTAATTTTGTTATATTCATGCCAATAAAGCTATTTGAATTGACATTGAATTGAATTAATGATACCAACCCTCTCCGAAATACAGAAGGATTTAAACGTAAAAAATACCTTTTAGGCAGGGTGTTTAACTGTACTTACATCCTTTGTTAGCCTTCTGGTTGGTCCCTGACTGACCAACCAGCAGGCTCTATCTGCCTTGTCCCGCCCTGGTTCCGCCTTTTTTATGTTGAATTTGTAATTTGAACATAATTTATGGAGAAATAAAAACATATAAAAACATGCTGATTCACTATGCTGCCACTGAGCAGCTCCATTTGACTGAAACCAAGTTTGAAATTAGAATTGAGCACACAGAATAACAATACGAAGCAACTGAATTAACATGATAGTGGATGGAGTGTCCCACTGAATGTCCCTCCAAGACACAGTCAGCAACCAATGGGTGTGAAGAGGGGCAGGACAACGGGCGGGACTTGACAAAGGGTGAATTGTATTGACTATACTGTACTTGTACTGTTCTCCATTTTTGTCTAATAAAACAATCAATTAATCCTCTCCATCCATCCCTCCCTCCCTCTCCCCCCCCCCCTCTCTCTCTCTAGTAAGACAATAGCCCCAGACAGAGATGAGTGGAGATTCAAAGGCAAATAAAGGAGGTGAAGGTATGTATCTGAAAAGGGAGACAACTGTATTTAAATGTTTACAGTGTGTTTGTTTTCAAGTGAGGAGAAAGTCTCCCATGAAATGTAATTATGTAATTGGAAGAGAGTTAGTCATTAAATCATTTTTATAATGTGTTAATCGTATCACTTAACTCCATCAGCTTCCGTAAAAAATGACGACGTACTTCGGATCGTGCTGGTTGGGAGGACTGGAGCTGGAAAGAGCGCCACTGGAAACACCATCATGGGTTGTGAAGCTTTTGTATCAGAGATTTCACTTGTATCTGTGACAGAGAGCTGTAAGAAGGCCAGTTGTGTATTGAATGGTACACAGGTCTGTGTTGTTGACACACCAGGATTGTTTGACACCAGATGCAGTGAAGATGAAACCCTTGAAAAGATCAGTGATTGTATTAGTTTAGCTGCTCCTGGTCCTGATGCCTTCCTGCTTGCGGTCAAACTAGACAGATTCACAGACGAGGAGCAGAAATCTGTAGAGATTATTCAGAAAGTCTTTGGCCAAAAGTCCAATGAATACACCATGGTTCTCCTCACTAATGGTGACAAGCTGAAAGGCAAACCGGTTGAAGACATTTTGAGAAATTGTCCAAAACTACAAGAATTAATCAGCAAATGTAAGGGTGGCTATCATGTCTTCAACAACGAAAACAAGGATCCTTCTCAGGTCGTTGAGTTGCTGGAGAAAATCAACCAGATGGTGTTAGAGAACGGAGGAAGCCACTTCACCAATGAGATGTTCCAAGAAGCAGCCAGGAAGATAGAGGAAGAGAAAGAGAGAGAGCGTAGAGAGATGGAAGAAAAGAGACGTGCAGAGAGAGAAGAGTTGAGAGAAGAACTGAGAGAAGAACTGAGAGAAGAGATGAGAGAGGAAGTGAGAGAGGAAGTGAGAAAAGAGTTGAGAGAAGAAGTGAGAGAAGAGATGAGAGAAGGAGTGAAAGAAGAGGTGAGAGAAGAAGTGAGAGAAGATATGAAAAAGGAAAACAATAGAGTCAAAGTCTTTTTTGTATTAGGTACTACTGGTGTTACAGCGACAGCTGGCGGTATCATCGGAATTGCCGGAGCTGCCGGAGCGGCTGGTGAAATAGGAGCTTTGGCTGGATCTGTAGGAGGCCCAATTGGTGCAATAGCCGGGGCCGTTGTGGGGTTGGGGATTGGAGGAGCGGTTCTCCTGTACAAACACTACACGAATAAAAACAAAACCTTGTCAGAAACCTCAGAGGAAAAAGAACCATTGATCACAAATGATGAACAATCCACATCAGAATGAGCAGCAATTTATGTAATATTTGTTTGGAAAGGTGCATTCTACGGCTTAATTGGTTAAATTCAAAATGTAGCCAATTAATTATCATAATGATGTGTTCCTCAGGCACCAAGGCTGCTGAGAGAGGAGCAGGGTGGTGGTGGTGGTGGTAATAGACTAGAGGAGTTTTGTTAGTAAACTGTAAATCATTTGTGTTTATTATATTTAGGCAGTGGTGTAAAGCAGGGGTCTTCAACGTTTTCAGGCCAAGGACCCCTTAGTTGTGAGAGAGATGAAGCAGGGACCCCCACAACCTTTTCATAGATTCCTAATTATAGTTCCATCGTTTGACAGCAGAATTATCAGTATATTTTGGATTCATGTTAATGTGGGTTTTCAGATCCTTAACCACTTAAACCGTCATTACTTAATAAAGTTGATCTTTCACTCTGTACTTAAGTCTGCACTTTTTCCCCTCCGAAGCACTTTGCCAAAAATAGCCAATCTACAAGTATTCCTTGTGAAAAAGGAGAAAAAAAAGTTTCTATCACTCAAAGATTTGGAGGACCCCCTGTAGTAACTCTGAGGACCGGATCCCCTGTTGAAGACCCCTGGTGTAAAGTAACTAAGTACATGTACTCAAGTACAATTCTGAGGTATACTTTTTATTATTATTACAAAATACTTTGATAATAGCCGATTTTCAAAAGATGTTTGTACATTTTAAAACCTGACATGAGACTTTCTACTTTTGGTACTTTAAAGGGATATTCCACTTTCAAAAAAACTTTTGGTCATGTTATCGTCTAATCAGGCTTTTATGAACACCATAAACAGTTTTTAATTTGCTTGATTCAATATTTAGATATTTGATGTATATGTTATCAGGCCCTCCAGGTCCAGGGCCTCTCCCCATACACACCCACTGTAACTTCAAACTCCATTTTAGCCATGATGGATTCATTAAAAACACCCATTATTTTTTTCCGGTGACTCGTAATACCCTCCTAATACGTGAGCAGGCTGTGTTTTTTCAATAACTTTTTTCATTCATTTTTAATAATTCTTTGGGAAAATGGAAAAAATGTAATACAATAAAGAATTATTAAAAATAAATGAAAAACGTTATTGAAAAAACACGGCCTGCTCACGTATTAAGAGGGTAGTATGAGTCACCAGAAAAAAATAATGGGTGTTTTTAATGAATCTATCATGGTTAAAATGAAGTTTGAAGTTACAATGGGTGTGTGTGGGCCCTGGGCCTGGAGGGCCTGGTAACATTTACATCAAATATCTAAATATTGAATCAAGCAAATTAAAAACTGTTCAGGGTGTTCATAAAAGCCTGATTAGATGATAAATGACCAGAAGTTTTTTTGAAAGTGGAATATCCCTTTAAGTACATTTTGATGCCAATACTTTTGTACTTTTACTGAGGTAATTTTTTAATTCCTGACTTTTACTAGAAACAGTGTTTCTGGTACTTTTACTTAGAGTAGTTCACCACTTTTCAACCTGTCTTCATATAATAGGTCCTCACTAATGTTCATAATAAAATAGCACAATTTTTTTCTATTCAGTCTGGGTCTCATAGGAGAGCTGTCAAATCCTTCTACCGGTGACATCATCGTTTGACAAAAATAATTTAAATAATATTTTTGAAAAAGAATATTTAGATTTTTATTATCACAAGAACAATGGCTTCCACTTTAACATTGCAACTTTTTCAGGAATAGAAAGCCTGCAGTTTCTATTAGCTTGCATTTCCCATTGATGATGTCACCGGTAGAAGGATTTGACCCACCCACAGCTCTCCTATGAGACCCAAACTGAGTAGAAAAAAATTGTGATATTTTATCATGAACATTAGTGAGGACCTATTATATGAAGATAGGTTGAAAAGTGGTGGAGTGCCCCTTTAAGTAAAACATGAGGGTAATTTTCCCACCACTGTATTTAGGGTGTCATTTGGTGAAGATTTTTTTTTTTTTTGCATTTTGATTCATGTGTGGATGACCTTTTTATCACTGATACATTGGGGGCTCATCCTTTCGTAAAATGTGATAGTTTGGGGGTAGGATCTCCTATTAGTTTTAAATACAACTCTGAGAGTGTTGTACTGATATCATGAACCATCCAGACATCTCAGGTCATCGTAAGGTCTGCTCTCTGTTCTTAAAACCACAAATAAACCTGGAGTAGCAGCATTTATTGTATCCATACATTTTTACTTATTTTGTTTTACACATTCTATTGTCATGTTATACTTAGTTTTACAATTGTTTTACAATTGTGTTTCTTTTGCTTTAACTACAAGTATATTTTGTTGCCAACACCTTTGTACTTTTACTCAAATCAAGCTTTACTTACAGGATTTATAATTGTAACAGTATTTTATGTTGTGGTATTGCTACTTTTACTTAATAAAAAAATAAAAACAAATCTGAGTACTTCGTCCACCAATATTGATAAATAAATATGTGTTGGAATATAAATAAATGTGTTGGAAACTGGAATGATTCCTTCGATACTGGTTGTTGTTGCAGTGACTGAACCAACAGCACACTCCCTGTTCAACAGCATTCAACCATTGCATTCGAATACCAGTAATGTTGTCGGTATGAAGGTCGCCGGGAAACGGGGGGTGCGCTTGGAAATGTGCACCGGGTGGGGCAGCGGTGCGCTTTTTCAGTCTGAAATCTGAAGGCAAACTTTCTGAAAAGCAGCAGTTGCTGCTCTCTTAATCTTGAACATTCCAAGACAAATTCAGTCATGGCCCTCTATGGTGATAGTCTCAATCTCACAGTATCACAAATGTTAATGCTAGAAACAACACACATGTAGCCTGCCCTACAGTAGGAGACACAATCACAGTATGCCTTCTTCAGTATCAACATTAAAGGACAACTTTAGTTTTTTACAACAAGGGTTCATATTTTAGAATATAAAAGATGAGTGTTAAAATTATTTCATTTACTTCTTTCTATTGTTTTAGAGATTCTTATTTCAGTGGTTGGGGGCATGTGTACAAGTGGCTAAATATGTCATTTTGCACAGAATAACAACAACAACGCAACCTTTCATGGTTGGATGTGACTTATGGGGGCTAGAAGTGTTACTGTAAATAGCAATAAAGAAACTGCTGGCTTATTGTGTCTAAAAATACATATTTAGCCACTTGTACGCATGCCCCCATGCGTACGCATGCCCCACAATTTAGCACGGTAAACGCGATAAAACAATAGAACGAAGCAAATGAAAACATTTTAACCCTCACTTTTTCTTTTTTCTTTCTTTTACTAATTAATCTAAAATATGAACCCGTGTTGTAAAAAAACAAAGTTGTCCTTTAATTAATATTCATGTTATAATTTACCCTAGTTTATAAACATACAATGACATGATACGTTTCTTCATTCAACAGGTTTCGGAGAAAATAAGAGATGAGATCCTTGATTGGTAAAAGGTTTAGTGAAATGGATTAAATTACCTTTCAATAGCAACGTTCCGTTAGCAACTGCTGCTTTTCAGAACGTTTACCTTCAGAGTTCAGACTGAAAAGGCACACTTTTTTCCCCGGCGACCTTCATTCCGGCGGCAGATCTACAAGTTCTGCTGCCGTCTACACACACACACACACACACACACACACACACACTCTACATAACTATAGCTGTAGTCCCAGATTTTCCAGAAGTTGGCATCGCTGTTTCAGTTAATTTTTCCATACCTGAGATTCCACATCCATCAGCATAAATTGGCGTATGCTGTGTCGTTTGATGGTGCCTTGATACATTTGCTACTAAATTGCTACAAACCTGTATATCCAGTCATTTTGGGCATAAACAAGAAGTTGAAGGGTAGATGATAATGTGCATCTGATAATGATGTACCGTGCATGTTCAAATCCTGTATAAATTATTATTATTATTTTCTTTACATTTAGGAAAAGAATAAGCAATTTAAAATCAAGATGCCCCTATACCCTGTTGACCTGTATCCATCATGGCTGTGTTACTACGAAAGGTTCACATCTCTGTTTATGGGGAGATGCTGTCCCCCTGTGGACAAAAGGAGTAACAGCAGGCCCATGTAGCCTTTCATGAAGTGAAAGGCAACTACCTGACCTATACATTTTAACCCATTTTTAAGAGGGAAACAGTTTGTTATGAATGCTTCATCACTGAGCAAGACAACAAATAGGCCTATGTCTTTTTCAACTGTAAATCTTACCAATGTGAAAGTAAATCAACTTTATTGTGTGAATGTCCTTTGGCCAAGAGATCATGGTGCCTAATCTACAACAACTAAGGGTCATGTAGGCTACTGTACTGCATGATTGGTAAACTAGTTGGCAGGACCCAAAGCAGGCATTGACACTAAGGCTTGCCCACCTCCCCCCGGCAGGTAAATACAACTTTAGGGCAGGTGTAGTTTGCTTTCAGGTTACCCGACCGGACAAGTGCTCATTTGAGAGGGGATGCAACCGTCTATAAACACAACACCAGATCTCTGTCTAAACACCTGAAGATGGCCAGACTGCTCCGTGTTCTGATCTGTGGGATGTAAAATAATACCACTGTGCTGGTTTCACTGTTGCTATACTAAAAATATAAAATAAGTGTGAACTGTGAACCCATAGACATATTCAATCATAGTACTGTAGGTATTTGGATTTGAGGTATGACATTTTTTATCTCACAGCCCCAGAGAGAAAGAAATAAGTGTTAAATTGTGCTGTAATTAAACATGTACCTATCATTTTATAAAGGATGATTTACTTTACGGGGAAAGTAGGCATGAGCTTTGGGCAAGACCTGGGCAAGTACCTCTGAGACCTTAGTGTCCACCCCTGCCCAAAGGTATAACCCATAGCGCTTATGTTGACTAAACATCCCATGGGGAACTGATTCCAATTTACAATTTTACAATTTAGACACATAGCAGATGCTCTTAAGCAAGAGCGATTCAATCTGTACATTGAAGCTGTACATTGAAGCCACACACACACACACACACACACACACACACACACACACACACACACACACACACACACACACACACACACACACACACACACACACACACACACACACACACACACACACACACACACACACACACACACAGGATTGCCAGGTTAACAATTAGCCTACATTTTAGCGTGCTATAGTTTGATTAACCTTCTATCTCTCTGGCACTGTCCTTAGTCACTGCAGTGAAAGGACATAATATAAAAAACTGCGTTGAAAGCTGTATGCTCAAGGAAACATACCGTGTTGCAAATTTAGCATGTGCTCAGTACCGGTTCAGTTCATGTGTAGGGCATACAAGCCAGTAAAATACACCATTGCTGTCATAATTTACCATAAGTTCTGTCAGATTCTCCTCTTGCCTTTGGACCCACTGGCGTACCTGCCTGTATGTTCAAAACTGGAAGTCTTTTTCTCTCTCTTTCTATTTGTATTATATTGTGTTTTACTGTGACTAGCCCTTACCCGTTCAAAGATATGAGCTCCGAAATGATGTGCAGTGTCTGGGTTATGGGATGTGGGATGAGGGATGGAAAGTAACTTTAACTGGTGCTTGCATGATAATATGTAGGAGCATCAATGTAAGAAATACCCGTTTTGTTTAATGGCTACAGAGATACTGTGGTCCCCCCTCCCCCCCCCGGCCGCCCGCCCGCCCGCCCACCCGCCTGCACACACACCCGCCTGCCTGCCTGCCTGCCTGCCTGCCTGCCTGCCTGCCTGCCTGCCTGCCTGCCTGCCTGCCTGCCTGCCTGCACACACACACACACACACACACACACACACACACACACACACACACACACACACACACACACACACACACACACACACACACACACACACACACACACACACACACACACACACACACACACACACACACACACACAGAGCTGGTTAAACATGTTGCCTCATGCTAGATGCAGAATAGATATGCCTCATGCTAGATGCAGAATAGATAGTAGATACACCATAAAATGCTAATATACGGCATATGATTTGTGAAAGTGACAAACGGGCTTCACAGTTATGTCAGGTGTGTTCATATGCTAATGGTGATGCGATTTCAGATCAATTGCTCCAGCCACTGAGGAGAAATGCTGTTTCAGACAGACACTCACTCACTCACTCACTCACTCACTCAGACATCTCGAAAATTATATGTTTGATATGGATCTCCCTTGGGTCTGAAATAAAGACTGGATTGAATACAAAATATACATTACCCAATTTAGCCCTATATTCATTTCGGCCATTTGAAAATAGCAGCTCTACAAACTCAATGCGTGGCAATGTGACACATTGTGATCTTGTAGATCTGCTATTTTCAAAATATATGCTCAATACATTTGAAAACTTGGGTCATTCTGCATAATGAGCAATTAGGATTTGTCCTATAACTACACGCCCAAAATAACGATGTCAGGTTGGAAGCAGATAACAAATCATACAAAATCTTCCCATTCGACAAAAAAAAAAAATATATATATATATATATGTAAGCAATTTACCCCGAGTGAGAGGACATTATGCTCTCATAATGTCCGCAGTGAGGGTGTTATCGGACGAGGCGCAGCCGAGTCCGATAACACCCTCACTCAGGACATTATGAGAGCATAATGTCCGACCCCGAGTGGTAAATAGCTTTTCTACCACTTTTTCCCGTATACATGAAAGAAAACACATAGTTGTAACTTGCAAGGATCTTAAGTTACAATCATTATTGCCTATAAAACTTCCGCGAGACAGCAGATAGTTCCACAAATAACATCTTCTACTCACCAACAGATGGCGCCAACTCCATACTAATCCATGCGTCTAGCTTACAGCTAAGCTAACGTCAGTTAGAAGTACCGTTCCGGCCGTAAATAGAGGCTGTTCGCTTCCAGAAAGGCATAGGTTCAGAGAAAAGGGGCTTTAAAGTTGGCGGATTGCATTGGATCCAAATAAATCGGCGACTATAGCATGCACGTTAGTAAACATAGGACCGTTGCCACCGTCATTTGTTGGTTGGGGGAAAGGTGTTCCGACTACCTCCTGAAGTCCCCGGATGTACACTGAGGCGCATTGATCTCGGACAAGTCCCCACACAACTTTGCGGCAGTTGTCCTCTCATAACCTCCGGAATTTAGCCAATCAGAATCCAGTATTTGAACACGTGACTCGAAAAAGTGGTAGAAATATATATATATATATATATCAGAGATTGCGACCGGAAATTGCCGGATTTGACCGATTTATAATGACAAAGACCGGAAAATATAAACCTCATCGGACATAAGGACCGATTGAAAATGACACGGCAGTTCACCGCAAATCTCTCTCTCTCTCTCTCTCTCTCTCTCTCTTTCTCAATGTCTCTCTCTCTCTCTCTCTCTCTCTCTCTCTCCCTCATCACTCTCTCTCACATGCACGTCTGGTTGCACAAACACACACGGGTTAAGTTACACTTTTTCCTGTTAATAATAACCTGTGTGAAATAAGCTGCATTGGGAGGTAAACGGGAGACACTTTATTGTGAAGGTAAGGAAATGATAGTTGTTGCTGGGTAGGCCTAGTTGTCGGTTTGTTATGTTGTCGCTATGCTCTCTATGAGCTGCCTTGGTTTTGGAATATGAGCGCGCAGTTTAAGTTATAGTACATGAATGGACAGTCAAAAATAAGTTGTATTATCAGAACTGTTTAGCCTAAACATTAATTTGCGAACGGGGCGCTGGGGGAGAGAGAAGACAGCAGTCCATTTCAGCGTCATTTTGCAATGCGCACTGTGAACCCATGGGAATTATTGAAGGCACGCAGGACAACTACAACCCATATAAAACAAACTTTATACACTCGATTGAAGTTCTTTATGAGGAGATGTTATGGAAACTGTACAAGATCACCACCAAAGCCTTTTCAACCTTCCCAAAGTTGCATAACAGAGATGCAGGATGATCGTGACCATACTAGTGAGTAGTCTATAATTGATTCCTTTCTGGCCAGATTAATCTATCAACCTATGAAACATTGCGCAGACCCCACTTTCAGACTATTTCTCATTATTCTGTACATTATTATGTGTTGGCCTGAAATATGATGCAGAACAGAAACAACTTGTTATGAAACCATGCAGTATCTGTGCAAACACACAGCCTGCGTGAGTAGTCCAATATAATTAATTTCCTTATGCAAGATGATCGATCATCATCAAAACATACAGCTTCGGAAGCTGTATGTTTTTTGTACAGCCTACTACTCCTTTACATTCAATTAGTTCAGTCCCAACTATACAGCAGGACTTAAACTGTTGTTATTGGCTATGTTTTTGCACCTGCTTGTCATCCATGCATTAAAATTATTATGTCCGGTATTTTTATCAGATGTCCGATAAATTTTAATCATGTCGGTCACGGTGACCGGCTGTTAAAAATCCTAGCGCAACCTCTGATATATATATATATATATATAGTATATATATATATATGATTCAGTGACAACGTTTAGGAACAACTCTACTTACTGTTTTAATTTTTTTTATTCTTTTGTAACAAAAAGTTTGCATTTTGCAAGATATGAGAATAACAATAAAATAATACAGAAACTATTCTGTACGCATGACATGAGAGACAAAACAAATATCAGATCTAGTTGAGGTCTCACACACAGATATAAAACACTAGATACCTCGTACGCCTCCGCAGTTCATTGGAGGCCGGACGAGGACAAGGGATCGCTGCTGCGAGCGCAGTTTTCCCGGTGAACCTGTGCGCAACGGTGGGGGCCGATGGGCAAGGAGGGTTGCGAGCTTATGAGAAACAACTCAAATAAGACATTAAAACCTGGCGAAAACAGTTGCGTGCATTAGCGCAAGATGGCGATGAAGGAAATCATTAAAAGTAACAAATTAAATTAACTTCTGAAAAGCCTACTAGGCTTTATGGCGAAAACAGTTGCGTGCATTAGCGCAAGATAGATGAGGATAAAGGAAATCATTAAATGGAAAACATTAACATTAACTTCTGAAAAGGCTTCTAAGCCTACACTAGCCTACAAGTAAAACTAGTGGAACCGCGATCTTGCCACACGTGAATAATTGTGGTTGTAAACAATAACCGACAATATAAGTCTAGTAGTGGGAACTGGGAAGAAGAGGTTATCATCATGGCCCCAAATAACTTTTACATATCTTGCAATTGGCGATGAGTCTCTTCCGAAATCGGCAAGAGTGCCTCTCAATACATAGGCCTAACCTCTTCATCATCGGCAATAGTGAGTGGTGTGTGTTCCCCACACTCCCGCGCCCCCACCGTTACGCTCAGGTTCACCTGGAAAACTGTGGTCGCATCGCTGCCTGGCCAGTCACAGTGCGACTTTTCCTGGGATGTGTTGACGCACGCGGAAGCGATGCAGATTCCATCAGCTCTGCGACGCACATGCCCCAGAGCCGATGGAGGCATCTACCTTTCCACGTCTATGCTCACACAACTCAACAGTGGTTCCACTTCCTTCAGATCCTAGATGAAATCCAGCATGGAGGTTGTGTGTGAAGGTGGTGTGTACTGTGTGGAGGAGGGTCATGGTGTCTGCAGCCACACTGTAGAAGGACAGAATACCTGCACTGTGGTCCAGGTACACCCCTACCCTGGAGGACACGCGGCCACACTGCACCGACGTGAACCAATAACCTTGCGTGGTACAATATAAAGCCCATGTTTTAGGGTTTGAGGTTGAACATTCAACCTCAAACCCTGTTCTGCTAATATCTTTATATGACACTCCTATAATAGCAATGCGTCCAGACCACTCTACCTCCCAGTAACAGCGTCCAGACATACCCTCTCTACTGAGAACCTGAGGACCCCAAGTGAATCTCTCTGCGTGATAAGGATATGATTGATCTTCATCCATCAGTGTTGCCTTTCTGTTCCCGTCAGAGAGAGACAGGCGTTGATGAGCTGTGTTTGGATCCAGTGTGATTGGACGTGAATATTCCAAGAACTCAGCTCTGATGTTGGGTTCTGGTAGTGTTGACAGTAATGCCTGGGCCTTGTTAACTCCTTTGCCCTTCGGCCTCTTCCCCCTATGAACTTTCCTCACTCTGTTCACCGTCTCTAAGACGGCTGTCCCTTCCTCTGTAAGAATGCCCTCTACTTTGTCTCTCATCTTGGACACGGCTGGTGATGTTGACAGTAATGCCTGGGCCTTGTTAATGTTTTTTCTCTTCTTCCAGGCCCTTCTAGATTCCACCACTCTGTTCACCGTCTCTAAGACAGCTGTCCCTTCCTCTGTAAGAATGCCCTCTACTTTGTCTCTCATCTTGGACACGGCTAGTGATGTTGACAGTAATGCCTGGGCCTGGGCCTTAATGTTTTTTCTCTTCTCCCTTTTAGATTCCCCCACTCTGTTCACCGTCTCTAAGACGGCTGTCCCTTCCTCTGTAAGAATGCCCTCTAGTTTGTCTCTCATCTTGGACACGGCCACAGTCGCATCTTCAAAGTATCTCCTCGAGTCACTGGCATCGCTGCTGACTGGGTGTAAAGATTCACTGATCATTGAGATGGAGGAGTTGAAAAGCTGTAGAAAATGGATGTGATCCTCTGTTTGTGAGAGCTGCTCCAGTTCAGCATGTCTCCTCCTCAGTTCGGTGACCTCCTGCTCCACACGGCTCTTTGGTTCTTCAAGACAACTAACTTGACGTTCCTGCCGGTCTCTGATCTTCTCTCTCTCCTCAGACCATCTTCTCTCCATGGAAAAGATGAGCTCAGTAAAGATGCCGTCAATGTCCTTCACTGTTTTGTCAGCACAGAGGTTGACGGACTCCAACTCCTGGAGAAGCACCTTCAGGTCTATCTCTCTCCCCTGGATTCTCTGCTGGATGTTCTTCTGAATCGTATCGAGCTGTTTCTGTCTCTTAGAGGCTTTGACCAGCTTGTGTTTCTTGAAGGCAGGGGACTGATGGTGAGGCTGGAGGTGAGCGTCACAGTAAGAGACCAGACACTGAAGACAAGTCTTCACAGCCTTCAGTCTCCTCCCAGTGCAGACGTCACAGGCCACGTCTCTACGTCCAGCGTAGCAGTGATCAGGAGGAGCGGCTTGGAGTCCTGTTGATAGATTAATCAAGCATATGCGTTTATCAAATCTGATGTCTGTACCCTCATAACCTATAGGAGCCAGCAGGTCGCTGATGACCGATTGCTATTGTTTTTATTACCGTCTTATCTGCCTTACTTCGGATCTGTGTCAGACTGTGTGTCTAACAGACTGCCACAGTGTTTGTTCTGAATATTGTGCGAAAGTGAGGTCGCAACGACTCTGGTTGCCTAAGAGCCATGAACATAATGCAAGCATACATGTGTATGGTAAACATGACAGTACAATAACTTTAATGGAATTAAGGACCTTAAAAAGGATGAATGATTATTCTCACAGAACTGAGACCTGCTGCTTACATTATAGAAGGTAAGAAGTTTTGGCCAAACTGTTATTTATTTCAGTGTGCTTACTTTGAGTGTAAGATTGGATATTTTAAAGACAGTTTTAGTTGCAGGCCAAGCTGAATCGCATGACACACAAATCTTTTGTTCTTCTGGCCAGCACTGACAACAAAGCCAATTGTCACCTCCTGGCCAACCACATGCCTACAATAAACAGACTGTCACTACTATAAACTACCTGAAACTACAGGGGCCATTTCGAACACAATGGAACAGAAAGAGTTTCAGGTTGAGGAGAGAATGCAAGCCTCAAGAAGTTTACTAAATCGGTCTTGCAGCTATGCAAACACGATACAAAATTACTTTAAACCTGTTTTCAAGCTGGTAGCAGGAAAGGTCGACCTAAAACAAAGTCGACCTCATTCGCTCGACCGCGCGTTTCCCAACGGGTCTGTGGCCTTAAGCTAGATGCAGAATAGACCAAAATAAAATCTTTGCTTCTGGGGGTCCGTGGCCAAATACATTCTGTTTGAGAAACAATGATAGCAACATACGTTTTTTTTATTTATTTTTTATTTATTTTTCCAGAAAACTGTTAGGATTTAGAAGACATTTGTAGAATGTGCCTATCAGTGGTTAAGGATTCCCAAAATGTGTTTTGGCCGCGAACCCCCATCTCAAAATATTTTGTTCCACGGATGGACCCCTATCTCAAAATATTTTGTTCCAGGGACCCCCAGAAGCAAAGATTAGATTTCGATCTATTCTGCATCTAGCTTAAGGCCACAGACTTGTTGGGAAACGAGTTTGGGTCGAGTTTGTTTTAGGTTGACCTTTCCTGTATTCTTCAAGCTTATCATCTGAGATGTCCTCAAGCAGTCAATTAAGATACCTCGATACATTTTGTGTATGTTTACATGGCTGTAGTTGGACACAGCATAACATTCAAGCAGCACAGAAGGTGCTCACTCTGGGCTTTTGATTTGACACAGTGGTCTGTTATTGAGCACAGTGCTCATTAACCAGGATTCAGCGATTGACCAATCAGAATCAAGCATTCAAACAAGTCGTGTAATAGCTAGTCGTGATGATGAATATATAGGACCTTTGTTGGTAGTATCCTTTTTAGACATTTTAGATGCATATGACTTTACTTATGCCGTTTGCATTTCTGTCAAATTAAATGTTTAATCAATCAATTAAAACAGACGGTGAGCCGCAGATCTCACCTGTCTTCTTCATGCACTCCACCACCTCGGCCAGCATGGTGTTTTTCTTCAGAACGGGCCTGGGGACGAAGACGTGTCTGCACTGTGGACAGCTGTAGCGCCCCCTCTGGTCGTCCTGGTCCCAGTATCCCTCGATGCACCTCCTGCAGTAGCTGTGTCCACAGGGAACGGTCACCGGCTCCTTCAGGACGTCCAGACACACAGAACAACACAGCTGCTCCTCGTCCAGTTGAGCTCCCTGCTGCGCCATCTCAGCGCCACTGTCCCGTCTGGGTTGTAGCCTGACGAAGGGGGAGATCTCAATAAGAACGCTTGACACAGTGGTGCTCCCCCTCCGTCAGCAGCATTCAGAAACTTGTCGTGGCATAAAATACTAATACACCATAATATAAGGAGACTGGGTCATGGGTCAATAAGGAGGAGGAGTGAAGGCGATCACATGGCCAGACAGCCAGCCCCTCCCAATGACAACAAGTCTTAATTCAATCTTCAGAGAGTTACTAACTTTTTGAGCGGTGTTAAACCGCTCCTAAGAGTGGCTGTGCGTGTGTCTGTAGCCTTTTTCCTCAGCGTTTTGCCATAGTAAAATGTGTGTACGTAGCATCATGTTTGTCTAGTGATGTCATGTGTTGTGTGTCTGTAGCCGTTTGCCTCAGCGTTTTGCCATAGCAAAACGTGTGTGTGTAGCATACCCTGTACATCCTAGACTCAAATCCTAGTCTGAAGACGTTATGCAAGCACGACCACCGCTCACTTCACATTGGGTGTGATTTGTACTGTTCTAAATGGTTGGGTGTGTTGATCTGACTATGGTGGATAAACACGAGAAGACAAATAGTACAATACAATACAGACGCTCTCTGTGTTAGGTGTTGGCGCAATGGTTGGTCTGAGAGGCAGAAAGAGACCGACATCCTGCAGTGAGTCGGTAACATGTCATTAGGTCGAACACCCTTTGGATCGACCACCAAACTCTAACCCAAACCCTAATCCTAACCTCAGTAAAACTATGCCTAACTCTAACCCTAACCCTAAACCTAACCTCAGTAACCGTGACGCGGGTGATTATCTAACATGCCGACGTTCACGGGTCATTATCTAACATGCCGACACTGTTCGACCCAACGGGAGTTCGACCTATGGGTCAGTCCCCAGTGAGTCGAGTGTAAAGTATACATTTACTCAAGTACTGTACTTGGGTACAATTTTGCTGTACTTAGAGGCGGCGATAGCCGCGACCCGACCAGCTCTCCTCCTGGCTCAGTAACTAAGTACATTTACTCAAATACTGTACTTAAGTAGGGGTCTACAATTTTGAGATATGTTTTCTTTACTGGAGTGTTTCACATTTTCAGTACTTTTATTTCTACTCCACTACATCTCACAAGAAAACACTGTAAGCTACTTTTACTCCCCTGCAGTTATTTAAAAAAATCAAACCTCGGTTCGAAGTGAAGCGGTGAACTTTTATTCTATGTGTTCTAGAGTTATGAACTCTGTGATCTATACATTCTTTATATTCTGAATGAATTAATGATTTTATCTGGAGGGCCGAATTGTCATGTGAAGCTTGACCAATCCTCAAAGTATCCAATCATCAGACTGGGACGGACACTACACACATACGTACGTACGTACGTACGTACGTACGTACGTACGTACGTACGTACGTACGTACGTACGGACGGACGGACGGACGGACGGACGAGACAGATAAAACCTGTTCATTCTGGACTGATATATGGACATGGGAGATGGGACACACATTTTGTTTTTGAAAAAACGTATTCATTCTGGACTGATATTCTGGACGTACGGGACAGATAAAACCTGTTCATTTTGGACTGGAATGACCATATATGGACATGAGGTGACATACATTTTGTTTTTGAAAAAACCTGTTCATTCTGGACTGAAATGACCATATATGGGCGTGGGACACACAAAGCCACTCATTGGAAGCGGCTTTCACCGCTTCAAAAATCAAACCTCGAGGTGAAGCGGTGAATTTCTATTCTGTGTTCTAGAGCTATGAGCTAAGATCTATACTTTCTATGTGCTTTAGTTCTATGTTTTTACAAATGAATGGTTTTATCTGGAGGGCCAAATTATCATGTGAAGCTTGACCAGTCCTCACGTCGGGACGCATGAGACGGACAAAGCCACTTCTTGGAAGCGGTTTTCACCGCTTCTTAAAAAATTCATACAGCAGCAGTACAGGTAGGATGAAATAACTCAGTCTCGTGACCCTGATACATGCTTTATGCTCATACACGTTACTGTAATAGAGTCGTTGGTGGTCGGTCCGTGGTTCCCTGGTAGAGGAAAGTCACTCAACCACCATACACTTTGAAAACCAGAAGACGACTGACTAAACAGGCGGGCTGCGCAAATAGCTACACCTGGGAACTCACTGTGTCTGTGAGCCAATAAGAACACACTACATCCAGTAAACACACACACAATGTGCTGTTGACAATATAGGTGCAGGTAATAGGCTGGCATTTGTTCCCGCGTTACACTACCCCCCCCCCCCCCCCCCCAGAAGACAGCTGAGTCCCTTCAGCATTCTGTTCAGTTTACCTACACAAGCATTTCACAAAACACAATAATAACCACACAGCAGGCATGCAATACTGTTGAACTTTCACTTAAACAGAACTGTTCAGTTTCTTCAAAAATTACTTAATTAAACCTAACCTCGCCTACCATCCTTTCTGAGAGAAAGCCTGGTGTTCGTTCACAACTTCTTCTAGTGGTTTCCGCCTAAAGCGCGGAAACCACTAGAAGAAGCGGCGGCGCTTTGATTTAGCTCCCTCCGTTTGTTTCCCCAATCCCTATTAAAATACTCCAGTAGCCTAGTGTAGTCTTGCCAGTCGCTAACAGTTGGACTAAAAGATGCATATACCAAACTAATTTTTCAAAAGCAAAACTACTCCGCATCAAGGAGTTTATTAGGTAGGCCCTAAAAGTATGTCCTTGAGCGCAGGGGAATTATAGATATTTGGGGCAGATGTTTTTATCTGTGGCAGACATTTTTTTTTATCTGTATCTACCATCCACTTTGAATGGAAAAATATCTGGAGAAAGAGATTTTTTTTATCTGTTATCTGGCCCAGTGGGAATGGGCCTTTATCCTGGGAGGGGGCAAGCCTGTCCACCGGCCCACTTTCCGTTGTCATCTGGGAAGATACTTTTACTTGTTGATACTTTTACTTGAGTACAAAAAATGAGTACTTCTTCCACTGCTGCTCTTATCTGCCAGGAAACGGCAGGGGAGGAGGAGGGGGGGTTGCATTCCACCAGACAAGAGGGCATTGGCAAGAGAGATTCGCTTGCTCTAAACTAATATGACTCAAATATATGTTAAATACACTTAGTGGGACCTTTAGAGACACGTGTCAACAGTTTAACAAGGTAAATTGTATGGTGCCTGCACTTTAAGTACAAAATCACTGTAAGCACACTCTCAAACTATTTATTTGTCTTAACTCTGTCAATAGGCCTACTGGTCCTCTCCTGGAGAATGAACATAGACATGCATGTAGCCACAATTAGCAACCTTGTGCATTGAATCAAGGCATAGTCCTGTATCTATTAAAATAACACTTCCAAAACACTCAAGATTCGGCTACAAAGTTACTCAAGCTACGAGCAAGACAACATGACAACACATTCAATCATTCATGAGCAGTAAACACCAGTTTCATACCTGAAAATTGGAGATCTTAATAAGAACGCTGGACACACTGCTTCCTCTGTCCCGCGTCTCTTTCTGGCTCCCCCCTCTGCAGGAGTGTAACCTCGCATCACCAGGCTTTCCGCTGGGGGAAAGCAGGAGTGACCAACCGATAACCAACACCGTGCTGTGAACTAGTAGAAACTAGATTCAGGGGCGTCACAAGGGGGGGAAAGTGGGACTGAGTTACCAGGGCCCAAAGTGGAGGGGCGAGTGCCGCGCTGTGAGCTTGTAGATCTGCTATTTTTGAAAAGTCGTGAAAATGTGTGCAAATCTTTGAATACATGTATTTTTTAAGCGAACACTTGTAACTCAAATTTTGCTTCTGGGGGTAGTCCCTGGAACTAAATATTTTGATATGGGGGTCCGTGCATATCATTTTGCATTGGGGGTCCTCCACATGAAAAAGTTAAAGTTATACCATGTAACTTTTTTTATAAAACAAATCTTAAAATTGTCCTAACTGTTAAATCGCTAAAGTTTTAGAACACCCACTCCGTTATTTTCAGCTTCTGAAGCCTTCTCTTTATATGTTTTCTATGAGCCGTGAGGGGGGGAGAATTTCGCGGCAAAATTGCGTCATCATACACTACCGGCCAATCACAGCGAGGGTTATACACTGCCGGCCAATCACAGCGCATCTTGAAGTGGGGTCGCTATCACAATACGGCGGCCATATTTGTAGGCGCCCGTGTAGCTTGCCTCAACATAACAACAGCATTTACTCGGCGAAGGAGTCCGTTTCTCCGGAATGCCTGAACGCACAGGAACCAGGGACCCCTCTAAAGATAGATCTCGGCGAGGTGGAGGCAGACGCGGGGGTGGTCCGCGGCGAAAAACGGCCGAAAGACGCGGACGCGACCGCGGTTTGCTATAGAGCTACTGACCTCTAGGTGAGCAACTTACACAGTATAGCTTTAAAAAATCTTTCAAAAATAGCAGATCTACAACTACAAGCTCGCAGAGTCGCAGCGCGCGGTGCAATCTGCTATTTTTCAATAGTTAACGGCAAGTACAAAAAACGCATAATAATGCGTTCCCAGTCTAAATGGGTTGAACACCCTCCCCCTATGAAAGGGGCACGGAACGGGTGAATCCTCGTATCCAGGGCCCAGAATTTGGTGCAACACCCCTGGGTAGATTACAGATTCACTGATCTCTTTTGTCTCTGTTCACCAGTTTTAACTTGTTTACTTTACATTCATTTAATGTCACAACACGGTTTCAGTTTGGCTCCTGCCAACTACCAATCATACAGACAGTAGTTAGTAGATAAAGCACCCAATTATCTCTTGACCCAAAGGACATTCATGCCCACATTAAAGAAGTGCAGGGTGTCGCACCAAATTCTGGGCCCTGCATGGGTGCAAGGATTCACTGCGGGGCCCCCATGAATGTTCTTCATGGGGGGATTTAAAAACATATCAGATCTACAAGCTCGGTGCCGCACTCTGTGCCATACTTTGAGCTTGAATATCTATTTTTCATATAGCTAAAGGCCCTTCCACCTTGGGCCCTAGTAACTGTCCCCCCCCCCCCCCCCCCCCCCTTGTGACGCCCCTGGCCAGTGAAACAGTGTGATTGTCGTCAACCTTAAAAACTGCGTGGTGTTGGTGATCGATTGGTCACTCCTGCTGCAGACTCAGAGGAGCCACAGAGTGACGCGGGACAGAGGAAAGCAGTGTGTGCAGCGTTCTTATTGAGATCTCCTCTTTTCAGGTATGAAACTGGTGTTTACTGCTCATGAATAATTTAATGTGTTGTCATGTTGTCTTGCTTATAGTTTGAGTAAATTTGTGACCGAATTTTGAGTGTTTTGGAAGCATTATTTAAATGTATTTGAATAGGCTGGACTATGCCTTGATTCAATGCACAATGGGCCGTATTCACACCGCTGCCATCTTGGATTGTACACAGTAAAGTTGCAACTTAACTTATACCCTTCCTTGAATATCATGGATGTACCCTTCAACCAAGATACTGTAGCCCTTCTTTTGAATTCTTTTGGGGGATTTTGACTTAACATCTGCCCATTTGTCAATTTGGTCAAAAATAAATTGGTGGAACAGAACTCCTATTCTGGGACCAAAGCTCCATTGTTTACAATGGTTTGTAATGCTCCAGGCTCACGTGTTGCCTTGCCACCCCATAAGCCATTTAGCAAATTAGCCTAGTATAATAATAAATGACCAACTTCCATAATACAGTAAGATTCCAGAAATGAAATGATTTCCGGAAGAGGGCGGTTTACGAGGCTAGCCGCTATTAGCAAATAGAGCCATCTTGGATATTTTAATGCATTTTGGGTATGTGTATGGGAGGATGAAGGTCCACATTGGATTCACTGACCAAAAACGTGCACGCCAAAAAATTATTGATAAGATATGATTAGGCCTACTTCAAGTCAGGGGCGTCAATTGGGTATGGCAGGGGTATGCAGCTGCCATACCCTGGGTCCAGGGGGGAAAATAAAAGTTACTTTTAAATATAAATCCATGGATGTCTCTTTGTCTATCTGTGCTGGTTATTATGTTGTTAAATTACAGTAAAATAACTACAAATGCAAAATTTTACAAAATTGTCACTTTAAAGGAGCTATTAGTCAACTTTTTCTTGAAATACGGATGCTAAAATAAAAGTTTCGAAAATATTTTATAAAAGAATACGCTTCTTACATGTGTTTCTATTCAAAAATGACCAGAAAAAGCGTTAAATAATGATACGATAATCATTTTGGCCATTGTCAGACCGACACTTTGTTTACATTCGAGTCTATTCTTTGATAGTGTTAGAAAAGGATGTAAACAAAGTGTCGGCCCGACAATGGCCAAAATGATTATTTTATCATTATTTTACGCTTTTTGTGGTCATTTTTGAATAGAAACAAATGTATGAAGCTTATTTTTTTATAAAATATTTCCGAAACATTATTTTTATTTTAGCATCCGTTTTTCAAGAAAAAGTTGACCATAGCTCCTTTAACAAGGTATTATAATTATATTCTCCACACTTGTATTCTCCCCATCTTGACAGAATCGTATATTCCCAGGTTCCGCAGGTCAGCTGCAATGCATTATTGTTAATTGTGGCATGTTTACTACAAGTTTAGCTGCACTTGAACAACAGTTCCAGCTGCTGCCATATCCAGCCAAAGAAACCGTAGAAACTGGGGAAAAACTTCTTAAAATAAATGTATCATGGCTGTTGCTTCGCGTGCGTGCAAGACACCAGTCATGTTGCCATACCATAGCTTTTTCTGAACTGACGCCACTGCTTCAAGTTAATGCCTGCTATCTTGGCCACTATCTTGGATTTAGAATTGTATGTTATAAACCCTAGTAGGCCTACTGCAAATTAATAACAGGTTATGAAAATAACATTTTCATATTACCATATTCACTTAACAATGTTACAAATGTCTTGCTCTCCCGAGGCCGAAACAGTAATTGTACCTATGTGCTGTATCGCAAGAAGAACCGTAATAGATACAGACCTGTACTATCAAAATATCTGCAATGCAGAATTTTATATTTAACTTTAATACATTTATGAGTCTGTGACTCTTTCTGCCTCTCAGCAAGGCACCAACACCTAACACAGTCAGAGTGTCTGTATTGTATTGTACTCTTTGTCTTGTCATGTTCATCCATCAAACCACAGTCCGATCAGCACACCCAACCACATTGATTGTATTTAATTAAAGGAGTAGTTCAACACCAAAATGACTTTTTCCCCATCGATTCCGGATTGCGGGTACATTTATTGTAATCAAAGTATTGTCGTAGGATTGTGACAAATACAAAAAAAATATTATTGAATTCAAGTCTCCATCGTGTGAGTAATCAAGATAGTCAATTTGGGGGTGAACTACTCCTCTAAGACTTGTCATTGGGAGGCTGGCTGTCTGGCCATGTGATCGCCTTCACTCCTCCCCCTTATTTACACGTGACAGCTTTCTCTCCACCTCTTTTGAGTAAAGTGTATAAAAGAGTATAGAAATTGTTCTTGGGACTCAATCATCTCGCATGTTGCTGGAGTTCCCTATTTAAATTGGCATCACATCTTGTACTCTCCTTATATTAGTATTTTATGCCACGACAAGATTTTCAATGCTGCCGACAGAAAGGGAGTACTGTGTCAAGCGTTCTTATTGAGATCTCCCCCTTCGTCAGGCTACAACCCAGACGGGACAGTGGCGCTGAGATGGCGCAGCAGGGAGCTCAACTGGACGAGGAGCAGCTGTGTTGTTCTGTGTGTCTGGACGTCCTGAAGGAGCCGGTGACCGTTCCCTGTGGACACAGCTACTGCAGGAGGTGCATCGAGGGATACTGGGACCAGGACGACCAGAGGGGGCGCTACAGCTGTCCACAGTGCAGACACGTCTTCGTCCCCAGACCCATTCTGAAGAAAAACACCATGCTGGCCGAGGTGGTGGAGTGCATGAAGAAGACAGGTGAGACCTGCGGCTCACTTTCTCCTCCTTTTTAAGACTTGAAAAAGACCTAAAAATATCTTCCAAATTATGTAAATGCTTTTCTGGACAACGTTTGTTTCTATATGAGTGGTGCTCAAACCTTTTAATGTCAAGGAATTATATGTCAAAATACTTTGTTCCAGGGACCCTATGAAAGAAAGATTTGAGTTTCAAAAATAGCAGCGATGCACTTTGTGCACTAATCAAAGGCTTCTGCGCTGTTTGAATTTTATGATGTGTCCAACTTGACAGCCATGTAAACATACACAAAATGTCATTAAGTTATCTTAATCGACTGCTTTTAATTGACTGCTCATCTTCATTTTGACAACATCTCAGATGACAAGACAGGTTTAAAGTATACTTGTTTAGTAAACTTCCTGAGGCTTGCGTTCTCCCCTCACCCTAAAACTCTTTGTTCCATTGTCTTCGAACAGACCCCTGTGGTTTCAGGTATTGACAGTCTTTACTGTGAGCATTAGGTTGGCCGGGAGGTGACACCCTGGTGATGGCTTGATTAAAATGCAAATGGCTTTGTTGTTGGTGCTGGCAGGCAAAGGACACTGTGTGTGTCATGCAATTCCATAGGCCTGCAGTGGATTCTTATATTACATTTATTCCTAAAACCTTCTTTGGTGCCAAAGATGGGGTGCCATTGCATTATGTTTTTAGGGATCCACTTATGCACACTATTTGTAACAAAAATACTGTGTGGCAGGCCATGTCTGACACAGATGGTAAGGCAGGTGGTAAGGCAGATTGATAGTAATACAAAAGAATAGTTATCAGGCAGCAGAGACATGCTGGCTCCTATAGGTTATGAGGGTACAGGCACTTTAAAATGAAAGATTTATCAGATTGATAAATGCATATGATAAATACATATTATGTATCAACAGGACTCCAAGCCGTTCCTCCTGATCACTGCTACGCTGGACCTGGAGACGTGGCCTGTGACGTCTGCACTGGGAGGAGACTGAAGGCTGTGAAGACTTGTCTTCAGTGTCTGGTCTCTTACTGTGACACTCACCTCCAGCCTCACCATCAGTCCCCTGCCTTCAAGAAACACAAGCTGGTGAAAGCCTTGGGCGAGCTTCAGGAGAACAAGTGCCCTCTCCACAACAAGGCGAGGAAGCTTTTCTGTCGCACCGATCAGCAGTGCATCTGTTCTCTGTGCTCCGTGGAAGAACACAAAGGTCACGATATGATCTCGGCTGCAGCAGCACGGACTGAGAGACAGAACTATTTCGATACGATTCGGCATAACATCCAGCAGAGAATCCAGGAGAGAGAGGAAGAACTGAATGTGCTTCAATGGGGGGTGGAGGACGCCAACCTCGAGGCTGACGAAGCAGTGAAGAACATCGATGGCATCTTTACTGAGCTCATCTCTTCCATGGAGAGAAGACGATCTGAGGCAAGAGAGCTGATCAGAGACCGGCAGGAACGTCAAGTGAGTTGTTTTGAAGAACTAAAACGACTCACCAACCTAGAAGTCGCTGAACTGAGGAGTAGACCTGCTGAACTGGAGCAGCTGTCACTCACAGAAGATCACATCCATTTTCTACAGCGTTACACCTCCTCCCTCTGTACCATCAGTGAATCTACACACCCAGTCAGCTACGATGTCAGTGAAGTCATCAGCGATGTCAATGACCTGAGCAGATACTTTCAAGATGTGACTGTGTCCGTGTCCAATATGAGAGACAAACTAGAGGGCATTCTTACAGAGGAAGGAACAGCCGTCTTAGAGACGGTGAACAGTGTGAAGAAATCGAAGAAGAAGAAGAAGAAGAAGAAGAAAAAGACAACTCACAAGGCCCAGGCATTACTGTCAACACTACTGGAACCCAAGACCAGAGATGAGTTCTTAGAATATTCACGTCCAATCACACTGGATCCAAACACAGCTCATCAACTCCTGTCTCTGTCTAACGGGGACAGAAAAGTTACACAGATGGACGAACCTCAATCATATCCTGATCACGCAGAGAGATTCACATGGGTTCCTCAGGTTCTCAGTAGAGAGGGTATGTCTGGACGCTGTTACTGGGAGGCAGAGTGGGATGGATCCATTGCTATTATAGGAGTCTCATATAAATATGATATTAGCACAGGGTGTCTTGTTCAATGTCCATTGGGGTTAAATGATAAATCGTGGGCTTTAATGTGTACCCAGCAAGGCTATGTTTTCAGACACGGAGACATTGATACTGACATGCCGTCAGACAGTGTGGTCTCCAGGGTAGGGGTGTACCTGGACCACAGTGCAGGTATTTTGTCCTTCTACAGTGTAACTGCAGACACCATGACCCTCCTCCACAGAGTACACACCACCTTCACACACAACCTCCATGCTGGAATTAGCGAATTATCATCTGGAACCACTGTTGAGTTGTGTGACCTCAAGTAGACCTGTTTGTTTTGTCTCATGTCATGAGTACAGAATAGTTTCTGTATTATTTGTATATAAAATAAAACCGTTGTTCCTTGTCACTTGAATCATATTTATTTTATTTGTCTAATGGGACGATTTTGTATGATTTGTTAACCGCTTCCAAACAGACAGTGTTGCTAGGAGGGTGGGCAACTTTGATGCTGGAAAGGGCCACTATGTTTTCAAACACACTCCAGAGGGCCACAATGCACATGCAGTCAAAATGAGCAGATCTACAAGCTCAAAACGTGTCGCACTGTGACACACTTTGAGCTTTTAGCTCTGTTATTTTTGCAAATGTTTTAATTAGTATCCTGAAAAGTGTTTTTTTTCTTCTTTATTTTCTTTTTTAATTTCAAATGCATATACAGGTTTTTGTTCTTACTTTATGAACTTAATCACAAATGCATTGGACATAAAAGACTAGTTATAGGCTACTAGTCATCAAGAAGATACTAATATACAATCGACTGAAGTAATTAAAGCGGGTCATGTTTGCAGGAATTATAACAGCTGAAATCAATAATATATCAGTATTCTGATATTAACCTGCTGGCTGCATTAAGTGAAGTTGTGGCCCCCGAGCTGCTAGTTGCCCATGTATGCTATAGGAGAAATCATAATGCTCATTATGCAGAATTAGCCATTTCACCCACGTTTTCAAATGTATTAAGTGTATAAAAAATATATATTTTGAAAATAGCAGATCTACGAGAGATCTGACCTAGTGTTTAGTAGGGCATTCACGAATAGTGATTTTTAGTGTTCGAATTATTCGACCTCAAAGTATTCAAATAGTTGAATATTCAACAGGACTGGCCAAACGGTCAAATATTAAGTAAGCAAGGGGCTTAAGAGAAAAAAAATAAGCGAATATTCGACTTTGGTGAACAACGTCGAATAGTGGCTTTGATATTCGAATATTCAAATATTCGAATACTTGGTGAATGCCCTAGTGTTAGCATAAGTCTGTTTTTTAGTTTTTTAGTTTTTTTACAAAAGGAGAGGTCCATGTCTACCTTTGCCTGACTCAGCCCATATTTTGAAAGCTATTATAGCCTCTGCATGGAGCTTTTCAACATGGTCACTCCATTTTCTTTGGTTTCCTACATTTTGTTTTTAATTATTTCAAAACATTAAAAAAAAAAAAAGTATTCTCCAAAAAAACAACATTTTAAGTAAAATCAAAGTTTCATGAATAAATAAAACCCGAAGCAATTCACTAAATTAGAAAACAAATGTTTAAGAACTAGGGAAAATAGCCGATCTACAAGCTCATGGCGCGAAGCAACGCATTGTGTGCTTGTAGATCTGATGTTTTCACTAGTTTGGGTCCCAGGAAAACATCTAATGTCTCTGCCAAAAAGGTTTGGGAAGCACAGCTCTAGATGATATAATAAAGCTGGACAAGAACTACCCTAAGCAATACATAATGATCAATCAGAAACAATGATGATGAATTGAGAATTTCATGTTCAAAAGCTAAGGTCCATTTTCTAACCTTCTCAGAGACCAAGCTTAATGACTCTGTACTGACTCTCAGATCTGTTTCTATCATTCATAATGATAGAAACAGATTTGGTGGCGGTGTATGCATGTATGTTCATAACGATATCAAATTTATCCCCCGCCCTGACCTACAACACAGCTCTTTATGGGTGTATGGGTGGAAGTGGTTTTTGAGAAAGCTAAAAACATACTAATCGGTGCCATCTATAGACCGCCCGATCAAAATGATTTCTATGAGTTACTTGAGGAGAGCCTAGCACCGGTGGACAATATTGATAAATACATTATTGGGGACTGGAACACAGACATGCTTCGTAAAGAAGCTCCTGTCTTCAAAAAGTTCAATATCAATACGGTCTCACTCAGCTCATCACCAAGCCAACTAGGGTTACAGATAATTCTCAAACCATCATAGATCTCATTGCAACCACAGACAAATCTAAAGTCACCTCGAGTGGGACTATCACATTATGTGGTCTAAGCGATCATGATATCATTTACTGCACCCGTAAAATACATAATTATGTCCAAAGCTGACGGCCACAAAACAGTCGAAGCTAGAAACCTCAAAACCTACTCTAGCGAAGCCATGGACCGGGGGTCAGCAACCCGTGGCTCTAGAGCCGCATGAGGCTCTTTAGCACCACCCTAGTGGCTCCCTGGAGCTTGGCTGGGCTTTAAAACCGTTTTCAACGCTACCCTAGACGAAATGGTACCTTTGCGCAGGGTCAGGGTTAAAGCCCGCTCACAGCCATGGTGGAATTCGGATATCTGCGAATCAATAAAACTCAGAAACCAAAAATACTCAGAGAAACGCAAATGTAATTACAAACTCAAAAAAGGCCCCAACAAACGCCTTGAAGCCAAACTCCAAATAGTCAGTTTAGAGGCCAATAAACTAAGAAATCGGACAACCTCCTTAATCCTTTCGGCCAAAAAAAAAAGACTTGGATGAGAACGTCGAGAAAAACATCCACAAACCACAGGACCCACTATTTAAAACCCAACTAGGCTGCGGCGCCAAACTCAAATCCTTAACCAGCAACATATCCATCCAAACTCCCATCACCCTCCTCACTGACAGTCTTGATGTAGCCAAAAATCTTAACATCTACTTCACCTCCATGGCCAAAAATTATATAATCTGATTGATAAACTATAAGCTATTGGTCTTGACACCACAGCAGTGAGATGGATGCACTCTTACTTGGTGGGGAGGGAACAGATGGTGGAAGTCAACGGAACCCTCCCCCCTTCCAGTAAACTGTGGAGTACCTCAATGTTGTATACTAGGACCACTGTTGTTCTTAATATACGTAAATGACATATCATCTGCTTGTGACTGCAATCTGTTTCTGTTCGCGGATGACTCGGCTCTCCTAGTCTCAGGCAAAGACATATTGCAGGTTGAAAAGGCCCTTAACTGTGAACTAAACATGATCTGCACCTGGCTCAATGACAACAGACTCTCAATTCACCTAGGTAAAACTGAATGTATCCTCTTCGGATATAGTCAGAAACTTAGCCAAGTTGAAAACTTCACAATTAAAGTAGGTGACACTGTTACCTGGGTTGCATCCTGGAGGCTAACCTATCCAGTGAAAAAAATGACTACCAAGGTAATCAATAAAGTCAACAAACAAATTTGTTTCTTGCAAAGGATTGCTCCGCTGATCGAAAGACACTAGGAGGTGCTCTTATTGGGCCCCTCATTGATTACGGAGTCCTTGTCTGGTATTGCGATGCCCCAGCTGCCTTAAAGTTAAAGCTCCCAGAACAAGCTAATTAGTGTCATGCTTGGTCTTCCTCCTCGGGCCCACCTTACCGATCAAGTAAGCGTGGGTTGGCTCAAAGTAGCTGACAGAGTACAGCATCTTGCAATGGGCCTGGTGTACAAGATCCACTACACCTCCAAGATACCCATGTACCTGAAAAACTACTTCTTAAAGGTCAAGGATGTTCACGATCACAACACCAGAGGCAGCTCCACTAATCATCATCAACGTAGATTTAACACTAAACAAGGCTCTAACTCGTTCTCCTGCTATACCATCAACATGTGGAACACCCTTCCACAAGCCTTAAAGGAGAGCAAATCCCAGGCCTCCTTCAAAATCGGTATGAAAAGTCACCTTCAGGCGTGACTTGTAAATAGACTAAGCCCCCATGCTCACCCCCACCCCTTTTCTTCTGCCTTTGTATTTGATGTTATGCCTTCTCTGATTTGAAATTGATATTATCCTAGATAAAGTACTATGTTCTATCCGTCTGTCTTTCAATGTTATATGAGATACTTAAAGTGTGGTTCCTGTGGAAATAAGCCTCAGCTTTCTAGGATCTCCTTTTAGTTGACCTTGTACCAGTGATTTGCACTGTCATGAAACTGTACGTTTTTCTATTGCAAACCTTTAATAAATTCTTCAATCAATCAATCAATCCTGCAGGCCACCATACACGGGCGAGAATGACATCAACATGATGTCATCAACATGTCAGAGATTCACAGGGAAACCACAACTTGTTTTCTTTTTCTTTTTTCCATGGGGGGGAAGAATAAATAATTGATTTTCCATTTATCAATCAAATCTATTGTGTATGAGTGGAGAGAAAATGTCCCACGACTTGTGTGCCACATACGTGTTGAGGGTCTCAGCTTCAGATGTAAGTGGGGCTTTCCAAGCAAAAGAAAGAAGAAAAAATCACACCCAATGTGAAGTGAGCGGTGGTCGTGCTTGCATAACGTCTTCAATTGGTAATGTAACAGGCTACACACACACACACATTGCTATGGCAAAACGCTGAGGAAAAAGACTAGGATATAGGTCTAGGATGTAATTGGTGATGTAATATGGCTACACAAACACACATATTGCTATGGCAAAACGCTGAGGAAAACACATTGCTATGGCAAAACGCTGAGGAAAAGTGGCCACAGACACACGCACAGACACACGCACAGCCACTCTATGGAGCGGTTTACCACCGCTCCAAAAAAAAAAGATCACTGTCAGTGGAGGAATAAGTACTCAAATTCCGGAATATCAAAATTTACTTCAGCCGGGTCACATAAAAACGTAATTTTAACATTTTCTATACACTTTTATGAAAAGAATCCTCCTCCAAATAGGGTATAATCACAATACCTGACAATATCACAACACCTGACAATTATGTTGTAGGAGGGGAAAACATCACGGCAGCTTTTAAGCACAGTAATTGAGTAAATGTACTTTGTTACATTTCCACCACTGAACACTTGTTTTTAGTCCACCTTGATCACGCTGTAGATGCTGGTGACAAACCAGAAGCAGGCGAAGAAGCCGACGGCGCCGGTGATCAGGAAGAAGTTGAGAGCCACGATGGCGGCGTAGCCAAAGTAGAGGATGGCGCTGGCCAGCCCTGCCAGCCGCAGCCTGCAGAAGAAGTAGACCACCATGTAGACCAGGAAGTAGACGGCCGAGAACCCGCTGGTCAGGAAGGAGCGCCACTGCCAGCGGTAGTCCTCGGCGCACAGGTGGTAGTAGCAGAGGATGATGGTGACCTGGGAGCAGGTGATGGCCAGGATGACGAAGGCCAGGAAGAGGAAGCCGAACATGTAGAACATCTGGTGGGACCAGAGCGAGTTGAGGATGAAGAAGAGCTGGATGAAGATGCAGGTGAAGGGCAGGAGGCCTCCGATCACGATGCCGGGCAGGGGCCTGGTGCACGGCGGCTGCCACGGGACCTGCCGGGGGATCAGGTTGGTCCGCACGGGGTGCTCGACGCGGGGCCTCCTCAGGCCCACGAAGGCCCCGAGGAAGGCGAGCGGCACCGAGACGCCGAGCCACAGGGCCAGGACGGCCACCAGGGTGCCGAAGGGCATGGCCGCCGAGGAGCCCTCGGCCCACAGGATCAGGTCCATCAGGAGGAAGTCGGCGAACACCAGCCCGGGGCAGAGGAGGGATGTCAGCAGGACGTTGGTCTTCCAACGTTCCCCTCCGAAGGATCTGTAGAGACGTGCCGCCACGTAGCCGGCCAGCGCCCCCAGCAGCACCCACAGCACCATGGCGCACGTCATCACGGCGCCGCGGTTGGCCGGCGACAGGAAGCCCAGGCAGGCGAAGACCAGCGTGGCGAAGGTCATGACGAAGATCTGCGCTCCCGAGCCCAGGAAGACCGACAGCAGCATGCGCCGCCGGGGGGAGCGGAACACGTCGCCGTGCACCAGCTTCCAGCCAGAGTGCTCCTGGAGGTCCTCCTCGGCGTCCGTCTGGTTGTTGTACCTGGCGATGTCTCGGTGCAGAGACCTGCGCACGGCCATGGCCACCATGCCGGACAGGAACAGCACAAAGGCCAGCGAGTTCACAATGCTGAACCAGTGGATGTTGTTCTTAGGGCCGGATTCTTCTAAGACGCAATCCCAGCGAGACGGCCAGCTGCTGCTCTTATCCTCCACAAAGCTAACGGAGTAGGTGTACGGGATCTTCACGTCTCCCGTGTGCTTGCCGCCGAGGGTCATGGGTCCTCCGGAGCAGTCCGGGGCATCCGGATTGTCATGTTTATAACTCTTGGGTTCCACCCTGGCGGTGACCAGCCGCGCCGGCGATCCTGGCCGGCCGCCCTCGACCCGGTGGTAGTGTATGGTGATGTCGACGTGGTTGAACATGTAAAAGGTGTTCGCGTCTCCAAAGTCGTAGTTACCTGGGCGGGCGCCTTTGGGTTGTCCCTCCTCCGTGAAGTAGACGCCAATAGGGAAGCCGGGGGTGCAGATCTTCTGTCCGTCGTCTCGCAGGTAGCACCAGGTCACGGGCATGTTGTCCACGATCCAGTGGTGATGGTAGTTGCGCAGGATGCCCGTCTTGAGGAAGTCCAGCAGAGCGGCGTCCGCGGCGTTGCCGCCACGGTAGGCCTTGGTGCACACCGGTTTGCACACCTCGTCCTTCAGGAACTCGAACCTGTACGGTGAAGGTTCGATTCTCTCCCCAAACAGCACCTGTCCGAGGTACTCCGGCGGCCTTTTCCGCGCCGTTTCCGAACAGAAATCAAACGCGCCATATTCGTATGGCAAGATGGACTCCGTCGAGTCCAGTCTGTTCACAAACAGGTCAATGGTCGACTGGCAGTGTGGGCCTTCTAGTTCGGGCACACAATAGTTGACAGGCGTCATACCAGGGAGATAGAAACCTGTAGTGCTGTTTAGTAGCTGTAAGGCTATGCATAGCGCAGTGAGAAAGACCGCACCTCGGCCGGACATTTTCCTCGCCGACAGATTAAATGGGCAGATGTTTCGTTATCCGTCTGCGATTAAACAGTAGGGATGCTGGAGTCAGGTCTAAATAGTCTTTATATGGCTGCCTGCATATAACAAACAGTATTCACTCACTGTGACATTCCTTTTAAGACCCGAATTAATCAACACCGCGATGTCACCATTACATCACAAAGGTTTCCATGTCACAACCAACTGACCTCCATTAAATGTCAGGTAAATCTTAAAGAATACAATAAGATGCAATTCTGGGAAATTGTAAGTGTGGTTTTCCGCGACGCAAGTCACAAGGAACCCGCTGGGAAATGAATGAATTCCGTCCTACAATTTATTATCATATTGCACCAGCAGAGCGTGCAAGTGATGCGATTGACAGGGTATGTATATCGGTGTCATTCTTTGTTTAAGCCCGTAGCCCAATCAGGGACCAGCATTTATTGCATCAGTCATATATCCTCTCCGTGTCGTTTGAGAATGAGTGGGGGAGGGTGGGTCCAATTCATTCTCTATGGAAGTCACATGGTTTCATGTCTCTTCCAAGCCTCTTGGTCAAGAGACAAGAAGATTCAAGCCAAGAGGCTTGGAAGAGACATAATGTGACTTCCATAGAGAATGAATTGGACGACACCCTCCTGCCATCATTCTCAAACGACACGGATACCATATATCACTCTTTAGTGTGAATGCGGCCTAACAACGGTTGCTAGGTTTTGCGTGTCACCACACCATATATGGTCATTATCAACAAATCATAGAGCGTGTCACAAATTGTGACGTGGCGGTGACGTTGCAGAATTTGGCTCTATATAAAGGCAGATCACAGCCACACATGTATCACTAATCGGTGTGTTTGTTGATCAGTGTGTCATCATTGTGCATTCATATGAACACATCAGTCAACATGTCCCAACTTGGAGACAATAGACCTTCATGCAGCGACCCAGGACATGATTCCAACTGTACAGCAGATGAACATGACACCATGGGTTCCACTGGAGACAGCAGCAAGAGGAGGATGAGAGTGGGGCTGAAGCGTGAGGCAGTGCAGAAGAAGAAGAAGAAGGAGGCGGCCATGACACTGAAAAAAACCAAGAAGAAGTCACGTGGTCGCGTGAAGATAGACATTGAATTCATTGGGAACGCGTTACAGCGGCGAAAAACCTTCTACAAGCGCAAGAACGGCGTGATAAACAAGGTCAAAGAGCTGGCCGCGCTGACAGGAGGCCAGGTTCTCCTGCTGGTGGCCAGTCGAACGGGACGCGTCTATGAGTTTGCCTCCGACAAGCTCCAGCCCATGTTCACCAGTGAGGTGGTCAAAGAATTGATTCAGTCGTGCCTCAACTCACCACTGGGCACCCGTCCACGAGATGATGGTGCACCCATGGATTTGAGCACCCGTCCACAATATGACGATGATGTTTCGCCCACGGATGTGAGCGCCTGTCCACAAGATGATGTCGCGACCACGGATGTGAGCGCCTGTCCACAAGATGATGTCGCGACCACGGATGTGAGCGCCTGTCCACAAGATGTCGCGACCACGGATGTGAGCACCTGTCCACGAGATGGCGATGATGTTTCGCCCACGGATGTGAGCGCCTGTCCACAAGATGATGTCGCGACCACGGATGTGTGCGCTGCTGCAGCTGCCTTCGAAGAGAAGATGGACCTCACCTTCCGAGCTTCTGAGTCGCAGGGCATGAGCAACACTAATGATGAATTGAAACCATCTTTGGACAACGTGGTCAGTCTACCAGGCACCACCACCAGCACCAGCAGCAGTGCTCAGTCCATGGCACCCACGACCTCCATGCAACATTCCCAGCCACCCGCACCCACACTTGCCCATGTGCCGGAGGAGGAGACTGCCGTCCAGCGCCGCCGCCGCCTGGGCAGGGAAAGCCAGCGGCGCTACCGCCAGAGACACACGGAGGAAGCCGCCGCCCGCGAGCGCCGCGTGCACAACGAGTGCCAGCGCCGCCGCCGCCAGGGTCTCTCGGAGGAAGCCGCCGCCCACCAGCGCCGCCTGAACACAGAGCAGCAGTGCCACCGCCGCCAGAGGCTCTCGAAGGAGGCCGCCGCCCGCGAGCTCCGCCTGAACAGAGAGCGGTACCAGCGCCGCCGCCAGGCTCTCGCGGAGGAAGCCGCCCGCCTGAACAGAGAGCAGCAGCAGCACATGAATGGCCATATATGGAGCGTGACATCAGGCGTGACTGACTGACTCACTCTCTGACATGAGGCGGAGTTTTTGATACTAACTTCTCCGTACGGTGACTTGAATGGGGATATTATAATTCTAATGAGAAGACAGAATGAATTTGCAAGTGTTACTTGTGTCATGGCAACCACACTTGAAAATTAATTCTGTCCTTGTCCCTATGATGCCCATATATGGAGATCCCTGATGTCATCAATATTAAGCCCATGTCTGGGAATGCCCATATATGGACATATATGTCAGCCTCATGATAATAACCAGTGCTGTTGCCGTGATGCAAGTCACACTTAATTCCATCCTTGTATGCCCATATATGGAGATGTTATGCCCATATATGGAGATCACAACCTCGTCCTTAGGTTGCTTCTTGCCCTTAGGACGTCTTACTAGTATTAGTCACACTTGCAAATTAATTCCATCCATGTCCCTTTTATGCCCATATATGGAGATTGTATGCCCATATATGGAGATCACAACTTCGTCCTCTTACTAGTATTAGTTGATAGGGTTATTAATATTGGATTATTATTAAAAAATCAAACCTCGGTTCGAAGTGAAGCGGTGAACTGTTATTCTATGAGTTCTAGAGTTATGAACTCTGTGATCTGTACATTCTTTATATTCTGAATGAATGAATGAATGAATGAATGAATGAATGAATGAATGAATGATTTTATCTGGAGGGCCGAATTGTCATGTGAAGCTTGACCAATCCTCAAAGTATCCATTCATCAGACCGGGAGGGACACTACACACATATTCTGGACGTACGGGACAGATAAAACCTATTCATTCTGGACTGAAATGACCATATATGGACATGAGGTGACAGACATTTTGTTTTTGAAAAAATCTGTTCATTCTGGACTGAAATGACCATATATGGGCGTGTGACACACCATGCCACTCATTGGAAGCGGCTTTCACCGCTTCAAAAATTATGATTAATAATAGAGTTATTCATAGGGTTAGCCCTATTTAGAGTTTTTTTTAAGCAAGTTGAATAATCTGCTAACATTTTGAATTAAACTAGATCCTCAAGTAGAATAAAGTATATTGTTTATTTTCAAACGTCCCTTTTCAATTAAAGTAAACCATATGGACACTGCATTGCAAAAAATAACGATGTGGTTGTCACTAGAATCCCAAGCGGTACACAGCTGGACTTGTCTCACAGCCCACCAGGCACTCTGTCAGGGACGGACTGGGACTAAAATTCAGCCCTGGCATCTTGGCCAGACCAGCCCCTACAACCAGCGCACGCGAAGATACTCTACCGGTATTAAGTGTTTAATACCACAACTTTTACAGACAACAAAGGATAACTACACAACTACACAATCCACAAATTGTATAAGTTAGCATACAGTTCTCACCACCAACAAGCGGAGTATGAACATTAGTGCCAAAATGTGTTCTTTTACACCAGCCCCCCCAGTCCCCTAGCCTACCAGCCCACCGGGCAAATGCCCTGTATGCCAGATGGCCAGCCCGCCCCTGCACTCTGTGCATCACTGGTTTCCTTCCAAATTGGCCTGAAAGAACAGCTGTCAGGAGACCAAAGGGAGGTACAGTAGGCCTACTGTAAATTCCCATGGAACGGAGGCGTCGTTCACTGCTGTTGTTTTTCTTTTCTCCTTTGTACATATCGTTGTTGTCGGGTGGAAACCTCATATCTCCAAGTTTCAAATGTGTACATTTATTTGCAAAGCAAAGCCCTGCTTCATCATACAAGGCCGTCGCACAAAAGTAGTGAAAACAGCAGATCTACAAGCACACAACGCCTCGCGGTGCGAGGCGTTGTGTGCTTGTAGATCGGCTGTTTTCACTAGTTTGAATAATTTTTAAAATGATAAATACAAAACAAACGAACGGTTTGGACATACACGGTTTCCACCCGACAACGACAATATAGTGGTTTGTATTTGTTGATGACATGTATTTTTGTGTACATTTTGCATGCTTTGTTGATGAATTGCATACATAGGACCACGATGGAAACAAGTCCCCAGGAAAACTATGGTTTAGTGATGAATCATCACTTTTCACAGTTTTGTGGGGTCCATTTTTAGCCCAAGGAATGTTTTTCGTGCAAAACAAATGCTTGTAATGGATTCAGAATAATTCTAAATTAAAGAAAGGAGATTTTTTGGGAGGGCTCTTTTTTTTCCTGTATGGTAAGTGAATGGACCCAAACTCGAACCCCCTGAATTTACCTTGACCCACAAAATATATAATTCACAACTTTTAATATGTTATTTGGATGACGCAAAGGATCATAAAAAAAAGTTATACTTAAAAGTATAAAGTCTTAATTTGTCATTCTAACCAGTAAGACTCCCTAATCGGGAGATAAGCGACCAACGGTCGCTTATCTCCACAAATAGGCCAAAAGTTTGTTTTACCAAATATCAAGACATACGGGCAGTTGACAGTTTGCCATGGTTACTCATTGAAGTTGAATCTCCATATATGGAGATAACCTACGCATCACACTAAGTCTGACCTCACCAGCCCATATTTGGGCATGAGCAACTTATGTCTCCATATATGGAGATATGATGACATCACACAGTCCTCAGCCGATGATGTGGTGTGATGTCATACAATACACAAACGAGCCCTACAGTATAAAGGGGCAATTCTTGCCAGGAAAGAAGCATTTCTTCGACTCAGACCTTATCGCCAGGGTTGGCTTATAGCAGCTGTCGGTAGGACCATATATGGATTCTGTTAGTGTGGATCTCCTAACAGAGCATCATCTGGGATACAATCCCTATTATGCCCATATATGGAGATCCCTAACAGAATCCCTTTCATGCCCATATATGGAGATCCCTAACAGAATCCCTTTTATGCCCATATATGGAGATCCCTAACAGCATCCCTTTTATGCCCATATATGGAGATCACTAACAGCTAATAGAATCCCTTTTATGCCCATATATGGAGATCCCTAACAGAATCCCTTTTATGCCCATATATGGAGATCCCTAACAGAATCCCTTTTATGCCCATATATGGAGATCCCTAACAGAATCCCTTTTATGCCCATATATGGAGATCCCTAACAGAATCCCTTTTATGCCCATATATGGACATCCCTAACAGAATCCCTTGTATGCCCATATATGGAGATCCCTAACAGAATCCCTTTTATGCCCATATATGGAGATCCCTAACAGAATCCCTTTTATGCCCATATATTATGGAGAAATCCCTGCTCTGAGTATCTGACATCAGTGTGATGTCACCTGTTTATGCCCATATATGGAGATCCCTGCTCTGCGTATCTGGTTGCTATGGTAAACAGTTGGTTGCTAGGGTAAACAGTTGGTTGCTAGGGTAAAACCATGGTTGCTAAGGTGGTTGCTAACGTACACTAACAGACCAGCAACAACAGACTGTTGCCACAGCAACGTACACAAAGGTTTGTGTACACATGTGGTGTGATGTCATACTGATGCGGAGATATGAGCAGGGCAAAGGTGTGACGTGTGACGTGTGACGTCTGACGGACGGACGGACGGCCGGTGGAGGTTTTCATAGTAAACTGCTCCCTGACGGTCGCAATAAAAAAGTTGTCTTATTTTTATGATGGAATTGCAGACGCTGTGGTGTCACACATCCAGGAGCCACCGTTGCGTGTTCTAAGGCTTCCTACAAACAGTAAAGTCATATATCCTCTCCGTGTCGTTTGAGAATGAGTGGGGGAGGGTGGGTCCAATTCATTCTCTATGGAAGTCACACGATTTCATGTCTCTTCCAAGCCTCTTGGTCAAGAGACAAGAAGATTCAAGCCAAGAGGCTTGGAAGAGACATGAAACCATGTGACTTCCATAGAGAACCCTCCTGCCCTCATTCTCAAACGACACAGAGACGATATATCACTCTTTAGTGTGAATGCGGCCTAACAACGGTTGCTAGGTTTTGCGTGTCACCACACCATATATGGTCATTATCAACAAATCATAGAACGTGTCACAAATTGTGACGTGGCGGTGACGTTGCAGAATTTGGCTCTATATAAAGGCAGATCACAGCCACACATGTATCACTAATCGGTGTGTTTGTTGATCAGTGTGTCATCATTGTGCATTCATATGAACACATCAGTCAACATGTCCCAACTTGGAGATAATAGACCTTCATGCAGCGACCCAGGACATGATTCCAACAGTACAGCAGATGAACATGACACCATGGGTTCCACTGGAGACAGCAGCAAGAGGAGGATGAGAGTGGGGCTGAAGCGTGAGGCAGGGCAGAAGAAGAAGAAGGAGGCGGCCATGACACTGAAAAAAACCAAGAAGAAGTCACGTGGTCGCGTGAAGATAGACATTGAATTCATTGGGAACGCGTTACAGTGGCGAAAAACCTTCTACAAGCGCAAGAACGGCGTGATAAACAAGGTCAAAGAGCTGGCCGCGCTGACAGGAGGCCAGGTTCTCCTGCTGGTGGCCAGTCGAACGGGACGCGTCTATGAGTTTGCCTCCGACAAGCTCCAGCCCATGTTCACCAGTGAGGTGGTCAAAGAATTGATGCAGTCGTGCCTCAACTCACCACTGGGCACCCATCCACGAGATGATGGTGCACCCATGGATTTGAGCACCCGTCCACAATATGACGATGATGTTTCGCCCACGGATGTGAGCGCCTGTCCACAAGATGATGTCGCGACCACGGATGTGAGCGCCTGTCCACAAGATGATGTCGCGACCACGGATGTGTGCGCCACTGCTGCCGCGGCCTTCGAAGAGAAGATGGACCTCACCTTCCGAGCTTCTGAGTCGCAGGGCATGAGCAACACTAATGATGAATTGAAACCATCTTTGGACAACGTGGTCAGTCTACCAGGCACCACAACCAGCACCAGCAGCAGTGCTTCTTCTTCTTCTTCTTCTCAGTCCATGGCACCCACGACCTCCATGCAACATTCCCAGCCCCCACACCCACACTCGCCCATGTGCCGGAGGAGGAGACTGCCGTCCAGCGCCGCCGCCGCCTGGGCAGGGAAAGCCAGCGGCGCTACCGCCAGAGACACACGGAGGAAGCCGCCGCCCACGAGCGCCGCGTGCACAACGAGTGCCAGCGCCGCCACCGCCAGGGTCTCTCGGAGGAAGCCGCCGCCCACCAGCGCCGCCTGAACACAGAGCAGCAGCGCCACCGCCGCCAGAGGCTCTCGAAGGAGGCCGCCGCCCGCGAGCTCCGCCTGAACAGAGAGCGGTACCAGCGCCGCCGCCAGGCTCTCGCGGAGGAAGCCGCCCGCCTGAACAGAGAGCAGCAGCAGCACATGAATGGCCATATATGGAGCGTGACATCAGGCGTGACTGACTGACTCACTCTCTGACATGAGGCGGAGTTTTTGATACTAACTTCTCCGTACGGTGACTTGAATGGGGATATTAATTCTAATGAGAAGACAGAATGAATTTGCAAGTGTTACTTGTCTCATGGCAACCACACTTGAAAATTAATTCTGTCCTTGTCCCTTTGATGCCCATATATGGAGATCCCTGATGTCATCAATATTAAGCTCATGTCTGGGAATGCCCATATATGGACATATATGTCAGCCTCATGATAATAACCAGTGCTGTTGCCGTGATGCAAGTCACACTTAATTCCATCCTTTTATGCCCATATATGGAGATGTTATGCCCATATATGGAGATCACAACCTCGTCCTTAGGTCGCTTCTATCACCCTTAGGACGTCTTACTAGTATTAGTCACACTTGCAAATTAATTCCATCCATGTCCCTTTTATGCCCATATATGGAGATCACAACCTCGTCCTCTTACTAGTATTAGTTGATAGGGTTATTAATATTGGATTATTATTAAAAAAATCAAACCTCGGTTCGAAGTGAAGCGGTGAACTGTTATTCTATGTGTTCTTGAGTTATGAACTCTGTGATCTGTACATTCTTTATATTCTGAATGAATGAATGAATGAATGAATGAATGATTTTATCTGGAGGGCCGAATTGTCATGTGAAGCTTGACCAATCCTCAAAGTATCCATTCATCAGACCGGGAGGGACACTACACACATATTCTGGACGTACGGGACAGATAAAACCTGTTCATTCTGAACTGAAATGGCCATATATGGACATGGGACACACATTTTGCTTTTTGAAAAAGCCTATTCATTCTGGACTGATATTCTGGACATACGGGACAGATAAGACCTGTTCATTCTGGACTGAAATGACCATATATGGACATGAGGTGACAGACATTTTGTTTTTGAAAAAACCTGTTCATTCTGGACTGAAATGACCATATATGGACATGAGGTGACAGACATTTTGTTTTTGAAAAAACCTGTTCATTCTGGACTGAAATGGCCATATATGGGCATGGGACACACCATGCCACTCATTGGAAGCGGCTTTCACCGCTTAAAAAATTATGATTAATAGAGTTATTCATAGGGTTAGCCCTATTTAGAGTTGTTTTAAGCAAGTTGAACAATCTGCTAACATTTTGAATTAAACTAGATCCTCAAGTAGAATAAAGTATATTGTTTATTTTCAAACGTCCCTTTTCAATTAAAGTAAACCATATGGACACTGCATTGCAAAAAATAACGATGTGGTTGTCACTAGAATCCCAAGCGGTACACAGCTGGACTTGTCTCACAGCCCACCAGGCACTCTGTCAGGGACGGACTGGGACTAAAATTCAGCCCTGGCATCTTGGCCAGACCAGCCCCTACAACCAGCGCGCGCGAAGATACTCTACCGGTATTAAGTGTTTAATACCACAACTTTTACAGACAACAAAGGATAACTACACAACTACACAATCCACACATTGTATAAGTTAGCATACAGTTCTCACCACCAACAAGCGGAGTATGAACATTAGTGCCAAAATGTGTTTTTTTACACCAGCCCCCCCAGCCCCCTAGCCTACCAGCCCACCGGGCAAATGCCCTGTATGCCAGATGGCCAGCCCGCCCCTGCACTCTGTGCATCACTGGTTTCTGTCAAAATTGGCCTGAAAGAACAGCTGTCAGGAGACCAAAGGGAGGTACAGTAGGCCTACTGTAAATCCCCATCGAACGGAGGCGTCGTTCACTGCTGTTGTTTTGCTTTTCTCCTTTGTACATATCGTTGTTGTCGGGTGGAAACCTCATATCTCCAAGTTTCAAATTTGTAAATGTATTTGCAAAGCAAAGCCCTGCTTCATCCTACACGGCCGTCGCACAAAAGTAGTGAAAACAGCAGATCTACAAGCACACAACGCCTCGCGGTGCGAGGCGTTGTGTGCTTGTAGATCGGCTGTTTTCACTAGTTTGAATAATTTTTAAAATGATAAATACAAAACAAACGAACGGTTTGGACATACACGGTTTCCACCCGACAACGACAATATAGTGGTTTGTATTTGTTGATGACATGTATTTTTGTGTACATTTTGCATGCTTTGTTGATGAATTGCATACATAGGACCACGATGGAAACAAGTCCCCAGGAAAACTATGGTTTTAGTGATGAATCATCACTTTTCACAGTTTTGTGGGGTCCATTTTTAGCCCAAGGAATGTTTTTCGTGCAAAACAAATGCTTGTAATGGATTCAGAATAATGAAAAATCCCTAGTTAGACCCCTCACATGCTACTTAAAGAAAGGAGATTCTTTTGGGAGGGGTCTTTTTTTGAGCGGTGGTCACACCGTCTCCATAGCGTGGCCGTGTGTGTATCCGTGTGTGTGTGTCTGTCTGTCTGTCTGTATGTAGCCTGTGGTGTATGTAGCCTGGCTGCTATACCTTTTCTGACCACACATGTTAAGGGAGGGGCGCTGTTGTTCAGGCCAGCTAGGCACACTCACACTCACATTCACACACACAAATACACACACACACGCACGCACGCACGCACACACACACACACACACACACACACACACGCAGCCTCCACCGCTCAGTTCACACAAGTGTGATTTTTATTTCCTGTATGGTAAGTGAATGGACCCAAACTCGAACCCCCTGAATTTACCTTGACCCACAAAATATATAATTCACAACTTTTAATATGTTATTTGGATGACCCAAAGGATCATAAAAAAAAAAAAAACTGAATGAGTACTATTGCAGTTTCTTTTTTGGTTGGGCCTTTTTTTGGCTTATAGTGTGGTACGATGCGTCCAAAAAACATCTTCCGTAGGATTTTTGTGCTAAAATTGATTTTTTTGCAGATCCTGGTTCTATAGAGTCCAAACTATGAGAAAATGATGGGTGCCAACTTTTCTGGACCCCCACCCCCTTTCTGGGGGTCATCTAGTTTGGGACCTCCCAGAACAGTACGCCAGCCAGTTAATGTCCAATTTTCTTAATATTAGGGTTGTTTTGTAGGTTTTAAAACATTCTGAGTTCATTTATTACACTTTTGAAGCAGCCAGAATAAGCGTTCTAACTTTTTGTTGGGGTCTTTCCTCACCTGGGACCCCCCAGACGGACCCCTGTGCCTATCTCAGTACTCGCTCTGCTCCTGCTCCAGAACAATGTCATATTAGATCATAATTGAAGCATAAAAGTTTTTTCTGAAAACAAAAATAAGTAGTAACAAATACCAGGGGTCTTCAACAGGGGGTTCGGGCCCCTGGGGGTCCTCAAAGTTACTACATAGTGTGATACAAAGTGTAGGCTACTTCTAAGGATTTCTTTGCTAAAATGTATTTTTTACTGCTTTGGCTTTTATAGGGACCAAACTTTCAGAAAATGATGGGTGTCAGATTTTCCTGACCCCTGACCCCTTTTAGGACCTCACAGAACAGTATGCCAGACAGTTATTGTCCAATTTTCATAATATTAGAGTTGTTTTGAAAATTTTAAAACAAGTTCATATATTGCACTTTTGAAGCAGCCAGAATAACCTTTCTGACTTTTGGTGGGGGTATTTCCTCACCTGGGACCCCCGTAATGACCCCTGTGTCAAATTAGATCATAATTGAAGCATAAAAGCTTTTGTACCTGTTGTAGCTAATACCAGGGATCTTCCAAAGGGGGTCCAGGACCCCCAGTTGTCCTCAGAGTTACTACAGGGTGCCAGCCAAATGGCTATTTCAGTGTTGGCCCTATTCTTGCAACCAGTTCTGCAATTTGCTATCTATTTTTGAATAATATTAGAAAACTGTTAGTTTTATGCATCCTGGGTTTATGTAGTGTACTTGATGGTTTATTAGTATTCTCAGTATTATTTACTAGTAAGATGCCTCAGGGCGCCAATTCTTTGCCTTCTGGCCAGTGATGACAAGTTACCCATATATGGAGACCCCTGGTACCCATATATGGAGATCCATGTACTGTATATGGAGATATGCTGTGAGAGCCCAAACATGCTTACTCAGTTAGTCGTTATGTGAAAGTCCTATGATGTCTATGACAACTGACATCATACCCTTGCATGCCCATACATGGAGATCGCTGTCTGTAGAATCAGCCACACAGATATGGGCTGTCTTGGCCATCTGTCTTGGCCATATATGGATTTTGTTAGTGTGGCCGATGTGCCTCCATATATGGGCATTCCCATATGAAGTCCTGTTAGATATGGGCTTAATATTGAAGACATCAAGGAACTCCATATATGGCCATAAAAGGGATTCTGTTGGTGTGCCATCACAGTGAAGCCAGAGTGTGATGTCAGAGCGGGAACGCAGAACAACACACACACACACACACACACACACACACACACACACACACACACACACACACACACACACACACACACACACACACACACACACACACACACACAGTCATCTTGTCATACATCTTGAATATATGACCTCAGCATCAAAGGCTGGATTGGTGTATGTCCCTGTGACAAACTATTATCATGTCCACTGTCCAGGGGTACTTGTACATCAAGCTGCCTCACTGAAACAGGACATAGACTCCTGCCCTATGAGCCTCAGGGCTGGGCAAGGCTTACTTATTTCCATCAACATTGGAGTCATTGGAGCACTTTGGTCCAACAACCCCGCATCTGTGATAATGCAGGGTAATGGGATGGGATTTCAGTCAAAGAACTTGGAGCTGCACTGCTACCACATATCCTCCATGCCAACTACGTCACAATGCAGTATAAATGATACCTGACAAATTGCCCTGAGCTTCCACCAATTGAAGAAAATGGATGGAATTCAGAGAGTGGTGGGTATTTTCCAGTCAGATGTCTTGGCTGACTGGGAGGTTGGGGTGACCAGATATTTGGCTGGCCCCCTGTAGTAACTCTGAGGACACCTCCCAGACCCCCTGTGGAAGACCCCTGGTATTAGCTACTCATCTTTGTTGTCAGAGCCCTGCTACAAAAGCTTTTATGCTTCAATTGTGATCTAATTTGACACTGTTCTGGAGCAGGAGCAGAGCAAGGACTGTAAGAGTAAGGAAAGACCCCCACCAGAAAGGTTATTCTGGCTGCTTCAAAAGTGCAATATATGAACTTAGAATGTTTTAAAACCTTCAAAACAGCACTAATATTATAAATTGGACATTAACTGGCTGGCATACTGTTCTGCAATGTCCTAAAATAGATGACCCCCCAGAAAAGGGGCAAGGGTCAGGAAAATCTGACACTCATAATTTTCTGACAATTTGGTCCCTATAAAAGCCCAGCTAAAGAAAATCCTTAGAAGTACACTATGTAGTAACTCTGAGGACCCCCTAGGGGTCCCGAAGCCCCTGTGGAAGACCCCTGGTATTTGCCTACTACTCATTTTTGTTTTTAGAGCCCAGCTACAAACATTTTTTTATTCAATTATGATCTAATATGATTTTTTTCTGGAGCAGGAGCAGAGCGATTACTGAGATAGGCACAGGGGTACGTCTGGGGGGTCCCAGGTGAGGAAGGACCCCAACCAAAAGTCAGAAAGATTATTCTGGCTGCTTCAAAAGTGTAATAAATGAACTCAGAATGTTTTAAAACCTACAAAACAATCCTAATATTAAGAAAATTGGACATTAACTGGCTGGCATACTGTTCTGGGAGGTCCCAAACTAGATGACCCCCAGAAAGGCGGCGGGGGTCCGGAAAAGTTGGCACCCATCATTTTCTCATAGTTTGGACTCTATAGAACCAGGATCTGCAAAAAAAACAATTTTAGCACAAAAATCCTACGGAAGTACACATCGTACCACACTATTAGATTGATTGGCCTAAATGTAATCCTGTGTAGAGATGGGATTTATGGTTCTTTGAAGTGAGCCGGATCTCTGAGATCCGTTCCTTTCAAAGAGCCGTTCAAAAGACTGTCTCATTTTAGTTACTGGATTTTTATTATGATTGCAAATCACTTCAACCCTAATGGGGCTTTTAAGCTGTGACATCATTTTGTAGGCAGAGGAGAATCTGCCCCCAGAGCATTTTCTGTCCCTCACTATTTCAAAAAACAACGACTAAAAAATAACGACTAAAGTATAATTCTAACACTTTCCTTTCAACAACAAAGAGAAGAAAATGTGTAAATAGTAAAAATAGTAAAAAGATTCACGGAAACTGGGGGCAGAAATTCTCCTCTGCCTACAAAATGATGTCATACTTAACAGCCCCATAGGCCCATACATTTTGACCCTAGCTCACAATGCGTCGCGCTGTGACGCATTGTGAGCTTGTAGATCTGCTATTTTCAAATGATTTTTCTACATTGTATTCATTGGAAAACGTTCTACTATTGGTACTTAAGTACATTTTGATACCATTACTTTTGTACCTTTATAGTCAAGTGCATTTTAATTCCGAACTTCTACTTGTGGCAGAGTTCTACATTGCAGCATTGATACCTTTACCCAAGTAAAGAATTTTAGTACTTTTTCCACCACATGTTCATTAGAAAAGAACGGCTCCCTCCTTATACTGCGAACCAGATCCCATCGTTCATTTCAAAGAGCCGTTCAAAAGACTTGATTTGTTCACGAACGTGCCATCTCTAATCCTGTGTGCTACTCTCCCTCTTCCACTCTGGGGAGAGCAACAGGCTGACCTCATGCTTCCTTCTTCTATGCATGAGGAGTCCAAGAACAAGTTATTCCAACCAGCTCCTTTCCCCTCCATCAGGCGTCCCGGCTTGCCAGGGGGAGGCAGTTTTTTTTTTTTTTTTACCCTAGGGCAGTGGTCCTCAACCTTTTCAGGCCGGGACCCCCAAAATAATCATATTTGAACCCGGGGACCCCCTGCCATGACGAGCCCTAAGAGTTGAGGAACTACATTTTGTATAACATGGTTCTATTGTGAAAATAGCAGATCTACATGCTCACAACGCCTCGCCTTGCGAGGCGTTGTGAGCATGTAGATCGGCTGTTTTCACAATTTCTGCCTCTGATATTTGACAATTTGGACAATGTTTAATTTGTCATTTTAGGGGTATTAAAAAAGTCCTTACATTGTCACTTTAGAAATGTGCAGACACCCTCTATACACTTGAACTCTATGTTGGTTTGTTTGGTGTTGAGCGAAAAAAAAAAAGTTAATCATCTGGGCACCCCCCCAAAATAATTTGGGGACCCCCCTGGGGGTCCCGACCCACAGGTTGAGAACCACTGCCCTAGGGGCAACCCCACCTACAGTAGGGTATGGGCCCTGATGATGTGGAGGAGAAAGAACACGCCCCCCAGCGCCACTTCTTTCTGACGAAGATGATGAGGAGAACCACATTTATCTGATGAAGACCTCAGCAGGTGTTGACATACCTTGTCTAGACTGGCAGCTGCCACCATGTAAAACCACCTCCTCCATTCCCACACAGCTGAGGCCGTGAAACACGTTGACATACTTCTTTTTAAACCACTTCTAAGCAGGGGCGTCAATTGGGTATGGCAGGGGTATGCAGCTGCCATACCCTGGGTCCAGGGGGGAGAATACAAGTTACTTTAAAATATAAATCCATGAATTCCTCATTGTCTATCTGTGCTGGTTATGTTGTTAAATTACTTTAAAATAACTACAAATGCAAAATTTAACAAGGTATTATAATTATATTCTCCACACTTTTATTCTCCCCATCTTGACAGAATAGTATATTCCCAGGTTCTGCAGTTCAGCTGCACAGGTGCAATTCATTATTGTTAATTGTGGCACGTTTACTATATTATGTCAAGTTTAGCTGCACTTGAACAACCGTTCCAGACTGCCATATCAGCCCAAGAAACCGTAGAAACCTGTGTAAAAAAACTGACAAAGGTATTTTTTTGTCTTTTTAGTCATTGTGAAAATAGCAGATCTACATGCTCACAACGCCTCGCAGCGCGAGGCGTTGTGAGCATGTAGATCTGCTATTTTCACAATAGAACCGTGCTATCCAAAATGTAATGCCTATTTTCCATGAGGACTCCCATCTTTGCCATACCCTAGCTTTTGCTGAACTGACGCCACTGCTTCTAAGCCCTCATATACTTCGTCGTGCGACGAAGAACACCGAGAGTACAAGCTAGGGCTTGTCCCCACCAAATATAGTGTGGTGGCTTAACCCTGGTTTTTGACATAATCTAAACAATGCGGATAAAAACGTCAAACTATTTTTTAGGCTTCTTTAGGACCTAACGATGGATTTTTAGCCTTGGGTACCAAACTTTAGTCCAAGACGCACCGTAGTACGCACGGGGAGACAGGCGCACAGACAAGTTAAAAGGGGTGTCCTTTGGAAGCCATTTCCTCTCTAAACAGTGCCCAGAAGCACATTTCAAAACAAGAGTCTTTCTTTTTTTGTGTCTATACAATCGATCATTCAACACATGTATTCGATTGGTACATATATATTTTAAATGGGCAGAATTACAATTAAAATACATGTTATGTTGACAGCCAGCCTATAATTCCACAACTATACCCTAACCCTAACCCTAACCCAAGATGCACTGCGCTTTCTCGCTCTCTCTCTCAGTCGTCTGCCTGTTTCAGATTATTTAAACTAATTAAAACATGTATTTTCGGGGAAAAACCTTTGTCTTGCAATGTAACTACTATACTTTTTTCTTCCCTTTTTATTAATATCACGTAGATGTGTTTCTTTTGGTACTTTAAATAGCAATAATGAGGCTATAAAACAATATTTTTTCCCCATTCATTTCCAATATAAAAACAATCTGCCCTGGTTTTTCTGTCCCACTGGGTTTAAACTAATTAAAACATGTATTTTCGGGGGGAAACCCCTGTTTTGCTATGTAACTATTGTACTTTTGTGTTCCCTTTTTATTAATATCACGTAGATGTGTTTCTTTTGGTACTTTAAATAGCAATAATGAGGCTATGAAAAATATAAGTAATTTTAACTTAACAAATCATCATGATACATTGACTTTGACTCAATACCAAACAATTCATATGATATATATGGTAAATGTTTGCATTTCTGCTTTGCTATATCACATTAAACACTAAAAGAGCTAGGCGTTTTTACTGATTTAGCTGAAATTCATGTAAAAAAAAAAAAAAAAAAACGACTTTATTTAATACTGGGCAATATTGCTAATGCTTATAGGAAAAAATGAAAATCAGACAATGTTTTTATGAACTTATTTTTTTTTCTTTTCAACATGCCCTGGATCCATAGACTGTTATCATTGTCATCTGTGAGAAATCATCAACTGATAAATAACATGTATACCGTCATAGCTATAAACACAAACACGAGACTCTGTATAAATCCATTTCACACATTTTATTTCATTAAAACAGAATATAATATATATTTCAATATCGATATAAAACTATATTGGTGAATATAAATAATGCATTCGGTTACAGCAGCTCTGATAAATACTATTTTTTTTAGCTTTGGTAACAACAGTGACACGTGGATGATGGTGACAATGTGCGTGTGCGCTGAGGTGTGTCTATGTGCGTGCGCACATGCATGGGTTACTGTATGTGGGTGGGTGTGTGCGTGTGTGTGTGTGTGCGCGGTTGACACGAATATCATGATATATATACTGTACCAAGGCAAAATCAGAGTGTGTGTATGTGTGCGTGTGTGTGTAGACCAGTGTTTCTCAACCTTTTTTCTGCATGGGCACACTTTTCATGTCCCAAGAATCCATGGGCACACCAACATAATACGGGGGTGTAAATATCGTCACTGTCGGGAAGAAACCTTGTATCTCCAAGTTTCAAATGTGTACATTTCTTCGCAAAGTAAAGCCCAGCTTCATCATACAAGGCTGTCGCACAACAATAGTGAAACAACCGATCTACAAGCACACAACGCCTCGCGGTGCGAGGCGTTGTCTGCTTGTAGATCGGCTGTTTTCACTAGTTTAAATCATTTTTAAAATGATAAATACAATACTGGCTTTCAAGCAGTTTCGAGGGGCACACTTGGCCCTTCTCAGGGGCACACCAAAGGTCCCCAGGCACAGTGGTTGAGAAACACTGCTCTAGTCAGTACTGGGTGCAGGTGGGTCAGTACTGGGCAGCCCAGGGCTGGGAGCTGAGGCTGCTACAGTGGTGAGAAGGAGGGCCCACCTGGGCCACACAGCAGTACCCCGCCTCTCCACCCACTGCAGGCATCACACTGGTCTGGAGCAGGGAGAGACACAAAGAGAATGGGACAATTAAAACTAGTAAGACGCCTCAGGGCAGTGATGTGGGCATCAGGGATGTGGACATCAGGGCAGTCGCGTCAGTTCAGAAAAAAGCTAAGGTATGGCAACATGACTGTTCCAGTCATGTTGCCGTACCTTAGCAACAGGCATGATACATTCATTTTAAGAAGTACATTTTCGTTTTTATCCCCGTTTCTACGGTTTCTTGAGCAGGATATGGCAGCCTGGAAGTGCAGCTAAACATGTTAGTAAACGTGCCACAATTAACAATAATGCATTGCTAATTGTGCAGCTGACCTGCGGAACCTGGGAATATACCATTTTGTCAAGATGGGGAGAATAAAAGTTGGGAGAATATAATTATAGTACCTTGTTAAAGTGTCCATTTTGTTAAATTTTGCATTTGTAGTTATTTTACTGTAATTTAACAACATAATAACCAGCACAGATAAACAAAGAGACATTCATGGATTTATATTTAAAAGTAACTGTTTATACAGCTGCATACCCCTGCCATACCCAATTGACGCCCCGGGCATAGAAGGGATTTGTTCCCCTGGCATCACAGGGATCTCCATATCTCCATATATGGGCATAGAAGGGATTTGTTCCCCCTGGCATCACAGGGATCTCTCTAACAGGGCATCGTTAATATTGATGACATCAGGGAACTCCATATATGGGCATAAAAGGGATTCTGTTAGTGCGACATCACAGTGAAGCCAGAGTGTGATGTCAGAGCGGCAAACCCATTCTGGTAGAGTCGTTCCCCATTACAGTGACATCAGAGCATGATGACATCATGATGACACATTTTTACGGTCAATGTGTACAAGTCTACACATCTACACGTCACGGACACGGACAAGCTGTGACATATCTTATGGTAAACTGCGACAAGCCCATATCTGGGAATACCCATACAGTGTATATGGACATATTGTGTCACTCTCATGATATCCTGTGAGGTTGTCGCGACGCGAGACAAACTTGCAAATTAATTATGTCCCTTTTATGCCCATATATGGAGATCCCTAGATGTCATCAATATTTAGCCCATATCTGGGAATGCCCATATTATGTCTCTGTTGTTTCAGTGTGAGGTGCTTCTCGCCCTTACAGGAGTAGTTCACCCCCAAAATGACTTTTTTTCTATTGATTACTCATGCCATGGAGACTTGAGTTCAATAATATTTTTGGGGGTTTTGTCGCATTCAACATTTTTATTACAATAAATTTGCCCCATTGACCCGAGTGCATTTGGGTCCTCATCCGGGGGTAAATTTACTATAATCTATTTTTTTTCTTAGGAATGTTACAAAAACCTAAAAATATTGAACTCAAGTCTCCATGGCATGAGTAATCAATAAAATCCTTTAAGGTGTCTTACTAGTATGCTTGTCCTGTAGATCGCCTATTTTCAAAGGATGTTTGCCTTTTTATTTTGGCTTTTGGATTTGTCACAGTACATTTAGACTTACGTACAATGTGTCCTCTGCATTTAACCATCCTAACTATTAGGAGCAGTGAATGCTATTAATACTGTGCCTTGGGAGCAGTTAGGGGTTATGGGTTGGGGGGAGCCATTCCCAGGTGGCCTCTATGCCCACTCAGCTACGCGTTGACACCATGCCCAAAATAGCGACGCCGAGGTTAAAGCGTCCCGGTATTTATCGACTGATTCTACTCGAGTAGCGGCAAAACAACAACAATCGCGTATTATATTACTCCAGACAGTGATGACACGATTAGGCTGTGAGATAATAGTATTGTGTTACGTGACGTAAGGGCTGATCAGTGATCACTAACCAGCGACAGTGTAAAAAATCACACCCGTGTGAACTGAGCGGTGGTTTATCCACCTCATAGATCATGTGTACCGATTTTTGTGACATTTGAAGAAAATATGTAGGAAAAGGAGCAAAAAGTGTGTTTTGGAGAAAAGTCAAGATGGCGGAAAATCTATCCTGGCGCAAATGGGCGTGGCCTATATGGGGAGATGCGTCTTGACCCAAGGAATCCAGGGAAAAAAGAATTTTAATTTTCCGATCTACGGTTCAAGAGTTACGGGGCAAAACGTAAAGTGGGCCGTTATAGCGCCACCATGAGGCCGAGTGATGTAATTATTTTTCGATTCATTCTTAAAATCATTATGAATCTCCTCTCCGAGGTTTGAAACTGTAGCTCCTATGGTTTACGAGAGAAAAATACTTGAAAGTGATTTCTTGCATTGTCCCATTATAAGTCAATGGGGACAATTAAGCGTCGTTTTTTGCCGATTACGTCGGCATGGTAAGGCGGATCAGAACGAAAGGTAATAGCACACCATTCCCGGCCGAGCCGCACATTTTGATGTATATATTGCGCGAGTGGCGTAAATGGTGCGGCACTAGTTACGCGCCGAAGTTTAGGCTACATACACGGACGGAGACAGGCCCACACACACGGCCACGTATAGGAGCGTTGTGACCACCGCTCAAAAAGAGTTGCCGGTCACAGACAGAGCCACTGGTGGAAACAGTATTCACTATTCACATTTGAAACTTTTTTCTAAAAGTATCAATACTGCAATGTAGAAATACTCTGTTACAAATAAAAGTCTGGGGGGGGGGAAAGTACAGAAGTATATTGGTATAAAAATGTACTTAAAGTACCAAAAGAAGAGTGTACTCATTGTGCAGAATGTACCATTTCAAGTTTTCAAATGTATACAAATCTTTTGAAAATAGCAGATCTGCAAGCTCACAATGCGTCGCATCGTGACGCATTGTGAGCTTGTAGGTCAGCTATTTCCAAATGGCAGAAATGCATATACCGTTGTTTCCCATTGAGATTGGCACATTTCACCCAGGTTTTTTCATCTCACTCACGTCACTTTGTCTGCTGACCTCACTCAGCCACGAAATAAACAGAAAAAAAACTAAAATGAAAATAAAACAATTCACAGGAGGCAAGCAGTGATCGCCCCATGATGTGAACTGCAATGTAGTTTCAAATGCACTACATTGAAGGCGCTTTTTGAGAGTGAAATAAGAAGACACGTGTGACATGTGTGATCTGGGCAGCTTGCCCCAGGAAATGTGCCAAGCTCAATAGCGAACAGCGGAAGGGCTGAAGTGGTTCATGTATGTTTGCTTTTGTGATAATAGTAAGTAACTAGTAACTAAGGTTTTCAAATAATTGCAGTGGAGTAAAACTGAAACTTGGAAATGCTCAAGTAAAACACAAACACCTCAAAACGTTACCCAAGTACAGTATTTGAGTAAATGTACTAAGTTACTTGGTCGGAGCCCCGAGCAGGGGCATCGCACCAAATGCTGGACCCTGGGTGCTTTAACTATTGACAAATAGCAGATCTACAAGCTCGCAGCGAGCTTGTAGATCTGCTATTTTTTTTTTATCTGGAAAATTTGTCTTTGAATATTATTATATAAGGTTTTTTGAAAAACCTATGTTTCTATGTCAGCGGTGCTTCAAACCTTTTCATGTCAAGGACCCCCAAAATGATACATATTTGGCCACGGACCCCCATCTCAAAATATTTCATTCCAGGGACCCCCCAGAAGCAAAATTGGAGTTGCAAATGTTCGCATTAAAAAAATACATATTCAAAGATTTTCACCCATTTTCACGACTTTTCAAAAATAGCAGATCCACAAGCTCGCAGCGCGGCACCGAGTGCCGCGCTGTGAGCTTGTGTATCTGCTATTTTTGAAAAGTTAAAGTATAAAATGATTAAAGGGATATTTCACTTTCAAAAAAACTTTTGGTAATTTTATTGTCTAATCAGGCTTTTATGAACACCCTGAACAGTTTTTAATTTTCTTCATTCAGTATTTAGATATTTGATGTAAATGTTATCAGGCCCTCCAGGCCAAGGGCCTCTACCCAGTACCCACACACACCCATTGTAACTTCAAACTTCATTTTAACCATGATAGATTCATTAAAAACACCCATTATTTTTTTCTGGTGACTCATACTACCCTCCTAATACGTGAGCAGGCCGTGTTTTTTTGATAACTTTTTTCATTGATTTTTAATAATAATTTTTTGTATTTCATTTTTTCCATTTTCCCAAATAATTATTCAAAATAAATGAAAAAAAAAAAAAGTTATTGAAAAAACACTGCCTGCTCACGTATTAGGGTGGTATCATGAGTCACAAGAAAAAAAATAATGGGTGTTTTTTTAATGAATCTATCATTGAAGTTACAATGGGTGTGTGTGGGGAGAAAAGCCCATAAGGTGTTTCCCTGTTGAAAGTGGAATATCCCTTTAAGGCCCCCTCCACCTTGGGCCCTAGTAACTCAGTCCCACTCCCCCCCATTGTGACGCCCCTGGCCCTGAGCTATGCCAGGCAGTCGGTCGGTGGGTCGGTCGGCCCGCGGGTGTCCAATAACAGCCGTGTCAGTCCGAGGTTGTTTACCGGACCTTTGAAGCGATTACGTGACAAGATGGCAGAGGATCAGCCAGCTCAGCGGCCTTGTGCAGGGGCGTCACAAGGGGGGGACTGAGTTACTAGGGCCCAAGGTGGAGAGGCCTGGACTTATTTTATACTTTAGCTATTGGAAAAACAGCAGATCTACAAGCTCGCAGCGCGGCACCGAGTGCCGCGCTGCGAGCTTGTAGATCTGCTGTTTTTGAAAAGGTCGTGAAAATGAGTGCAAATCTTTGAATAGATGTACTTTTTTAAGCGAACATTTGTAACTCGAATTTTGCTTCTGGGGGGGGGGGGGGGGTCCCTGGAACTAAATATTTTGAGATTTGGGTCCGTGTGGCCAAATACGTAACATTTTGGGGGTCCTTCACGTGAAAAGGTTTGAGCACCACAGACATAGAAAGATAGGTTTTTACCAAAAACCTTAGAAGGATTTGAAATGTTCAAAGACTTGCGCACATTTTCACGATTTTTCAAAAAAGAATTGCAGATCTACAAGCTTATATATATCTTCTGTTTTTCAATAGTTAGAGCACAAAATAACGCGTAATCACGGGTGGGTTCCCATGTCTAAATGGGTTAAACCCCCTCCTCCCCCTATGAAGAACATTCATGGGGGGGGCCCGCAGTGAATCCTCGTACCCACAGGGGCCCGGAATTTGGGGCGACACCCCTGGCCTTGTGTTTAAGAGTGAGCCGCCCCTGGGATGATCGGAAGGTCAAGGTTGAATCGCCCCCCCGGGTGAGTCATACCAAAGACTATATAAAAATGGTCACCCAAATACCAATTACCAAGGCCTCTGTCTCTCTATGCCTGGCACTCAGCGTCATCAAGGGTTGGATTTGTGGGGGAGGGGGGGCTAGTTGCTGACACGCTATGGCTTCATGTCCAGGAGGGTGTACTGTCTTGTACACCAGGGGTTTTCAAAGTGGGTGACGGGTGACCCTGGGGTGCCGTGACGGCAGTCCAGGGGTGCCGCGAGATAGTTTGATAATATTTGGAATTTATTTGGACACACAAAAAATATTTAGTATCATTTTAAACTTGAAGTACAAAGTTATTCAGTCAGTTCTAACCAAAACGGCTATTATCTCAACGTTTTCCTCGCAACATAAGCACGAAAATATCGTCACTGTCGGGCAGAAACCTTGTATCTCCAAGTTTCAAATGTGTACGTCTTTTGGTAAAGCAAAGCCCTGCTTCATCACACAAGAACAAGGCTGTCGCACAAAACTAGTGAAAACAGCCGATCTACAAGCACACAACGCCTCGCGATGCGAGGCATTTTATAGATAATACAAAATTAACTGTTTTGGACATACAAGGTTTCCACCCGACAATGACGATATGCTATAAATATAAGGTGCTGGGAGTGAAAATTATAATGTAGGGGTGTCTCGGATTAAAAAAATATTCATGGGGTGCCCTGAGACAAAAAAGTTTGGGAACCCCTGTTGTACACAGTGGTGGAAAGGATACTAACGACGTTTTCGGGCCAGGTAGGGCCTAATTAGCCTGGCGTTGCTCATACTAATTCCTCACTGCGTATGGGATATCAGTCTGGACTCGCGAGCAGAATTTTCATTTCCAAGGGGTGGGTTAAAAAAAAAGACTCTGGACACGATTGGTTAGACCAGACCAATGCTGGGCCCTGACTGGTCCCCCAGATCTTTGTGGAGAGGAAATGGATTCACAATTGAGCGGGGCCAGATCCATATTCGCCAAGGGCACGTTTTTTTTTTTTTTTGCCCAGGCGGATTGGTCTGGTTCCAGGCTAGGGCCTAATATGTATGAGAATTATTTGGGCCGGCCCGGTTATGGCCCAGTTAGGTCGGGCCTTCATTTTCAGGCCTGTTGAGAACTCTACAATTATTTGAAAACTTTAGTTATTATAGTATAGTTACTTTGTAGATTTTGATTATTATTACAAAACATTACATGAAGCACTTCAGCCCTATTATATCTCTGCTGTCGGGCCGAAACCTCCAAACTCCTAAATGTTCATTTTCGGGAAAATGAGCTCAAGTGGTGTTAGGAGGTTTTGTCCCAAGCACTTTTTACTACTTTCCATTGGTTCAATATTATTTTAACCAACACTCAGATGTAAAGGGTGTTCAATAGCCCTGATTTATGCCCAAAAATCTAAAACCTAAAAAATGGAGTTAAGAGGTTTTGGCCAGACAATGACGATATACAATTTCGTCCATTTGAGAATAGGTGAGCTACAAGCTCACAATGCGTCGCATCCTGACACATTGTGATCTTGCAGATCTGCTGTTTTCAAAAGATTCGTATACATTTTGAAAACTTGAAATGCAACATTCTGCACGAGTACTTTCTACTTTTGGTACAACGCCTCGCGATGAGCATGTAGTTCTGCTATTTTCACAATAGAACCATGTTATACCAAATGTAATGTAGCACAGTAATATTGGATCATTCCGTTCTTGACAATAAGCAATCCTACTGTTTGAATGCTGTACAGACGCACACTTGGAGCAAAAAATAATGATAGAAAAAAATACAAAGGATTTTTGTTTTTCAACTTCGACTTTCTCTGGTGGGAGTCGACTTGTGTAATGAAGTCGACTCAGTCGACTTGTCGACATTTTCGTTAATGCCCTACAACAGAGTATTTCTACATTGCAGTACTGATAGTTTTTCTTAAAGGGCCATTTCACCTCTGGGACAACGCGATCTTATTTTATTGTTGTTTGGGACAGGATCAACACAATCCTGAGTTATTCTTTGTGTTCAATCTGTGTTTTTAGATATTTTAGTATTTCAGCATGTACTAGTGATGTGTTTTGCATCATGCGTTTTGCATCACTAGTACATGCTGAAATACTACAATATCTCAAAACATAGATTGAACACAAAAAATAACTCAGGATTGTGTTGATCTTGTCCCAAACAACAATAAAATAAGATCGGGTTGTCCCAGAGGTGAAATGACCCTTTAAGTAAACGTATCACTGGTCGTGCGTCAAGCCGCCTCACGCAACAGAAACAGGAGACGGGGGCTGCTGACCTCGTGGCCGCGGGCAACATGGCTCCGCTGTTTCCCCAGGGCTATACCTACTCACTTACTCATTTATTTATGGCGGGAGGACTGGGTTGTAAACAGAAACGTTGTCAGGCATGGCAGCGCGCTGGCCCGGGGCCCGACGTTGACACGACGGGCCTCGAAAAATGCAGACGAGGCAGTTTGTAAATTCTGTCTCGTTGGGACGAGTGACCGCAGAAAGGTGGCAACAAGTCAAAAATGTACACAACACGAGCGCCCCCAGATCCCAGCATCCTGCCAGGGGCCGTTCATTAAACCAGGGGTTTTCAAAGTGGGTGACGGGGCACCCTGGGGTGCCGTGACAGCAGTCCAGGGGTGCCGCGAGATCATTTGATAATATTTGGAATTTATTTGGACACTTGAAAAAATATTTAGTATCATTTTAAACTTGAAGTACAAAGTTATTTTCAGTCAGTTCTAACCAAAACGGCTATTATCTCAACGTTTCCCTCGCAACATAATCACTCAAATATCGTCACTGTCGGGCAGAAACCTCGTATCTCCAAGTTTCAAATGTGTACGTCTTTTGGTAAAGCAAAGCCCTGCTTCATCATACAAGACTGTCGCACAAAACTAGTGAAAACAGACGATCTACACAACGCCTCTGCGTTGTGTGCTTGTAGATCTGCTGTTTTCACTAGTTTGGTACATTTTATAGATGAAAAATACAAAACAAACGGTTTTGTACATACAAGGTTTCCACCCGACAACGACAATATGCTATAAATATAATGTACTGGGAGTGAAAATCATAATGTAGGGGTGCCTCGGATTAAAAAAAATATTCATGGGGTGCCCTGAGACAAAACTGTTTGGGAACCCCTGCATTAAACAGACAGTGAGAATGTGCTATGGTGGCGCAGTGGTAAAGTTCCTGGCCACTACAGCGGAGGTTGTGGGTTCAAATCCAGCACGGCGCATCTGAACCTAATTCACCCATTAGAATGTCCTTTTCCATTTAAAATACACTTGTTTAGTTTATTTTTTATATGTTCTACTACTTTAATGGTCAAGTAAAAAAATGTCATGATGGTGACAGCAATAGTCTCACCTGTAAGGGAAAGTAAATTGTTTGTATGGACCAATTTTCATCCGTTTTTACGTTTTATTTTGTTACTTTATATTTTCAATTTCAGATGAATTTAAATTAGTTTTTAAAGCAGGTTTGCAATTTTAGTTTAGTTTTAGTTTTTATTTGTTTTACCTTTTTATTGTAACGACAAGAAGGTCGGAAATGTTTTGAATTTCTTTTACAAAGATTAAAACTGAGGACATTTCCTCTATGATTTGTAGTTTCGTAAACAGCACTTAGTATCTTTATCGTTAGTTACTAATGTTGCTTTGTAGTCTCGTTTTTATTCTCATTTCATTTAACAAAAAATGTTTGTTTGTTCTAATTCTATTTTGTTATTTTGTTAGTTTCAGTGAACTATGATAATAACCCTGGTAAGGACGTACCTGTACGGTGCCACACTGATGGGAGGCCATGGCTGGGTAGTTCTGGGACCCCTGGACCCCCAGGACACCGGGAGCATAACCTGACACACACACACACACACACACACACACACACACACACACACACACACACACACACACACACACACGCACACACACACATTTAGCCATGAATTGCGGACACAGTTCCATCTATATCCACCTTCGACCGCTTGTCCGGAGACGGGTCACATGGGCAACAATTCATTTCAGCAGATCCCGAGGCGTTCCCAGGCCAGCTTGGAGATATAAGTCTCCTCCTCCAAGTAGGACATGCAGCGAGGACCTCCCTGTAGGGAGACGCTCGGGAGGCATCCGTAGTAGATCTCTAAGGGATATGCCAGCCACTCATTTTGTCCGTGTGCATCCGCGACCTCAAGTTAAGTTGACGTAATAAGTCTATACATTTATTACACATCTGTTGTTGGTTTCTGTGACGAGCAGAAGCAGCAGGCAAAGAGACCGGTTCACTGTGAGACCCTCAGACTAACATCTCTGACAGTGTAACGGCCCCCCTCCCTACTGCCAGGAACACACACACACACACACACACACACAGACACACACACACACACGCGCGCGCATACTTTGAGAAATACACACACGGCTGTCACGATTATGACATTTTACATGACGATTAATTGTCACTCAAATAATTGCGATTAACGGTTTAATTGTGTTTTTGTCTTTGACAATTACATTTCTGTTGGGCTTGTAGGCTTTGAAGTTGCACATGGGAGATATGACACATAACCTAAATATACAAAGAAATTACTGACATATTAGACAACTTCATACTTAAAAAAGAACATTGATAGTGGAAATAGCCGATCTGCTATTTCCACTCTTTTCTTTTTTTTAATTTATGAACATTTTTCAAAATGGAAACGATAATGGCGATCATGAAAAAGAATCCCGATTACATCAAATATTTGCGATTAGACGATTATTATGTAATGATTGTGACTGCCCTAACAGCGGTAATACCAGCGGTTACCTGCAGGTGGCGCTCCCTGGCCGTGCACGTGCTGGTTGGGCGAGGCAGGCCTGCATGTCTGTGAGGCAGCAGGGTACTGGGTGGAGTAATAATACACAGGCATCTGGCAAGACAAGACAAAACAACACCACGTTGTTAAAGAGGTGGTGCCATAGTTTTGTACTTTTTCTGTTTTTCATGTGTCTAGGAGGTTGAAAGTACTTCATTAGACCCCCTGGTGTGTTTTTTTTTGAGAAATGATGTATTCTCTTAGTATTTGTTTGTTTTCTCTTGGAGGCTGCCACCTTGTGGTGAAAAGTGTCAGTTAAAAAACACAGATAGTAAGTATGTCACAGTATCAACTCCTCCCCAATTACCATTCACCCAACACTGTGGGGTGTGGCTATATCAGCTGGGTCACCACCCACGAAGGCATCCTTGCATACTTAATGAACTGGGGGTGTGGCCACATAAAAACCCAATTTTAACTCTTTCTGTATACTTTTTTTGGAAAAAATCTTCCTCCTAGTATAATCATAATACCTGATAATCATGTTTTAGAGGGGGGGGGGGGAATCATGGCACCACCTCTTTAACCATGTTCAACCTACCACCACCTGTTCTTGGACCGTGCATCTATCACCCCTTTTCCACTGACATGGCCCAACACCCCACCACACCACACCGCCCACTTGTGCCAGGCTTTCCACTACAAGGACCTGGGTAGAGTGGTGTGAAAGTGGTACTAAACGTGGTACTAAAAAGTATCCAATACAGAGTAGAGCATTAACGACTTGTGATTTTTGCAAGTCGACTCGACTCAGTAAAAAGTTGAGTTGAAGTCGACTTTATCGTTTGATGACGTCATCACATCACACACGACCCCCCCCAATTATTTTGGGGGGTGTCCAGATGATTAACTTAATGTGCAACATTGTTTTCTCACTCAACTGTAAACAAACCAACATAAAGTGTATAGAGGGTATCTGCACATTTCTAAAATGACAAATTAAACATTGTCCAAATTGTCAAATATATAGAGGCAGAAATTGTGAAAATAGCCGATCTACATGCTCACAACGCCATGTAGATCTGCTATTTTCACAATAGAACCATGTTACACCAAATGAACGGTAATGTAGCAGTGTAATATTGGATCATTCCGTCCTTGACAATAAGCAATCCTACTGTTTGAATGTTGTACAGACGCACACATGAAGCAAAAATAATGATAGAAAAGAAAATGCGAAGGATTTTTTTTTTTTCAACTTCGACTTTCGACTTTTTCTGGTGGGAGTCGACTTGTGTAAAGAGGTCGACTCAGTCGACTTGTCGACTTTTTCGTTAATGCCCTACTATGAAGCATTTGGGCTGAGGCTCGTTCTTGTAAAGGAGCGTTTGTTTTCGTTGGAGACGACGGAGGCGCACCGTCTCAAGCGGACTTGAGCCACCTGAGACACCACCGAGCGAGCTAAATCGAGCGGGTCGCAGTGTCGAGCGGTGCGAAGTCCGCTTGAGCCGACTCAGTGCCGCCCGAGTTACGTCATAGGCATACATGTATTTACTGTATTAATTAGCGGACGTAGCAGATCCACAATGTCAATACGTACACTTTATAATCCGCTGCAGACATTGATGTATTATAGTTATACAGTACACTCTAGCCTATATTCACAGTACATTCCAGACAGACTGTGGATAAATATATTTCTCGTGTGAGGCATTTATACAGTGAGCAATTAATCTGTATCTGTGCTGTGTGTGTGTGTGCGTCTGTCTGTGGCCCAGTTTGCTCACTCCAAGAAGTGCCACCCCGTGGCTGCATCTTGGAACTACACCGCATGACCTAAAAGTCTGAAGAGAGAACTTCAGACAGAACAAAGTGATGACGTGAGAGAAAAAGAAAAACGGTGTGAAATCCACGAGCAGGAGTGGCAACATAACTCTATTAAAGGTATATTCAGTGATTGTATTTCATTCAAATAAAAATATAATTGGTACATTTTCCATTCATTCTCCTCACTAGAATGTGTGCGAGCATGGCTAGATTCGGTTTTCAGAGGTGGCCAGCCAGTCCTCGACCAATGGCCGTAGTTATGTTACGATGTTTAGTTATGATGGTCAAAATAAAAGTTTTGAGAACAACAGTCGCTCTGAATTAAGAACGTCTGCTAAATGTCTAGATTGTAAACTACTGAACTCAAAATGCCACAGTCTCGTAGTAAATCAGTATCGTATATATCCTGAAGCTGGAGACGTAGGCCTACCGATATTCAGTGATTGGGTTTAATGATCAAAACGAGAACATTATAATGGTGTAAAAAATCTATAAAAAACAAAACATTTCCACGCTGTAAGGCCAGTAAGGGACAAGATGACCCCCGGCCACTTTCATTATCACTGAATACACCTTTAATTAATCAATAAGTTACACTTTATCACTGATAGAAAACATGTTCCAAGTCCCAAACAAGTCCTAACTTAAGCTTGTTGGACAGTATCAAGTGACTTGAAGTCTCAAGTTAAGAGAGGACTCAAGTCGAGTCAACTCTCGAGTCATTGGCATTGAAGCCCAAGTTGAGTATTGTTTTATTTTATTTGATCAAGTAAGTTTAAAGTTTAAATTTGTGACTGGAGTACAAGTTGTGTCTCTATCTAGTCCCTTAAGCGGCCTACAGACGGACGGCGGTCGACGCGGAAGTTCCCGCTCGGATCAGCGGGGATCGCGTCGCGGTCTCTCATGTGGAGACACAAACACAATGGCTCCGCGAGTAAACGCCTGGCGATATTATGCCTAGCAGCCATTGTTGTTGTCCTGCCTCTCATTGACAAAGAATCACTAGGACGCGGCAACCGCGGCCCGTCTGAAAGTCGCTTTACTTTGCTTTCAAAGTCAATTATAAACCCCTTTAAAGAGACACATGGGCCTGGGCTGCCAGCTTGGTGGTCCGGGCACCCTAGGCTGCCTAGACGGCGTGTCGTGGGTTCGAATCCCGATCCCGACGTTTGCTGCCTGTCACCCTTCATTTCCTGTCAGTCTACTGTCCTATCAATAAAGGCATAAAAGCCCAAAAATAAATCTTTAAAAAAAAAGAGACAAAAGAAGAGTCAGTGTCCGAATCAGTTACAGCTGCCACAATGAATAAGTGAGGGGCAGCAAACATGCTCTAGATCAGCCAAGAAGAAAGTGTGTGTGTGTGTGTGTGTGTGTGTGTGTGTGTGTGTGTGTGTGTGTGTGTGTGTGTGTGTGTGTGTGTGTGTGTGCGCGTGCGTGTGTGCGCGCGTACCTGAGGTGAGGGCTGGCAGTAGGCGGGGGGGTTGTGAGGGGGCGGGGCTGCATAGACGTAACCCTGAGCGGGGGGCGCGTAGAGGGGCGGAGCCTCCCCCGTTGATTGACAGCTCACCGCCACTGCGTGGGTGAACTGAGAGGAGAGCTCCTCCACCTGCTGGCCAGAGAGATTATAGCGTATTATTATTTTGTTTTCAACTATTGAAAATTGCAGATATACAAGCTCGCAGCGCGGCACCGAGTGCCGTGCTGCGAGCTTGTAGATCTGCTATTTTTGAAAAAGATTTGAATTTTGACCCGATTCTTTTTTCTTTTTTTTTTAACACGTTTCTACGGCAGTGGTTCTCAAACCTTTTCATGTGAAGGACCCCCTAGAATTATATGTATTTGGCCGTCGACTGAAAATAGCAGATCTACAAGCTCACAACGAGATCGTCTATTTTCAACGCGCAACACCTGAGAGCAACCAAACATAAAATGACTAGTGTCTTCTCCACTAGTCCCCCTCCATAACGTTTTAGTCTAGTTTTTATTTTGTTAACGAAATTGTCAATATATTTAGTCTTAGTTTTAGTCATCACAGCTACGTTTTTATTTAGTTTTCGTCAATGAAAAAAACGCAGTCGACATTTTTCATTTTTCGTCATAGTTTTAGTCGACGAAATCAACACTGGACCCATCTCAGGTGTGTTTTTGACAGCTACATACATACTGTACTGTACCTGCGTAGGAGGCATGTAGGCTGTAGGGGGCGCTGGCGCCACCGGCATCATCTGCGGAGCCGCATACGACACAGGCGAGTACTGCACCACCTGACACACACACACACACACACACACACACACACACACACACACACACACACACACACACACACACACACACACACACACACACACACAATGGGACAAAAAGAGAGACAGCTGTGACTGACATTCATGCTGTGTTCACCCCGGCAAACACAAAGATACAGGCTACCGTTCTTTGACCACCATCAGGGTCCTAACTCACTACTGCCGCGCAGGTCAGAGGACCGAATTACACAGAGCACTAGTCTCATTGGGTGTTATTCAACTCTGCGACGTTGGAAGGTAAATGCAGTCTTCAACCAGGAAGGTGTCTCCATCCGGTGGAATATTTTTCATTTTGGCCAAGAAATGTATTTTAACCGTGTGGCGGGGGGCTCAGACCGCGTCCACTAAGTAGAGTAAGCTTTCAACTGTTCACTGATACCTTTGGTTTGGTGAGGGGCGAAACAGTTTTTTGACGGGTCGACCAGACGACGGGTCTTTCCGGATTTGCCAAGGATTTGGGAGGTAGAGGAACATAGCGTTAGGGAGAACTCCACTAACGCTATGGACCAGGGCTACGTTGTCCCCAGCTTGTGACAGTGGTGTAAAGTAACTAAGTACTTTTACTTAAGTACTGTACTTAAGTACAGTTTTGAGGTATTTGTACTTTACTTGAATATTTCCAATTTACAATACTTTCACTTTTACTCCACTACATCTGCGATCCAGATATTGTACTTTTACTCCACTACCTTTATTTGAAAACTATAGTTACTTGTTACTTTGCTGATATAAATTATAATACGTTAAAACATACATAAACCACTTTAGCCCTATTTTATACCTTGGGCTATTTGAAAATAGCCGATCTACAAGCTCCCAACGCGTCGCATTGCGACGCGTTGTGAGCTTGTAGATCTGCTATTTTCAAACATTTTGTACTTTTACTTTCAGTGCATTTTGATGCCAATACCTTTGTACTTGTATTCAAGTACATTTTGAATTCTGGACTTCTACTTGTAACAGAGTACTTCTACAATGCAGTATTGATACTTTTACTTAAAGGGGGACTGTCACCTAAAGGGTTACTGTCACCTTAAGAAATCATTTTAAAAACAATTTAATATTTTTATGATGTCATTGTGGGAATGCGCAATTATAAGCCAATCAAATTAATTGACTGTAACTAGACTACTTACTGTACTGGTCAGCTGTTGTTGGGGGGCGAGGGGCAGATTACACTGTGACAGTTTCAAACTGTTTCAGGATGGACACATCGGGAGAGAGACCACTTGAACTGTATCATACTATTATAATTTCGGGGCTGACAGCGGCCCTTTAAGTAGAAAATGTGAGTACTTTTTCCACCACTGGCTTGTGATACAGTGTACAGGCCAATGTTGTTGGAGTATTCGTCACTGTACACATTGCCACATACGTGGAATGACCCCGTCCTGACTATTAGGAGCAGTGGGTGCTATTAATAGTACAGCAACACCCGTGGGGGGGCGGCCAGGGGGTCAAGTGTTGCGGCCGCGGGGACACTTCCACACATGACCCCGTGACCTTCTGGTTCCCCAGGTGGCCTCTCAGCTACTGCCGTCATTAACCCCTTAAACCCCATGTGTTGTTGAGCAGAGCCCCTCGGGGATCTATGCCAGCGGCCAGGGGCGTCAATTGGGTATGGCAGGGGTATGCAGCTGCCATACCCTGGGTCCAGGGGGGGGGGAAATAAAAGTGATAAATAAATATAAATCCATGAATGTCTCTTTGTCTATCTGTGCTGGTTATTATGTTGTTAAATTACAGTAAAATAACTACAAATGCAACATGTAACAAAATGGTCACTTTGACAAGGTATTATAATTATATTCTCCCCATCTTTGACAAAATGGTATATTCCCAGGTTCCGCAGGTCAGCTGCACAGGTGCAATGCATTATTGTTAATTGTGGCACGTTTACTAACATGCCAAGTTTAGCTGCACTTGAACAACCGTTCCAGGCTGCCATATCCAGCCCAAGAAACCATAAACCTGTGTGAAAAACTGTCAAAACTCTTTTTTTTTAGACTTTGTGAAAATAGCCGATCAGTTCACAACGACCATGTAGATCTGCTATTTTCACAATAGAACGGTGTTATACAAAATGTAATGCCTCTTTTCCATGAGGACTCCCATCTTTGCCATACCCTAGCTTTTACTGAACTGACGCTACTGCCAGCGGCTTTTCTGTTCTTCACTCTGCATTAAATATCTTCGCAGAAAATAGCAGATCGATCTGCTATTTTCTTGCCAAAGAGAGATGAAGCAGGGACCCCCACAACCTTAATGGATTCTATATATATATATATATATATATTATATATTCATTGCTTGACTTCACTCCAGAGGGCCACATTGCATATTGTTACTTCCTACTTTGTCATTCAAGTATCTCATACAAAAGAAGCAAAAATAGCAGATCTGCAAGCTCAATACACATTGCGCTGCGATGCCTTTTGAGCTTGTAGATCGGCTATTTTTGCTTCTTTTGAATTGGAATCCTGAATTATTTTTGCTATTTTTTAATTGGAATCCTGAAATGTAACATTTTGATTTAATTTCAAACGCATTTAGTTATATATTCATGTTGACTCTATGAACCTAAATACAAATACATACATTGGACATAAAAAAATACACTTTAATACTACTATAGTTATTAAGCTACTAATATAGACTGACGGAATTAAAGCAGGCCATGTTTGGAATTTTTAACAGCTCAATAATACAGTATATCAGTATTCCGATATTAACCAGCGGGCCGCATGTGGCCACCGGGCCGCCAGTTGCCCATGTATGGGTCCCGGACCCCCTGTTGAAGACCCTTGTCATAGAGAGTACGCAGAGGCCGACATCACCACAGCTGATGTCACGGACAGAACGGCCCATAAAAGGAGATAATTATTCACTTTGTGTTTTTTCTTGACCTCACCTGTTGCTGTGGCTGAGGGGGCGGGCCCTGTGGCTGGGCCTGGCTCCTGATTGGCTGCTGGCTGTCAGGAGGGTTGTAGACGATGGGGGTCCCGTCGGGGTGCAGGAAGGGCTGACCTGTGAGGGCAAAGGTCACGCTTTGGGTTAAGGACCGCGAAGCCAGGAAGGAGCTCTACCAGGAACTGTGCGTGCGTGCGTCTGTGCGTTCGCATGTGTGCAGTGTTGTGAAGCACTTAGAGAAGTAGTTCACCCACAAAATGGCTTTTTTTTCCTATTGATTACTCATGCCATGGAGACTTGAGTTCAATAATATTTTTTGGAGCGGTGAAAGCGCTCCCAATAGACAGGTATGTATGTGGCTGGCTGGCTGGCTGGCTGGCTGGCTGGGTATGTCTGTAGCCTGGCAATACCTTGAGTGGCCACACAAGTTAAAGGAGGGGCGCTGTTGTGCAGGCACAAACACACACGCACACACACACACACACACACACACACACACACACACAGATTCACCGCTCCACTTCGAACCGAGGTTTGATTTTTTAGTTTTAGTCGCATTCCTAAGACAATAATTTCATTATCTTCCCCCATTTATTCCTGATGGGGACCCAAATGCATTTGGGTCCCCATCCGGAATCAGTGGGGGTAAATTTACTATAATACATTTTTTGTCATAGGAATGTGAAAAATACAAACAGATATTATTGAACTCAAGTCTCCATGGCATGAGTAATCAATAGAAAACTTTGTTTAACTTTGTCTTTTGTAATTACCAATACTTTTACTTCTACTCCACTACATCACAGATCCAAAAATTGCACTTTTACTCCACTACAATTATTTGAAAACTTTAGTTACAAGTTGCTTTGAAGATATTTGAAAATAGCCGATCTACAAGCCGATCTGTGAGCTTGTAGATCTGCTATTTTCAAACATTTTTGTTTTGATACCAAGACTTTCATGCTTTTAGTGGAATACATTTTGAATTCCGGACTTTTACTTGTAACAGAGTACATTTCAGTATTGATAATTTTACTTACAGAGTACTTTTTCCACCACTGGTGTGTGTGTGTGTGTGTGTGTGTGTGTGTGTGTGTGTGTGTGTGTGTGTGTGTGTGTGTGTGTGTGTGTGTGTGTGTGTGTGTGCGTGTGTGCATGACGTACCAGTGTGTGGGTTGACCAGGATGCTCCCCGGTGGGATGCCGTTCTCCATGATGTAGGCGGAGTTAGAGGAGGTGGGGGCGGCGGCCTCCTCCGGGATGGGAGGAGAGGGGGGGCGAGCACAGGCGGGGGTAACTCTGTAGAGAGAGATAGAGCCTGAGAGAGAGAGAGAGAGAGAGAGAGAGAGAGAGAGAGAGAGAGAGAGAGAGAGAGAGAGAGAGAGAGTGTATCAAAACAGCATCCCGAGTCCAGCAGTGGAAGCTTGTGATTGGCTGAAGCGGAGGTAGGGAGCGCTCCGTTGTGTTCCCCTGGACCGCGCGGAGGTGTCGAAAGTCGGGGGGCTGAAGATTTACTATTCTGTCCATAACGGCACATAAGTCGGTAACGGCGCTGAGTCGGCTCACGCGACCGTCACAACGCTCGACACAATGGCGACTCGCTCGCTAACGCTCGCTCGCCGGTGTCTCACGTGCCTCCGTCATCTGCACCGAAAACAAGCGCTCCGCCCTTGGTCCATTGTTGGAACCGGGATGCAGTTTTTGATTCACGCACTAGTAACAGTGGACTCCAGATGTGTCATAGTGCCTTAGTAAATCCGTGTCATACATATTCTGAAGAAAACCTGGCTTTGGAGGCCGGACGCGACCGGACGCCGTGTGGTCGAAAAATTCCCACACGGACGCACGGACGGCACCGAACGGTGCACGGCCGTGTAAACGCGTGCATACCCCCCGCGAGAGCCGCGACAACCCCCCACCCCGCGAATCCGCGATAACTACAAGCAATACTTTAATCAGTGGCTACTACTTTGCATAACAGGTTTCTAGTGGTGAATGTGTGAGCGTCCTCAAGTCCCCTCTATTCATATGGATATATAGCCTACTTTAACACCTAGGTTTCCAGCTGTGACTGCATGTGCATGTGTCGATGTGTGTGTGTCCTCATACATGGCTCCATTACTGTGGTATTTTTTGAGATTCGTTCAAGGCAAACTTTGTTTCTCTAGCCTACTGCAGCGCTGTCTTTTCTAAATGAATTAAAAGAAAGTAGAACATAAAATCTTAAGTAACAATGCAAATGTAATTAAGACTAGAAAACTATTGTTTTCCCACCATTAGATCTGCTGACATCCTTTCTATCTAAATAGCCTCTAGAGGCGCGTGCACGCGCGTGCACGTGACGTCAATAAATGACCGTCCGCCCGGAAAATAAAATCCCAAAGCACCACTGATCACCAGGAATGCTGGTCCCTCATTGGCTGTTAATGATGACGTTGCCACAAATGCTGGTCCCTGATTGGGCTACGGGATTAAACAAAGGAATATGAATGACACCGACATACCTACATACCCAGCCAATTGCAGTATGTTCGTGTTCTGCTGGCACGAGTAGCTAGAAAAGTGTGCTCCTCGGAGCACAGGCCTCCACCAGGCCGGGTTTACGCCGTAGAACTACTTTACGGCCATTAGGAATGGGATAAAGTAACTCTCGATTCTAAAAGGGGTACCGAATCCAAAACCAAAAGATCAAACCTGTGGCCTGCGCGCCCCAGCTGTTGTGATTGGCCGCCTGGCGGGGTTTGGGGGCGGGGCTGGTCCACTGGTAGGAGGAGTCAGAGGAGTCGGTGCTGCTCCAGGGCCGGGGGTCGTTGCCGTGGCGACAGTCCGTCTCGGTGCTGCTCTGCCTGCTGCCGCTGCCCGTCCAGCTGGAGCCCGAGTTGTCACGACTCCCCCTGCAGGAGACATGAGGAACAACACTATTGCCTTGTTAAACGGTTAGCCTGCTAAAGACAGACTTTAGCATGATCTATCTGGTGGCACACACAGGTGGCTAAACCAACTGTCAATCACATGAATAAACACAAGAAGTATAATCGCTTTTTGCAATTTGAAATGTAGGCATTTAGCGGACGCTCTTATCATACATAGCCTACATTTAATGCAAAGAGAGAGTGCCTCAGTAAACTAGGATGACATGTAAACCAATAACCTAGCATTAGTCAACCAGTAAGGCTCCCTAAATCGGGAGTTAAGCAGCCGTCAGGTCGCATACACAAACTTTGGAAGGCAATGGTAGCCAATCAGGATCCATGTTGATGACATGACTGTAGAGATACTGTGTACCGCTTTGAGTGATTTTAGGGCAAAATCTGTAGGAGCAGTGTCCAAAAATGTGTCTTGCAAGAATCGGCCTCATGGTGGCGCTAGAAGAGGGTCATGTCATGTCAGAAATGTGGTTTGGCAGCCAAGGAGTGTGTGTGCAAAGTTTGGCATGGATCGGGGCAACAGTGGCGGAGATATGAGTAGGGGAAAATTGTGACGCGACGCGACGCGACGCGACGTGACGTGACGTGACGTGTGACAGACAGGCTGTGGAGGTTTTGATACTAGCGGTGCGAGGCTTTTTGTGCTTGTAGATCGGCTGTTTTCACTAGTTTAAATCATTTTTAAAATAATAGGTACAAAACAAACGGTTTTGGACATACAAGGTTTCCACCCGACAACGACAAAATATAACTCATGTAATTGGCCCACTGGCTTGTCACTTGTCAAGATCTGAAATGGCAAATCTTTGAGTAGCAGCAGCGCTACAGAGAGATATCTCTCTCTATAGCGCGCAATGAGGGCCTCTCCAACTCTTTTTCCCGGTCTGAATCAGGGGCCCAGCACGTCCCTGCGTGTGATCACTCAGTTCACCAAAATGTCAGTAACTTTTCGGTGCGGCAACGCTCCTCCACTGTGAACTATAAAATCGGGATGCCAACAACTCCCCTGCACTGACAAATTGGCTGCTAGTGGGCATGCTGACTAGCCTGGCCCCTTAAAACCCATTTAGGCCTAGAATTATTGAATGCTTTAACCAGTGAAAAATAGCAGATACACAAGCTCACAGTGAGCTTGTAGATCTGCTATTTTTGAAAAAGTCATAAAAATGTGTGCAAATCTTTGAATATATGTATTTTCAAAGCGAACGTTTGTATAACTCAAATTTTGCTTCTGGGTGGTGCCTGGAACGAAATATTTTGAGATGGGGGTCTGTGGCCAAATAAATATCATTTTGGGGGATCCTTCACATGAAAAGGTTTGAGCACCACTGACATAGCAGTCTCTCAAGAACAGACTAACTGAGCTCCAGTTAAGTGAAAAGGACATTTTCTTTGACGATGGCTGGCCAGATCGCTGACATAGAAACATAGGGTTTTTCAAAAAGTCTTAGAAGGATTCAAAAGACACTTATAGAATCGGGTCAAAATTCTAATTTTCACGATTTTTCAAAAATAGCAGATCTACAAGCTCGCAGCGCGGCACTCGGTGCCGCGCTGTGAGCTTGTATATCTGCTATTTTTCACTAGTTAAAGCATAAAATAATGATACGCAATAATGTGTACCCGTTCTGAATTGGTTAACAGGATTTATGGGCTTCAGTATCTGCTGGAACAGATGGGCTGCTGCTGCTGCTCCCACGTCTCCTCTGGGCCAAAAGGAAATGGCCGTCTTCATCCCATGTAGAACGGGTACACATCATTATTTTATGCTTTAACTATTGAAAAATAGCAGATATACAAGCTCACAGCGCGGCACCGAGTGCCGCGCTGCGAGCTTGTAGATCTGCTATTTTTGAAAAATCTTGAAAATTAAAATTTTGACCCGATTCTATAAGTGTCTTTTGAATCCTTCTAAGATTTTTTGAAAAACCCTATGTTTCTATGTCAGCAATCTGGCCAGCCGTCGTCAAAGAAAAGGTCCTTTTCACTTAACTGGAGCTCAGTTAGTCTGTTCTTGAGAGAGTACCGGTATGTTAGTGGTTCTCAAACCTTTTCATGTGAAGGACCCCCAAAATAATATGTACTTGGCCACGGACCCCCATCTCAAAATATTTAGTTCCAGGGACCACCCGGAAGCAAAATTTGAGTTACAAACGTTCGTTTTGAAAATACATATATTCAAAGATTTGCACACATTTTCATGACTTTAAAAAAAATAGCAGATCTACAAGCTTGCGGCGCGGTACTCGGTACCGCGCTGTGAGCTTGTAGATCTGCTATTTTTCACTGGTTAAAGCATTCAATAATTTTAGGCCTAAATGGGTTATAAATACCTCACACCTACAACACTGCTCCTTCTCCACGAGAAGCAATGATTATCAACTACAGCAGTGGTCTCTCTCAACCAAGGACCCCTTGGTTGAGAGAGAGATGAAGCAGGGACCCCCCACGACCTTTTCATAGATTCCATATACTGTAGTTTCATTGTTTGGCAGCACAATCATCATCATCAGTGTATTTTGGATTCATGTCAATTTGCGTTTTTCAGATCACCACTTGAACTGTCAATACTTAATAAACTTGACCTTTCACCCTGTACTTAGTCTGCTCTTTTTCCCCTCTACACCAAAACTCTTTGCCAAAAATAGCTGATCTACATGCTCACAACGCCTCGCAACGCGAGGCGTTGTGAGCATGTAGATATGCTATTTTCACAATAGAACCATGTTATACAAAATGTAATGCCTCAACTCTTGGTGCTCGTCAGGGTGTGGGTCCACAGTTAAAATATGATTATTTTGGGGGTCGCGGCCTAAAAAGGTTGAGAGCCACAGCTGTAAGGTAACAATGCAATTCACGGGTGCCGTGGATGAAAACGTTATTTACCAAGGGTAGAACCTGAGGTAAAAAAAAAAAAGAAAAAACGTTTGAGAACCTCTGCTCTCCAAAACGGGGTCCCCTTTTCTTCATTTGAGCCAGATCGCCTCAGAGAGAGTTTGGTGGGAGGTTGGTGGTGTGGTGTCACTGTTTTAGGATCTTATGCTCAGCTAGGCCCAGCTAATGCATTTTTTTTTCTTCGTCTGCAATCATCATTACTTAAAACGGGACAACACGTTCTTGAGGAGAAAAGAAAAAGAAAAGATGACTTTTCCCCGGCTCATCCCGGATAAAAATAACACGGCCCCAGACGTGCCCTCTTTCTGCTCTACACGCACTACGTTTCCCAGAGGGCCCTTGGGGGGAGCGTTCCTGAGAGACTCCCCCCCCTCCGCACCTCCACCTCACCACGACTATAAGATGATGAATGGGGGAGCAGCAGTGAGCAGACAGCTTACCTGAAGAGCTGCCTCCTCCGCTGGGTCTCTGAGCTGTGAGCGCTGTACTCCTCCACAGCCCTGCAGACGCACACGCACACGCACGCGCACGCACGCACGCACGCACGCACACACACACACACACACACACACACACACACACACACACAAGAGCACACACACACACACACACAAGCACACACATCAGAACTCTGTTCTAAGTGCATCGGTGTAAACTGTAAAGCACTAGTGTTTCTCAAACTTTTGCATTTCGTGGTTTCCCATTAACTCTGACAGTGTGCAAATGGAACCAAATGGACCCTTAACGGGTCCATTTGGTTCCATTTGTACACTGTCAGAGTTACAGACGTGTAAGGGTCAATTTAGACCCCCATTGAAGACCATAAAGTAACCCACAGGGTCCCTGGAATCCCAATTTGAGAACCACTGGTGTAAAGTAACTAAGTACATTCGCGATGCGACGCGTTGTTGCTTGTAGATCTGCTATTTTCAAAATATTTGTATCCATTTGAAAACGTGAAATGGGACATAATGAGTAGTTTTCTACTTTTGGTGCTTTAAGTACATTTTGATACCAAATAATAAACCTTTGTACTTTCACTCGAGTCAATTTTGAATTCCGGACTATTTACTTGTAACAGAGTATTTCTATACTGCAGTATCGATACTTTTACTAGTAGTACTAAGTTAGCCTGACTCTGCCAGATGGTGGCAGTAGTGCGTATACTGCATATACCGCACTACTTTTACCATCTGGAATAGCTCGGGCAGACCCGATGTAAGGGACGGGCCATTTTTTAAAATTATTTAGAAGGTGATTGGATGGGGCCGTCTGTCTATCACAGTCTGGGAGTGCCAACTCCAACCAACTCATATTGGCCTGTCTGCATGACGTTACACCCAGAATCCACCTCCCGGGTTTCCACGTGGTCTGCAGTCAGACTCTATTAGCTCAGAGCTGCTCAGAGCCCGCCCGTAGCTGCCGCTGATTCGTCCGGTCTGGGACTTTACGAGTGATATCAACTCTCCCCGAGCAGTCTCAGATGGTAAAGTAGGGCGGTACCATAGACATAGAAAGGTAGACGCCTCCTTCGGCTAGGGGGCGTATGCATTGAGCAACTAAGGGAATCTTCATCACTTCCGTGTTCATTGCTTCCGCGTGCGTCACACATACGGAAGTCGGTAAGCCAATCAGAGGCAGGTGGGGGCTGGTCTTTACGTACGCAGCCTGTAAGAACAGCTGAGCAGCGCAACATCGGAACTGGCTCTGTTGAATTGAATTGTGGTCCTTGGATAATTAAGTCCCGGAAAAGACACGCTGTGATTGGCCAGTAGTCACTTTGACTGACCAGCGTTCCCTTAGTTTTTACAGGAAGTCCGGACTAGAACTTTTGCACATCGCTCCAATTAACTGCAGAGGCGACCGAGGCATCGAGCTCTTTATACCTGTGGGCGGTACGCACTGCTGCCACCATCTGGCAGGAGTCAGGTTACTAGTAAGTACAACATCTGAGAGTACTTTTCCCACCACTGCTGTTCTAAATGAGATAATGAAATATATAGGCAGACAGAGAAGAGAGAGAGAGAGAGAGAGAGAGAGAGAGAGAGAGAGAGCACATTTACAAGACAAGGTTACCTGGATTCTCCGTGGGAGCTCTCCTGGGTACAGAGCGTCTGCAACGGAAGAGGACACAAATTAGTCTCCCTCTCAATCACCCTCCTCCCCCTCCCCCTCCCCTAACCCGCTTGGACCGCGAGGGGAGGGTCTAAATGGTATCATTACTTTTACCATCAATTTATGCTTTAACTGTTGAAAAATAGAAGATCTACAAGCTCACAGCGCGGCACCGAGTGCTGCGCTGCAAGCTTGTAGATCTGCTATTTTTGGTGTACACTGTACACATGAATGTTCACCATTCATGTCTTTGAATATTTTTATATTTTTTTGAACTGATTCTATAAGTGTCTTCTGAATCCTTCCAAGGTTTCTTTAAAAAAAATATATATATATATATATATATATATATATATATATACGTTTCTATGTCAGTGGTTCTCAAACTTTTTCATGTGAAGGACCCCCAAAATGACATGTATTTAGCCACGGACCCCCATCTCAAAATATCTAGTTCCGGGGACCCCCCAGAAGCAAAATTTGAGTTGCAAACATTCGCTTAAAAAAATACATATCGTCGTTGTCGGGTGGAAACCTTGTATCTCCAAGTTTCAAATTTGTACGTTCTTTCGCAAAGTAAAGCCCTGCTTCATCAAACAAGGTCGTCTCACAAAAGTAGTGAAAACAGCAGAGGCGGTGCGAGGCGTCGGTTTTCACCCGACAACGACGATATATTCAAAGATTTGCACACATGTTCGAGACTTTTTTTTAAAAATAGCAGATCTACAATCTGCTATTTTTCAATAGCTAAAGCAATAAATAATTCCAGGTCCTGATGAGCTAATTCTTTATCGCTGGCTCTCTCTCTCTCTCTCTCTCTCCTGCTCACCTCCTGGTTGAAGATCCTGTTGCGTGCTTTCTGGTACTCCTCCTCCCGCTCCTCCATGGACCTGCTCGACCGGACCTCCGACAGAGACGGGTGGTGTCTCGACGGCTAAGAGGGAACATAAAAAAAACACAGGACGCGATCAGTGTCCGCAGGGACGAGCAGAGAACGTTAGATCAGGGGTTCCCAAACTTTTTGGTCTCAAGGGCACCCCATGAATATTTTTTTTTTAATCCGAGGCACCCCTTACAATTATAATTTTCACTCACAGCACCTTGTATTTATAGCATATCGTCGTTGCCGGGTGGAAACCTTGTATGTCCAAAACCGTTCGTTTTGTATTTATCATCTATAAAATGTACTAAACTAGTGAAAACAGCACACAACTCGCGAGTTTCAAATGTGTACATCATACAAGGCTGTCGCACGAAAGTAGTGAAAACAGCAGATCTACAAGCTTGTAGATCCGGCTGTTTTCACTAGTTTAAATCATTTTTAAAATGGTTTTGGACATACAAGGTTTCCACCCGAAAATGACAAAATATAACTCATGTAATTGGCCCACAATTGGCTTGTCACTTGTCATGATCTGAAATGGCAAATCTTTGAGTAGCAGCAGCAGCGCTATAGAGAGAGATCTCTCTCTATAGCGCGCAATGAGGGCCTCTCCAATTCTTTTTCCCGGGCTGAATCAGGGGCCCAGCACGTCCCTGCTCATTTCCACTACAAGAACTAAGTGAACCATGGCATGACACGAAACGCATTTCACAGGTTCTGGGTTTTTATGTTTCCATTACGCTATGGGCTGGGTTTCAGATTAGGTTCTCAGAACCTAATTTGGGCCCTACTCAGGAGGAGGTGGTAATAATAATAACTCTCTTTCAGGTTCTTCCAAACTTCAAACTTTCCAAAAGTTCAGTCTGATTGATTGTTTCTTTTAGTTTCATGTAGGGATGGGACGATATGAAAATTTCATTTCACGATTGTTGTGACAAAAGAAATCGCGATTTACGATATTATCACGATAGTCAAAATCCATTATTTGGTATTTGATAGAAAGTGGAAAAAAGACTGTATCAAGTGTGTATATTATAAGTACCTTTTACCAATTATAGAGGGTTTAAGTCAGGGGTGCCCACACTTTTTTTTTACGTGAGATCTACTTTTAAAATGACTAGCTCAACATGATCTACCCATCCAAAATGTTTTAGCTGAGGGCCTGAGGGGGGCTTTGGAACAGCAGCACTGGCGTTACATTTCAGACAAACACACTTACTGTAAGGCCGGCTTTACACTGCAGTCAAATCCAGCCCAAATCCGATTTGGTTCTCAAATCTGATCTTTTGGCCCGACTTTTCACACTGCATTTGCAAGTGACACAGATCTGATCTGTGCGTTCTGACTGATTTTAACAGCGTCAGCCCAAAGCTGCCCTGCGTCTACATATCTGCTTTGGTTACCGTGGTAATGACGTCGGCGCCATGACGTCACGTCACAACTTTGATGCTAGTTGATCACGTGTTCAGGAAATGCGACATAACAGACAAGCGACAACAACAAAAACTTTTTCTCTCCTTTTCTTCACTCTTGTGTTTCGCTCTTCTCTCTGGTTGTATCTATTTAGCTCACGTGTTTTCTCTCTCCTCTCTTGTTTTTCTCATGCGCTGTAATCAAATAGTAAATACTCGCGCTCTGTAATGACGTCAGATGTCCTCAGATCCGATATGGATCGGATTTGAAACCACCTCTGGATGTGGTTTTTCAAAATCGGATTTCATGTGACCTGCATGTGACATGTTTGGATTTAGACTATTTAAAAAAAATCGGATTCCACTTTTGAAGTGACTCAGATCTGATTCAGATCTAGATTTCAGTGGCAGTGTAAACTGTAAAGCCGGCCTTAAGGGGGAAATGAATGGGAAATACTGGGGGAAATGTCTTCATCCCATTCTGTATGGAAGTGGTAGGTTTTGGGGTTCTTTGTAATTATAAATGCTACTGACTCTTGAACAAAGCATTGCATTGGAGGTTTGCCTACTTTAGAAGCCATGAAGGGAGCTGACAGGCCCTTCTTGATGTCATATTGACATATTCTTTTTATATTTTAATTATATATATATATATTAGAGGCTTGTCATGTGGTCTCACACCCTTGGTGATCTACTGGTAGATCACAATCTACCTTTTGGGTACCCCTGGTTTAAGTGGTACCGGATACGCAGCTCGGCAGATAAAAGGTGAATTGATCCCAGTGCATGACGGAGGACGATATCACGCTAAATGAAATCTCCACAATGCGATTATCATGAGTGTTTTTTATCGTGATAAACGATAATATCACTTATCGTTCCATCTCTATCGCTTGTTGTTTTTATCGCTCTGACCTTTGGACACTGCACTATTAGGTTGTGCTAGTCGTTTTTTTTTTAGTATGTCTGCTTGTGTTTGACATGATGTAGAGATAATTGTTGCACTAACTAGCATTGACTGTTATAGTCACTTTGATTTGGGCACTGTATTATATTGATAGGCGTGCTTTAAGACACTTTATGTATATATATTATTCGTTCCCTTTCCTGTTGTACCTTGCTCTTACTGTACTTACTGTACTCTGTTAGTACTCTGTTCTTGTTTTTTCTTTTTATCTTTTTCATACTTCTCTGTAACTTTGTAAATAACCTTATACTGCTGTGCTGCCTCTGGGCAACTAAGGCCATGGCTACACGGAGCTGGATATTTCTGAAGCTGGATATTTTTTAAACCGGATAAATAAGTGAAGACATTGCAAAATATCCGATTCACTGGATCCGTGTAGACAGGGAACCCGGATATCTCTGAAGACTTTACTGTGTGTGTGCTTGTTAGACCTAGATATCTTTGTCGTGCAGGACCTAGATATTTTTCTATGTGGATATCTGAAAAACCGGGATATATGAAATATCCAGCTCCGTGTGGACCTAGATATTTTTCTATGTGGATATCTGAAAAACCGGGATATATGAAATAGCCAGCTCTGTGTAGCCATGGCCTAATTTCCCCCCTTGGGATAATAAAGGTATCTGAGTCATTCCACGAAACCGGTACGATTTGAGGTCCCTCTAATCCTTTTAGCTGTATTTTATCTATTTGGTCACCAAAATTGATTTTTAAAAGCTTTTATCATTAATTGAAATGTTCCCTTTAATATTGTGTAAAACTTACATACATTTGATCTTAATTCCAGAAATTATCTTCAATTCTTTTAGTAGACACCACCTATTTTGTCCATTTTCTCATGTCCCCGATGGCTGCTAAGGAAAGTGGACATGAGATATAACTACTAAAAATGTAAAATAATGCATAAATTATGCTATTCACATAAAACCAGCAATGTACTCTATTGCTGGTCATGTTTAGTATTTTAATAGATAGATGATTTATCATTAAAATCACATAATATAGCTCCGTCCCCCAATCGCACTCAACCCCGTTACAAAGTCATTCTCCTCTCTGTAAAAAGTATGAACTGCTCCTTTAGTGACATCAACAACATGCAATGGCATTCTACAAGTCTTCTGAGCAGGATGCTGCAGAAAGAGGATATTTCCCAACTTTTTACACCTATTTATAGTCATTTAAACTTTCATAGTGTGGTCGTAAAGCTTAACAACTCAACCCCGTTACATGAAATAAAGATAGAAAACAATCATTTGTGAAAAATATCTTTGTTATTTCAACAATGTATCTGATTTCCTAATGTCATGCATGCCATGTGGTCTCTTCTTAATCACCACAGGTAGAGTAATTGCCATCTTGAGTAAAAAATCTCAACCCCGTTACACTCAACCCCGTTATCAATGTCAACCCTGTTAAATGGATTATTCCATATAAAAATATTAATTTAATGCCTGAGATGGGAAAATATGTTTTTCTGCATGTTAAATATGTCCTTAATGGTGTGGGCTATTCAGAAAAGTAATTCATTTCGATCAAATTTTCCCGAAAAAAATGTCCAAATCGTACCGGTTTCGTGGAATGACTCATCTATCTATCTATCTATCTATCCCTAGTTCTGGGAGGAGGAGGACAGACCTGGTCGTCAGAGCTGTTGTTCCTCTTCAGGATGGCTTTCCACTGCTGGATGTCCTCGGTCTTCTGCTCGTGGACCTCATCCAGGAAGCGCTTCTCTGGTCTGAAACACAGCAGAGGACACATTAACACATGGTATTATTATCCCATTTAGGCCTGGGATTATTGAATGCTTTAACTGTTGAAAAATAGCAGATATACAAGCTCACAGCGCGGCACCGAGTGCCGCGCTGCGAGCTTGTAGATCTGCTATTTTTGAAAAAGTCGTGAAAATGTGTGCAAATCTTTGAATGTATGTATTTTTTTTGTAACTCAAATTTTGCTTCTAAATTTTGCTAAAAACACCCATTTTATTTTTTCTGGTGACTCATACTAACCTCCTAATACGTGAGCAGTGTGTTTTTGATGAATCTATCATGGTTAAAATAGAGTTTGAAGTTACAATGGGTGTGTATGGGGAGAGGCCCTGGGCCTGGAGGGCCAGTTAACATTTACATCAAATATCGAAATATTGAATCAAGCAAATTAAAAACTTTGCGAAAGAACGTACACATTTGAAACTTGGAGATACGAGATTTCCACCCGACAACGGCGATATACACATAGACCGAACTTTTATTTAAAATTTTATTTAAGCACTAGAAGCCGGATTCCAAAGTTTTCTCCTATAATGACATGATGACCAAAAATAGGTTCACGAATGATTTCAATATCAGCCAGGCTCCAATTCTTAGCCCTATGCCAAACATAGTGCATTAGGTGCACGCGTCATCACATCACACACGACCCACCCAATTATTTTGGGGGGTCCCCAGATGATTAACTTAATGTGCAACATTGTTTTCTCACTCAACTGTAAACAAACCAACATAAAGTTTAAGTATATAGAGGGTATCTGCACATTTCTAAAGTGCCAATTTAAGGACTTTTTAATACCTCTAAAATGGCAAATTAAACATTGGCCAAATTGTCAAATATATAGAGGCAGAAATTTGCGAGGCGTTGTGAGCATGTAGATCGGCTATTTTCACAATAGAACTTTTTTTTTTTTTTTTACTTTCTCTGGTGGGAGTCGACTTGTGTAATGAAGTCGACTGAGTCGACTTGTCGACTTTTTCGTTAATGCCCTGACGCACGCGCACACACACACACACACGCACACACACACACACACACACACACACACACACACACACACACACACACACACACACACACACACACGCACACACGCACACACAGGGGAGACGATCTTACATGCGCGTGCCGGCGGTCCTGTTGATGATGACAGCCTTGCCCGTCTGGTCCACGTTGTGCTCCATGCCGAAGTAGGCCGCCACTCTGTGGACCAGCATTCGGTGGTACGAAGACATGTGGGGGAACTTTTTAAAGGGACTGGGAGGGGGGGAGGGGGGGAGGGGGAGAGGAGGGAGAGAGACAGAGGTGGGGGGGAGGGGGGGGGGGGGGTGAGAGAGAGCAGGGACGTGCAGAGAATGTTAATAAAGCCCCTTTTCCACAGGCCCAACGCCACTCCACACCACACCACACCGCACCGCCCACTTGTGCCAGGGTTTTCCACTACAAGGACCTGGGTAGAGTGGTGTGAAAGTGGTACTAAACGTGGTACTTAAAAAGTGTACAATCTAGAGTAGGTCTGAGCTAGGCCAAACAGGGCCAAACACTTCATAATGACTGATCACTCGCTGACTTTTCATTTAGAACACCAGGATATAGTTGTAATACATGATAATAGATTCTATTGTATTATAATCACAGTTATAATCCATTATAGTGTATTATAATTTAGGATAGTTGTAATACACATTTATATTGTATTATAATCACAGTTAAAAGGGTCAATTTGTTTCTTACCGAGGGGGTACTTTTTTGTAATGGAAAATGTCGATATTTTTATGTGGTGTGGTGTGGTGTGGTGTGGTGTGGTGTGGTGCAGTGTGGTGTGGTGTGGTGCTAAAGCTGCACTCGAAAAGGGGCTTTAGAGAGGCAGGGGCTGACATTTCTAAAAAGGGCCTTTCGGTGGAAATATCGAAAATAGCCGACCTCCAAGCTCGGAGCTTGGAGGTCGGCTATTTTCGGGGATTGATACCACACAAAAGCAGTGTTGTTTTTGACAGCAAAATTTTGATTTAGTTTTAGTCATAGTCTTTTGAATAAAATGTCATTTCGTTTTAGTCATAATTTAGTCACCTGAAAGGTTTTAGTCGAGTTTTAGTCGACTAAATATCATAAGACTTTAGGCGACTAAATCTACAGTTGATTTAGTCAACTAACATGTATTTTGGCAGGCCTTGATGGCATCGTAATTACACTTGGTTGCGTGCAGAAAATAGACGATCTACAAGCTCACAACGCGTCGCAGCGCGACGCGTTGTGAGCTTGTAGATGTGCTATTTTCAGCATGCAACACCTGAGAGCAACCGAACATAAAACGACTCTCTTCTCCACTAGTCCCTCCCTAATGTTTTAGTCTAGTTTTTATTTTGTTGACGGAATTGTCAATATATTTAGTCTTAGTTTTAGTCATCACAGCTTAGTTTTTATTTCGTTTTTATTTAGTTTTCGTCAGTGAAACAAACGCAGTCGACAAACATTTTTCGTCATAGTTTTAGTCGACGAAATCAACACTGCACAAAAGGAAGCATTAAAAAAGGCAATATTGGAGATGTGGTGTACAGCTTGGATTTCTACACAGAAAGGGCAATTCTTTCAACATGAGACGCTGCATTCAAGTTCAGGAGAGTTTGGACAAGGCAGTTCTCTTGTACGCTGCCTTCAGGTATGGCATGGAAAGAGGGGCATTTGCATTTCTTTCACCATAGTAAAAACGGTCCCATCCTCTTTTACAGTACACTTTAAGACATAATAAGACAGAATAAAGCCATAATAAGAAATAATGTGTTGGTAATTAGAGCTAATATATTTTATTAGACAGAAACAAAGACAGAATAGTAGAAAGAGCGAATACATTCTCTGGCACCGTCACCTGCCGCGGAACTGCAGCGGCAGACACTGCCGCACGACCGCTAGTTCGACCAGCAGTCGCACTGCATCGCCGGCGATAGGACCAGCAGTCCCGCCAGTAGGACCGGCGGCCGCCGCACGGACCGGCAGGTCCCGTAGCGGTAAACTGCCCGTCCGTGCGGTGGTGGCTGAGACAGAATAGCAGAAAGCGAATACATTATCTGGCACCGGCATCGCTGGTAACTGCCGCGGCAGCCACCACCAGTTCCGCGGCAGGTGACGGTGCCAGAGAATGTATTCGCTCTTTCTACTATTCTGTCTTTGTTTCTGTCTAATAAAATATATTAGCTCTAATTACCAACACATTATTTCTTATTATGGCTTTATTCTGTCTTATTATGTCTTAAAGTGTACTGTAAAAGAGGATGGGACCGTAAAAACTGCATTCATGGTCTGGAGAGCACACTTTTTACAGACAGTTAAAAGGGCAGGGGCTCAAGCCCCCTTTTGATGTCTATGTGTGCACGTGCCTGAGAGAGAGAGAGAGGAAAAGTGGGCCAGAGTGGGAAAAGGCTGGGAGTGTGGGAGACATAGATTGATGGTACTTTTTTTTTTTTTTTTACTCCAAGTGCAACTTTTGCACCCGGTAACACGCACGTACGCTCACACACACACACACACACACACTCACACACACACACACACACACACACACACACACACACATGCAAATCTTTGAACATGTGTATTTTCTAAGCAAACGTTTGTAACTCAAATTCTGCTTCTGGGGGGGGGGGGGGGGGGGGGTCCCTGGAACTAAATATTTTGAGATGGGGGTCCGTGGGCCAAATACATTTTGGGGTCCTTGACGTGAAAAAGTTCGAGCACCACTGACATAGAAACATAGGTTATTTCAAAAAACCTTAGAAGGATTTGAAATATTCAAAGACTTGCACACGTTTTCACGATTTTTCAAAAACAGCAGATCTACAAGCTCGCAGCGCGGCACTCGGTGCCGCGCTGTGAGCTTGTATATCTGCTATTTTTCAATAGTTAAAGCACAAAATGTGAATCCTTGTACCCAGGGCCCGGAATTTAGTGCGACACCCCTGCACACGCACGCACAAACACGCCGCGCGGACACACACAAACAAAGCTGGCCTAGTTTGTGGAGCTACCTCTCACAAAGTTAAGTATGGAAGGGACAGTGATGATGCATACAGTCTGGGAAATGTTCCACATGCAAATTAGACCACATTTAGCTTTTTTTCTTTTTTTTATAACAGTTGGTTATATATGTATGTATGTAAGCGTGCCAGTTCCATCTGGAGCATTAACGTCGACACTCGACAGCATAGCATGCTATATATACACGCACTGCATAGGAGTGATTTTCAAACTTGTTATTCTCAAGGACCCTCACTTTCCTATATGCATTAGGCTACACAGACCCTTACGGGTCCGTTTGGTTCCATTTGTAATGCACACTGCAGTGTACAGTGCATTCAGGTGGAAAAAGGTAAGCCATTTATCATGAGAGGGAGTGGGTTGTTGGCTGATTTACCACTGTTTCAGGGTTCAAACCCTCGAATGGTAAATTGCTTTTCTATCACTTCTACCATATAAATGAAAGAAAACACAGTTGTAACTTGCAAGGTTACTTAGTTACAATCATTAATTGTTCTGCAACACAACAGTGGGCGGGGTCCATGAGCCAACTCAAGGTTGTTGACTGATTTACCACTGTTTTAAGCCAATCAGAATCCAGTATCTGAACATGTGACCACAAAAAGTGGTAGAAAGGGTGAATTTGTTTTGTTAACAGCACAGTTGAGTGGCTTACATTTGGATAGCACACTGCCATTCATATTGCACAGTAAAAAAAAAGGGGGTGGCAGTGGCTCAGGGGTAGAGAAACCGTCATTAGAACATGAAGGGTTCCTGAAGGGTTCCCAGTTCGATCCCGGGCTCCCCCAGAGTTCCTGTCGAAGAGTCCTTGAGCAAGACTCTGAACCCCTAGTTGCTCCCGGTGAGCAGTTTGTTGCCTTGCATGGTTTCCTCTGCCATCGGTGTATGAATGTGAATGTAATGCACAATCTCTGTAAAGCGCCTTCGATAAAGGCGAATTATAAATGCACCATTTACCATTTACTGTAGTTAAATAAAAAGATTTGATAATGTGAAATGCATTTTATTATGGTTCAAATATACCGTATGACAGGAGATACTGTATGGCTTAATCCTAACCACAACCTTAATCCTAACTATAACCTAATCTAAAATACTTATAATAATACATATAATATAGCCCCTGGCACGGGAGGGCGGGCAGTACTTGCGACGTAATAAAAATGCTCCCGATTCGTTCACCGCTCATAGATTTTTAGTATTCGAATTATTCGACCTCAAAGTATTCGAATAGTCGAATATTCGACAGGACTGGCCAAACTGTCAAGTCAGCAAGAGGCGAACATTGTGAAAATAGCCGAGGCGTTGTGAGCATGTAGATCGGCTATTTTCACAATATTTATCTGCGGAACTGAGTCACATTAAATGTAATACCTACACTTCCAAGTGCTTTGTCAGGGTGGGGGTCCCCAGTTCAAATATGTTTATTTGGGGTTTGAGAACCCCTGGTATAGAGCATTAACAAATTCATCCACCAGGGGCATTGACAACTCATTCTTATGACTTCCTATCTAGCCAAGCTTTATAAACTATATATTTTTAAAGAGAAAACTATAAAAAAAATTAAAAAAATGAATATTCGACTTCGGTGAACAACGTCGAATAGTGACTTTGATATTCGAATATTCGAGTATTCGAATATTTGGTGAATGCCCTAACACACACACACACACACACACACACACACACACACACACACACACACACACACACACACACACACACACACACACACTCACCTGTTGCTGTTGATGTAGTCGACCATGTTGTGCTCCAGGTTGAGCAGCATCATGCGGTCTCGGGGGTTGCTGTTGAGCGTGTCCACTATGAACTGGTGTAGGTCGATGCCTGTGGAGTCTGTGTACTCCACACTGGGCTCTGCAATGCATGGTGGGAAAACCATCATGACACACGTCAATATGCCAGCGAGTGTGAGGGTACAGTCATACTGTATAACAGGGGTTCCCACATTTTTGGCTCAGGGCACCCCTATACAGGGGCGTCAATTGGGTATGGCAGGGGTATGCAGCTGCCATACCCTGGGTCCAGGGGGGGAAATAAAAGTTACCTTTAAATATAAATCCATGAATGTCTCTTTGTCTATCTGCGCTGGTTATTATGTTGTTAAATTACAGTAAAATAACTACAAATGCAAAATTTTACATAATGGTCACTTTAACAAAGTATTATATTATATTCTCCACACCTTTTTTTTAGACATTGTGAAAATAGCAGATCTACATGCTCACAACGCCTCGCAGCGCGAGGCGTTGTGAGCATGTAGATCTGCTATTTTTACAATAGAGCCGTGTTTTCCAAAATGTAATGCCTCTTTTCCATGAGGACTCCCATCTTTGCCATACCCTAGCTTTTGCTGAACTGACGCCACTGCCCCTATACATTTTTTTTTTCACCCGAGGCACCCCTACATTATAATTTTCACTCCCAGCACCTTATATTTATAGCATATCGTCGTTGTCGGGTGGAAACCTTGTATGTCCAAAACCGTTTGTTTTGTATTTATCATCTATAAAATCTACTAAACTAGTGAAAACAGCAGATCTACAAGCACACAACGCCTCGCATCGCGAAAAGACGTACCGGTACACAAAAGACGTACACATTTGAAACTTGGAGATACGAAGTTTCGGCCCGACGGTGGCGATATTTTAGTGATTATGTTGCGAGGAAAACGTTGAGATAATAGCCATGTTGGTTAGAACTGACTGAAGCTAACGTTGTACTTTTTTAAATGTTTAAAATGATACTAAATATGTTTCAAGTAAATTCCAAATATTATCAAATGATCTCGCGGCATCCCTGGAATGCCGTCGTGGCACCCCAGGGTGCCCCGTCACCCACTTTGAAAACCCCTGCTGTATACCCCAGAGAGTGTCCCAACCATTGGGTTCACTTTCAGAGTTACAAATGGATTTGGGAGTTTAATCAATCAATCAATCAATCAATCAATCAATCAATCAATCAATCAATCAATCAACCTAAGCATCCATCCATCCATCCATCCATCCATCCATCCATCCATCCATCCATCCATCCATCCAACCATTCATCCATCCATCCATCCATCCATCCATTCATTCATTCATTCATTCATCCATCCATCCATCCATCCATCCATCCATCCATCCATCCATCCATCCATTCATTCATTCATTCATTCATTCATCCATCCATCCATCCATCCATCCATCCATCCATTCATTCATTCATTCATCCATCCATCCATCCATCCATCCATCCATCCATCCATCCATCCATCCATCCATTCATTCATTCATTCATCCATCCATCCATCCCAGGGGTGTCAATTGGGTATGGCAGGGGTATGCAGCTGCCATACCCTGGGTCCAGGGGGGGAAATAAAAGTTACTTTTAAATATAAATCCATGAATGTCTCTTTGTCTATCTGCGCTAGTTATTATGTTGTTAAATTACAGTAAAATTACTACAAATGCAAAATTTTACAAAATGGTCACTTCAACAAGGTATTATAATTATATTCTCCACATTTTTATTCATCTTGACAAGATGGTATATTTCCAGGTTCCGCAGGTCAGCTGCATTATTGTTAATCGTGGCACGTTTACTAACATGCCAAGTTTAGCTGCATTTGAACAACTGTTCCAAGCTGCCATATCCAGCCCAAGAAACCGTAGAAACAGAAAAAAAAAGAAAAAAAGAAAATGTATTTCTCAAAATAAATGAATCATGCCTGTTGATAAAATATGGCAACATGACTGGTGTCTTGAACACTCGCGTTCAAGACACCAGTCATGTTGCCATACCTTAGCTTTTTCTGAACTGACGCCACTGGATTTGGGAGTTTAATCAATCCATCCATCTATCCATCCATCCATCTATCGATTGATCGTAAGATTCTGTATACACTTATTATCGTTCTCAGAGAGTGCAAATGGAACCTAACCATTGGGTTACAATTAATCAGTCAATCAATCTATTGTATGATTGTGTATATGGTACGCTACATTTATTATTATCGTTCTCTCTTGAAAGAGAGGGACAGCTCAGTTTGCCGTATTTTCCAGGGTGTAGTTGTCAGGATTTACAATGAAACAAACACGGAACTGAAAGTTCCTATGATTGGCCGCTAGTTGCGCTGTTCTGGTACCAGAAGCAACATTTAGGATTCCATTAATTTCCCCATTCTATTTGATTTTCCTACCTTAATAAACATTGTAATAAATACTTTATAGTGACTGTCGCTAGTTTAAAGCCTTGTTTCAATCACCATGATATGCGTTTTGTGAAAACATGCTCCAATTTATGTTATATTTGATGTTAGAGCAGGGTATGCTGCTTGTGATCATAAGGTTGTGATGATTCTTCTTTGTGTGCTTTATTTTTGGCAAGCTCAACACCACACTCTCCCAAGTACCCCTGCGGTTGCATGTGACCGTTGGCAGCCAATAGCATTCGAGATGGTACCTTATTCTACCAATGAATGTTGATTTCAAGGGACAAAAAAAGCGTAATTTTCGCAGCATAGAAACCAATGGCTTAACACGGTCCATATTTTTGAGCGGTGGTCACACCGTCTCCATAGCGTGGCCGTGTGTGTAGGTATGTTTGTATGTGGGTGGGTGGGTCTGTATGTAGCCTGAAGCCTGTGGTGTAGTACCTTTTATGACCACACATGTTACAGTTTTTTTCAATTGCTAAAACACGTTTTTCAAAACTGTATGTTTTTTTTCAAAACTGCACACGCAAAACTCCAAACATTACACACAAATTGCTAAACCCTGGCATCCCTTTGCAAAACAACTCTTTGCCATCAAATCTCTTAACATGTTCACAAAATGGAACTCGTGTTTTCATTTGGTAAACACAGCCATATTTTCACATGACACACACATACCATTCATTGAATAAGCACAACTAAGCTTTTGGCTGAACACTACCAAGCATGTACAGAACACTGAAGAGCAAAATTGAAAACACAATTGTCAAAATGGAACACACCATAAGAATGACCATGGCTCTGGAGAATAAGATATTTCTCCTTTTGTAAAATGACTCAGTATAGGCCTACCTTTTTCATAGTCAAACATAAAACAGCACACAAATATGCATCCAAAACAAGTTTTGATTTACAGTAGATTTAGGCATCAGATTTAGGTCAGTCAGAGATGCATGGGCACAAAAACCAAATATATATATATATATATATATATATATATTGAAAGAAATTGGTCAGTACTTGGTCTAATACTGACCAGGATACTGTCACCAAGATACTACCCTGGTGACAGTATCCTGGTATTTGTACCTTTGTATTTCAAATATCTTTTTGTATTTTGTGCCCATCTCTGCCTCCGGTTCCTGTCTCAATGTTCAGTTGTGCAACAACTGAACATTGTGTGTGGTTTTTGACAACAAGGTGATGTGAAATTGACATCAGAGTGTAAAGAAGGAAAGTCAGAGTCTAATATGATAAGGTAATCTAAAGTAGTAACAAATTGAGTCAAGCGATTGGGGACAGAAGTAAAGGTTGTGAAAATTTGGCCTAATTTTTGCTTTATGTGTTTTAGCAATCGAAAAAAACTGTAAGGGAGGGGCGCTGTTTTCAGGCCAGGCCAGGCCAGGCACACACACACACGCACACGCACACACACACACACACAGGGGGGAAGGGGGAGGGGTTGGTGGGTAAACCACCGCTCAGTTCACACAGGTGTGATTTTTTTTACAGTCTATGGTATTTTCCACTGCATATTGTACTCTTATATACTGCAGGTACATTATACTACATTTACACACACACAAGCACTCGCACACATGTGCACGTGCACGCACGCACGCACACACACGAGCACGTGCAGACACACACACACACACACACACACACACACACACACACACACACACACACACACACACACACACACACACACACACACACACACACACACACACACACACACACACGCACACACACACCTTTGGATAGCTGTTTCTTTGGCTCTTTGCTCCTCTCCTCATCCTTACAGGAGGGCCCGTCCTCCTCGTCGTCACGGCAACCCAACATAACATGCTCTTCTACAGAGGCCTGGTGGGGGAGAGGAGAGGGTAATGATGATGATGGTGCTGTGTGTGTGTGTGTGTGTGTGTGTGCGTGTGCGTGTGCGTGTGTGTGTGTGTGTGTGTGCGTGCGTGCGTGCGTGCGCGTGCGTGCGTGGGTGGGTGTGTGTGTGTGTGTGTGTGTGTCTGTGTGTGTGTGTGTGTCTGTGTGTGTGTGTGCGCGTGTGTGAGAGAGAGGAGAGAGAGAGAGAGAGAGAGAGAGAGAGAGAGAGACCTGGAGTGTTACCTGGCTGTCTTGCATGTCCTCGCATATGGCTTTACTCCGTACCAACTTCCCTTTGGGCTGAAAAGAGAAACACACACACACGCACACACACGCACACACACACACACACACACACACACACACACACACACACACACACACACACACACACACACACACACACACAGAAATGCAGTGTCATCTCAAAGCCGGTGTAACAATAAGCACACATAATGTGAGATTCATGGTGTATTTTAGCTCTGGTCCATAGCGTTAATGGAGTTCTCTCTAAGGCTATGTTCCTCTACCTCCCAAATCCTTGGCAAATCCGGAAAGACCCGTCGTCTGGTCCGAAAATAACAAAAAACTGTTTCGCCCCTCACCAAACCAAAGGTATCAGTGGACAGTTGAAAGCTTACTCTACTTAGTGGACGCGGTCTGAGCCCCCCACCACACGATTAAAATACATTTCTAGGGTGAAATGAAAAATATTCCACCGGATGGAGACACTCTTCCTGGTGTGGAAGCGCTGTTTCGTAAAAACAGTCTTCAGACTGTTTTTACAAAACCGCGCTTCCAACGTCGCAGAGTTGAATAACACCTAATGCTCGTTAATGCGGTGCATTTCGGTCCTCTGACCTGCGCGGCAGTAGTGAGTTGGCACCTTGATGGCGACGACAAATAGTAAAAAACAAGAAGAAATGGAGTCTCCATCCGGTAGAATATTTTTCATTTCGCCCTAGAAATGTATTTCAAGCGTGTGGTGGGGGGCTCAGACAGACCGTGTCCACTAGTAAGCTTTCAACTGTCCACTGATACCTTTGGTTTGGATGAGGGGCGTAACAGTTTTTGTTATTTTGGGACCAGACGACGAGTCTTTCCGGATTTGCCAAGGATTTGGGAGGTAGAGGAACATAGCGTTAGGGAGAACTCCACTAACGCTATATGGACCAGAGCTAGGTGTTTTTAAGCATACCTTCATTTTCCTCTTTGGTTGAACCGGGTTGCAGTGCTTCTGTGCAATAAAGAGGAAACATTTATTAGATTTGCATTTATAGTTACGTTTTAGGGGTTAGCGTTAGAATTGTGCAGTATATTCTGAGTTGAGGCATTACATTTGGTATAACACGGTTCTATTGTGAAAATAGCAGATCTACATGCTCACAACGCCTCGTGTTGTGCCTCTAATATTTGACAATTTGGCCAATGTTTAATTTGTCATTTTAGTCCTTACATTTTCACTTTAGAAATGTGAAGATACCCTCAATACACTTAAACGTTATGTTGGTTTGTTTACTGTTGGGCGAGAAAACAATGATGCACATTAAGCTATTCATCTGGGGACCCCCCAGGGGGTCCCGACCCACAGGCTGAGAACCAATGCCCTAAGGTGCCAAAAGGGTCCTAGTGCATCAGTCCAAACATTCATTGTGTGTGTGTGTGTGTGTGTGTGTGTGTGTGTGTGTGTGTGTGTGTGTGTGTGTGTGTGTGTGTGCGTGCGTATGTTTGCATGCATCACAGTGTAATGATTTACACTAGCAGCTTGAGTGCAGCCCAGCGCTTTGCGGACCAAAGTGTGGCTCTCACCTGCTCCTCCGCTTTCCTGTTGTCATGGTGACCCTCCTCCCCCTCCCCCTCCACCAGCTCCTCCTTATGGGTGGAGGTGGGAGGCGAGCATGGCGTCGGGGGGGTGGGGGGCTTCGGGAGGGCGTCCATGCTTCCTACGATCACGTCAGTCATACTCCTACGGAGAAGAAAAACACCGAACAAAAAAGCACACGCTGTATAAGACAAGGCGAGTTTAACACACGGGTGACTAACCGGTCATTTAGGCCGATTTTGAGATCGCAAAGTGCAATGACTCTCCCCGTGAAGGTCTCCGAAATTTCCCCTTCCATGACTTTTCCTAAATACTCAAGACATATGTTCTCGTTTTTTTTTTTCCCCCCCTTCTGAAACGTTTCCTAGAAACGATTATTGTGACAAAAGAAATCGTGATTTACGATATTATCGCGATAATCAAAGTCCATTATCCTGGGGCCGAACATTTGCCAAAAAATAGCAGATCTACAAGCTCACACTGCATTGCGGTGAGCATGTAGAACGACTATTTTATGGCAAAGACATTTGATAGAGAGTGAAAAAAAGACTGTATCAAGTACGTATATTATAAGTACGTTTTACCAATTACAGAGGGTTTAAGTGGTACCGGATATGCAACTCGGCAAATAAAAGGTGAATTGATCCCAGTGCATGACGGAGGACGATATCACGATAAATTAAATCTCCACGATGCGATTATCGTGAGTGTTTTTTATCACGATAAACGATAATATCGCGTATCGTCCCATCCCTAGTGTGTGTGTGTGTGTGTGTGTGTGTGTGTGTGTGTGTGTGTGTGTGCGTGTGTGTGTGTCGTACCTAGGTATCTCAAAGTCGTTTACTGTCGGAGAGCGTCACAGGTGAGCGATGAGGTCATATATCCCATGTTCCCCCTGGGCAGCTCGAAAGGCAATTATCCTCTCCTCCAGTCCAACTGGTGCTCTCTCTCTCTCTCTCTCTCTCTCTCTCTCTCTCTCTCTCTCTCTCTCTCTCTCTCTCTCTCTCTCTCTCTCTCTGCAGCCCTGGAGCAGTTCAATGGAAGCAGAAAGAAGTGGCACGGTGAACAGGGCAGTCACAATTATTACATAACTAGAAATTCGCGGCCGCTGCGCGGCCGCTCCATTCCTAGGACTTCGCGCCCTCCGGGCGCTCAGGCAGGACTGCTCTATATTTGATCAACATAAGGGTTTAGGTTTTAAGTCAGATTAAAATGTTTTCAAAAATCCATTTTTAGATTAACACACACAAACAATTACAGCATGTGGATGGCGGCCATTTTGGCAGGCATCTTGAAGAAGGTGTGCAGAAAGCTGATTACATGAATTAATTTTTTATAATTTTTTATCAGCATCACAGGCTGCCCAGAGAGCAGTGAACACATTGCTGTCTCATATATTAGTGAACAGTGCCCCCCAGTGGCGACAGGGGGTGAATCAGGCTTCAACCATGTCCGTTTTGTGGAGGCTTCATGTCCGTTTTGTGGAGGCTTCATGTCCGTTGTGTGGAGTGTGGGCGTGGCTCTTAAAGGAATGTATATATAAGATAATCATCTAATCGCAATTATTTGACATAATCGCAATTATTTCTTGATAGTCGTCATAATCGTTTACGTGTTGAAAAATGTTTATATATGTCCAAACATTTAAAAAATAGTGGAAATAGCGACGCGTTGTGAGCTTGTAGATCAGCTATTTCCACTATCGATGTTCTATTTAAAGCGTAAAGTTGTCAAATATGTCCTTCATTGCTTCGTATATTTAGGTTATGTGTCATATCTACCATGTGCAACTTCAAAGCCTACAAGCCAAACAAGAAATGGAATTGTCAACTACAAAAACACAATTAAATCGTTAATCGCAATTATTTGAGAGACAATTAGTCGTCATAGTGGGAGATCCATGGGAGAGACCCCCCAAAAGATCTTCTTTAAGTAGCATGTGAGGGGTCTATCTAGGGTTTTTTTCATGATTCTGAATCCATTGCAAGCATTTGTTTTGCACGAAAAACCTTGGGCTAAAAATGGACCCTACAAAACTGTGAAAAGTGATGACTCATCACTAAACCATACTAAACCATAGTTTTGTGGGATCCATTTCTAGCCCAAGGAATGTTTTGTGTGCAAAACAAATGCGTGCAATGGATTCAGAATCGTGAAAAACCCCTAGTTAGACCCCTCACATGCTACTTAAAGAAGATTTTTTGGGGGGGACTTTTTTCCCTGTATAGTAAGTGAATTAGAGCCACCAGATCCCATGGGAAAAGTGCTTGGATCCGTAAATTTTTGAATTCAGCGCACAAAAATACCCCTAGGTGCACATTTTCACGCTTTCTGCCGGAAGTGAACACCTTTTTCACATATTTCTCCCACTATCATGTAAAATGTCATAATCGTGACAGCTAGGGTTGGGTATCGTCTGCGATACTTTTAATGGTATCGATTCACTGACGTCGATACTATCGAGTATCGGTCCACGTAAAAACGAACGATACCTTGTTTCGATACTTTTGAATACACCCCTTGCCGGTCGCATCTGTTTAATGACTGCTTTAGTAGGCTACACTCGTTACTGTGAAAATAGCCGAGAATAGCCTATAATGTTTATTATTATGATAATGATCCAACGTTTATAAAATAGCCCATAGAAAAAGGCAAATATTAATTATAATAATAATAATAAATAAAAAGTATCGAAAATGGAATCGAAAAAGGTATCGTATCGATTAAAAGGTGAACGATACCCATCCCTAGTGACAGCCCTACCGTGAACAGAGAAAACCAAACACAGGAAACGTAACTAACGCAGAGCTCTCGAGTGCCGTCGCCCAACACAAGCCACAGATGGAAAGCATGATGCGCACGTCACTCACACACACACACGCACGCACACACACACACGCACGCACACACACAGTCACATGTAGCTAGTCATCAAAAACCCGTAGCTGCCGCAGGTGCCAGTAGACAGTTTGTTTCCCATACCTTTCAGATCACGACCCAAAAGAGATGTTACCCTGGCCTAAATAGTACTTCCGGGGCCAGCGGGCCATTTATAATGCCTATCCCTGCAGTGACATAAAGACAAGCCAGGCCAGTGTGTGCGTGTCTTCATTCATCTGCATTAAGCAGACTGCTGTCTGGGCATGTCTCCCCCCCTTGTCACCCCTTGTGTCCCCTGTCTCCCCTGTCCCCTAGCATGGCTGCTATTTACAGCTTAGACAGACGATGTAACTCGCAGTAATTGTGCCGGTGCATATTGCATGGCCTGTCTGGAACATACATTACATAGGCGGTATAGCTGTACATATATAAATACAGTGTGCCTGTCTGTGCTTAGATGTGGTGTTGGTGCAGGCCCGTGCACACATAGACATCAAAGGGGGCTTGAGCCCCTGCCCTTTTATCCTCCCGTAAAAAGTGCCCTCTCCAGACCATGAATGCACAGTTTCTACCACTTTTTGTGGTCACGTGTTCAGATACTGGATTCTGATTGGCTTAAAACTGTGGTAAATCAGTCAACAACCTTGAGTTGGCTCATGGACCCCGCCCACTGAAACAATTAATGTTTGTAACTAAATAACCTGGCAAGTTGCAACTGTGTTTTCTTTCAATTATGTAGTAGAAGTGGTAGAAAAGCAATTTACCATTCGAGGGTTGTGGGTTGTTGGCTGATTTACCACTGTTTCAGGGTTGTTTGACCCTGAAACAGTGGTAAATCAGCCAACAACCCACTCCCTCTCATGGTAAATGGCTTACATTCACTGCAAATGCCCTCTTTTCATGCCATACCTGCTGAAGGCAGCATTCAAGAGAATTGCCTTGTCTAAACTCTCCTGAACTTGAATGCAGCGTCTTATGTTGAAAGAAATGCCCTCTCTTTGTAGAAATAAGTGTACTGTACGCCACATCTCCAGTATTGCCTTTTTTTATCCTTAGATCATTGTGGTATCGAGTACCGAAAATAGCCAACCTCCAAGACCAAGTAACAGGCAGTATAGAAGACAATGACTTGTTCAGAGTTATGTATTTAGCCTAAAAAACCTATCCTAAAAGACGAAGACTAAAAGTCTAAGACAAATCCAAAAGACTAGGACTAAGACTAAAATGTTCTGATATTTTGTGGACTAATGCCTCATTCACACTGCAGATATATAGTTGAACGTTTTGCTTGCTTGGTCAATGTTATCTCAATGGAAACCAGCTTTAAAGATACAGGACACACACCAAACGAAGCTTTGGAAGCTTTAAAGCTGGTTTCCATTGAGATAACATTGACCAAGCAAGCTAAACGTTCAACTATATATCTGTAGTGTGAATGCAGCATAAGACAGGACTAAGACTAAATGATATGTGTTATTCAAAAGACTAAATCGAAATTTGTTGAGAAAATTATCACTGGTTGTGAGCTTGGAGGAGGTCTGCTATTTTCAACAATTTCAACCAAAAAGGGCCCTTTTGGAAATGTCAGCCCCTGCCCCCTCTAACATTCTCTGCGCGTCCCTGTTTTGGTGAGCGTGTGCGCGCGCGCACGTGCGTGTGTGTGGTGGGTACAGAGCTTCATAGTCTCCAGTAGCTTTTCTTAGAAACAACAGCTGTGGCGTTGGGCTGGCTGGGCTGGCTGGGCTGGTTGGGAGGTGGCAGGGGGGGAGGAGGGGTCGCTATCATCCGATCCACCCCACAGCCCAACACTGATATTCCCAGAATGCCGTGCTATAGTGCTGAGACCCCCTGATCCCCCGTGTGGTGGGAAACATGGGAGCACATCAAAAAACCCTCAAACACACGCAGACACCCACACACCCACACCCACACCCACACCCACACAGTGGCGTCAGTTCAGGAAAAGCTAGGGTATGGCAAAGACTGGAGTCCTCATGGATAAGAGGCATTACATTTTGTATAACACGGTTATATTGTGAAAATAGCCGATCTACATGCTCACAACGCCTCGCTGCGCGAGGCGTTGTGAGCATGTAGATCGTCTATTTTCACAATGTCTGGAAAAAACAAATTTTGGCCATTTTTTAAACAGGTTTCTACGGTTTCGCTTGGGCTGGATATGGCAGCCTGGAACGGTTGTTCAAGTGCAGCTAAACTTGGCATGTTAGTAAACGTGCCACAATTGACAATAATGCATCAGTGCAGCTGACCTGCGGAACCTGGGAATATACCATTCTGTCGAGATGGGGAGAATACAAGTGTGGAGGATATAATTATAATACCTTGTCCTTGTTAAAGTGACCATTTTGTTACATTTTGCATTTGTAGTTATTTTACTGTAATTTAACAACATAATAACCAGCGCAGATAAGACAAAGAGACATTCATGGATTTATATTTAAAAGTAACTTTTATTTCCCCCCCTGGACCCAGGGTATGGCAGCTGCATACCCCTGCCATACCCAATTGACGCCCCTGCACACACACACACACACACACACACACACACACACACACACACACACACACACACACACACACACACACACACTAGCGCACCTACTTATGAAGAGGAAATGGCATTCCGACCTTCCTCCCCCGCTTAGGGAGCGGGGAACAACTGCTTCTCCCGGCGAGGACACATTCTACCGGTGGTGGTAAAAGTACTGTATCCAAAATACCCAGCTCAGTGGCCTTGTGGTTACAGCGTCCGTCCCTGAGACTGCAGGGAGGTCGGGGTTCGAACCCCGGTCGGGTCATACCAAGGGTAGGTTGTCCCTTTGCAGGGGCGTCACAAGGAGGTGGGGGTGGGGGGAAGAGGGACTGAGTTACTAGGGCCCAAGGGGCCTTGATTGTTTTATACTTTAGCTATTGAAAAATAGCAGATATACAAGCTCAAAGCGCGGTTTTGAAAAGTCGTGGAAATGTGTGCAAGTCTTTGAATATATGGATTTTTTTAAGCGAACATTTGCAACTCAAATTTTGCTTCTGGGGGATCCCTGGAACTAAATATTTTGAGATGGGGGTCCGTGGCTAAATACATGTAATTTTGGGGGTCCTTCACATGAAAAGGTTTGAGCACCACTGACATAGAAGCATAGGTTTTTCAAAAGACCTTAGAAGGATTTGAAATATTCAAGGACTTGCACACATTTTTCAAGATTTTTCCAAAAATAGCAGATCTACAAGCTTGCAGCGTGGCACTCGGTGAAGTGAACTTACTGAAAATTGGAAATACTCCAGTAAAGTTTAAAAAATATATATATAATCAAAAACTGTATTTAACCCACTTACTGCCAGGGGCCACAAGGTGCCGCTAGAGAGCCAGACATTTCTGCATAGGCCTTCGCTCTAACTTCCGTCTACACAGGCAGAAGTGGCATGGGCTTTCACTGCAAACACTGTTATGGACGAAGATCGGAGGAAGTGAGCTAACAGTTAGCTATTGGCTTCTTTATTTTTTAGAAGCCCGATCTGAAGCTATTTAGCCGCAAAAAAACGTTGTCGCTGCCCTGGGAACACAGTTCAGAGAAAAAGGTCTCTAAAGATGTGAGTTTGTATTGGAGTCGGCGGCGCGGTGGCGTTACCCGATTACGGGCCGATGTAAACAGAATCGCGGCCCGGGGCATGGATGGAAAATTAGACCGGGGCTTTGTTGAGGCCTCCAATTAATTCATTCATTTTATTAAATATCCCGGACTAGATTGGGATAGGCACCCCGGAATACGTCGCCCCGCCGACAGTATAGATTGAGTTTTTTTTGGCGGGCTCTAAACTTTATTCTAAACCATTTTCAATGGAATAAATCGTCGGACCATCTAGAATCACTCGTTGGAAAGCGTAGGACGAGCCAGGACCACCCACATCTCTACAAGCAGCTCAGGGTAAGTAAAATAGCAAAAAAAAACATTGTATTGGATTGAAAAAATCCCGAACTTGTCCGGGATAGGCACAAGAAGGGTTAATAAGTACAGTACTTGAGTAAAGGTCAGTATAGTGGAAAAAGTACTGAGATGTTCTACCTAAGTAAAAGTATCAATACTGCAATATAGAAATATTCCGTTACAAGTACAAGTCTGTATTTCAAAATGTACTTGAGTAAAAGTCAAGTGATTGGGATCAAAATATACTTAAAGTACCAAAAGTAAAAGTACAAAATGTTTGAAAATAGCAGATCTAATAGGGTGTGCCAAATGTAGTTCTAAGAGCGGCCATTTCTTGGGTAAACACAGCCTTACACAGGTGTTCTGATTAGACTATAGCATTAGTTCTATGAAACACCTGTGTTTTGACCCAAGAAATGGCCGCTAAGGACTAGAATGACGTAGCTGCTGGCACACACTATAAGCTCACAACGCGTCACATTGTAGATCGGCAATTTTCAAATAGCCTATAGGTATAAAATAGGGCTAAAGTGGATTAATGTATGTTTTATAATATAATCATTGATGTCTGCAAAGTAACTAGTAAAGTTTTCAAATAATTATAGAGTAAAAGTACAACATTTAGATCCGAGATGTAGTGGAGTAGAAGTAAAAGTATTGTAAATTGGAAATACTCAAGTGAAGTACAAATACCTGAAAAGAAATGTACTTCAGTAAAGTACTTAAGTAAATGTTCTTAGTTACTTTACACCACTGGTAAAGGTACTTAGCTACCTTACACCACTGCATTCTGCAGTGACACAGAGCTGGAGGGGTCTCTGGGAAGTGGGGCACCAGCGACGCTAATCGGTATTCCAGTAACGGGGGGCTGGGCTGGGAGGAATGGGCCACCGGTATACTGTAGCACAGCTCTCTAACAAGCTCCATGCTAATTCCCATAAGAGCGTGTTGTTGTTGTCGTTAGTCAATCGCGTCACTGGAGGTGATGGGGTGCAGCTCCTCCCTATGTTCCCCCAGGTTCTATGTTCCCCACTTCCCCCAAAAAAAGGTTCTACTGTATGTTCCCCAGGTTCTATGTTCCCCACTTCCCCCAAAAAAAGGTTCTACTGTATGTTCCCCAGGTTCTATGTTCCCCACTTCCCCCAAAAAAAGGTTCTACTGTATGTTCCCCAGGTTCTATGTTCCCCACTTCCCCCCAAAAAAGGTTCTATGTTCCCCACTTCCCCCCAAAAAAGGTTCTATGTTCCCCGGTTTCTATGTTCCCCACCCACCCTCCCCACAAAAAGGTTCTATGTTCCCCAGGTTCTATGTTCCCCACCCACCCTCCCCACAAAAAAGGTTCTATATTCCCCTCTCAACAAAAATAGGATCTATTGTATGTTCCCCACAAAGAAAATGTATGTTCCCCACTCAAATGCAGGAAATGGTGGGGACATCTTGCCCAGGTGCCCAGATTGTCTCCACCCCTAAGTGCCCACTCGTCTATGTGCCCACTCGTCCAAATGCCAACATGTACCTATTGCCCAGATGTCCAGGTGCCCGTAAGTGGGGAACATAGAACCTGGGGAACATATAACCTTTTTTTGGATAAGCGGCGAACATAGAACCTATTTTGGGGGGGTATGGGGAACATAGAACCTGGGGAACATAGGTACGGTCCCATGTTCCCCAGGTTCTATGTTCCCCACTCCCCCCCCCCCCCCCCCCCCCCCCCCCCCCCCAAAAAATGTTCTATGTTCCCCAGGTTCTATGTTCCCCACTTCCCCCCCAAAAAAGGTTCTATGTTCCCCAGGTTCTATGTTCCCCACCTCCCCCAAAAATGGTGCCCACTCGTCCAGATGCCCAGTCATAACAAAGGTATGGTGTCCAGATGTCCCCAGTGCCCCCTGTTCCACTAGTATAATTTCTCCCCATTATTGTATGTTTTGAGTTGTTATTAATAATTCACCCTTTGTCAAGTCCCGCCCGTTGTCCCTCCCCCTCTTCACTGTTGTTGCTGTGTCTTGGTGGGACACTCGGTGGGACCACTACCATTGTAATTCAGGTGCTTCATATTGTTATTCTGTGTGTTCAATTCTCATTTCAAAATTGGTTTCAGTGAAATGGAGCTGCTCAGTGGCAGTATAGTGACTCAGCATGTTTTTATTTATTTTTATTTCTCCAAAAATGATGTTTTTACAAATTCAACATAAAAAAGGCGGAACTAGGGCGGGACAAGGAAGATAGAGCCTGCTGGTTGGTCAGTCAGGGACCAACCAGAAGGCTAACAAAGGGTGAATTAGAAATGAATGTTTCCAGTATACAAAAAATGAAACCAAATGGACCCGTAATTCATTTGTATACTGTCAGAGTTATTTACTTGTAAGGGACAATTTAGACCTCCCAAATGGATCTTTTTCTTTTCGTTTTTGTTACCTTGTTTCAGAAATAAACTATGTGGCCGCATCCATCCATATTCCTAACGCACCGTGCAACATGCCAGCAGAGGTGGAAAAAAGTACTCAAATGTTTTTTACTTAAGTAAAAGTATCAATACTGCAATATAGAAATACTCTGTTGCAAGTAGAAGTAGGGAATTCAAAATTTACTTGAGTAAAAGTACAAAAGTATTGGCATCAATAAGTACTTAAAGTACCAAAAGTATAAAAGCACAAAATGTTTGAAAATAGCAGATGTACAAGCTCACAATGCGACGCGTTGTGAGCTTGTAGATCGGCTATTTTCAAATAGCCAAGGTATAATATAGGGCTAAAGTGGTTTATGCATGTTTTAGACATAATTTATATCTGCAAAATAACTAGTAACTAAAGTTTTCAAATAAATGTAGTGGAGTAGAAATAAAAGTGTTGGAAATTGGAAATACTCAAGCAAAGTACAAATGCCTCCAAATTGTAACTTAAAGGGGGCCTGTCACCTAAAGGGTTACTGTCACTTCAAGAATCATCTTAAAAACAAGTTAATATTTGTATGATGTCATTGTGGGGGATGCGCAATTATAAGCCAATCAAATTAATTGTCTGTGTAGCTGACTGTATGACTACTTACTGTACTGGTCAGCTGTTGTTGGGGGGCGAGGGGCAGAATACACTGTGACATGAGCTTCAGACTGTTTCAGACCGTTTTCAGGGAAGCTCGTGTCACAGTGTAATCTGCCCCTCAACCC
>NC_137819.1:4461622-4476622 GCF_963921795.1 Nannobrachium achirus | reverse complement strand
GTGTCTGCTAAATGCCCATATTGTAAATTGCAACTGGTGTTGAAAATGAAACCTTCGCACACAGGCCTTAGTAACCATTTGCTGATCCAGCCAGCCAGTTTGACCTACAGTATAGTGTAGGTCAAGGCATTCTCTGCCGCAATGTTCTGCATGTCAATTGAACAGTTTCTTTTTCAGCACTTTTGGACACAAAACATGATGTGATTATGCACATCAATGCTTTTAGAACAAGGCGTGATCTCAAAAGTCACAAGGCACGGGCTGTGACAATGAGGTGTCAAAGAAGACAAAAAGGAAGTTGACTGGGAGAAGCAGGGTGCTTATCGAGCCCTACCGCTGCATGGCTCCGTTTTCATAAATAAATAAAAATTGTCAGTGTTTACAGCACACTTCAAGAAAACAACATGATTAACATGGTGTTTTTGCACACATACATGTAGCAAACACTCCCACACATGTGACCCTCGCTCTCTCTCATGCACACTCACAACTCTCTCTCTCTCTCTCTCTCTCTCTCTCTCTCTCTCTCTCTCATGTGAGAATCAAAACAGCAAAGAGCTACCGGTACACGGAGCGGGTGCGTGGTGCTATTCCGATGGCCTTAAAGTCAGAGAGAGAGAGAGACATCCGCAACGAGCTGTGATGTGCTTGTACTGGTGACTGCTCTCCATTCCGACATGTCGCCACTCCGACATTGACTTCTTATTGTTGGAGTGGCAACACTTCCATAGAGGTTAGGTTTAGGTTTAGGGTTAGGGTTAGAGATATTGTTAGTGTCGGAAAGGAGACATGTCGGAAAGGAGACATGTAACCGCTTGTACTGTATATCAGCTGTTATCGTGCGCAATGCTGTTGGCGGGGTTGAAGTCTTCTCTCTCTCTCTTATATGAACTCAATAGAGCATCGCAGTTGAAGCCCCACCCCGTCCTCACTCTGGTGTCGGAAGTGTTTTCTCCATTCATTTCTTGCATAGACATTTCATAAAGTATTTATTTAAACGTTTTTAAGCCTTGGACAAAGCCACCTCGGCTGGAGAGGAATCATGACAATATTCACATTTTTTTTAATGCAAAGATTAATTCGAAAGCTGAAAAAAATGGCAGGGTACAAGACTGTGTACATCATTATTTTTAAAATTGCGGAAACTACACTCCCAGAATGCTTTGCGAATGTTGTTGTTGTTTCCTGAAATATAGCCGTTAAATCACGCTCAGTTTAGTTATCCAGGCCAGCATATGGCCTGAAATGTAGTGATTGTCATCTCTGTGGACTCTCTTATCGTCATCTTTAACTAGTGCATCATATTTGTAAAAGAACGTATTCGCTCACGGGAGTTCTGCTGACGTGCAATAATCTGCCGGGAAGACAGGGGGCAGTAAGCTACTTCCGCGGTAACCGCAAGATATGTGAAAGAAGAAGAAGCTAGACCAATCACAGACGTCGTTTTTACGTTTAGCAGTATGGGAAATGCAGTTCTTCTCCGTGCGATCTTGATTAAAACGTCTTTTTACTAAAACTAGAGTGATTGCATACATACTCGGGGGTTCTACAGGAGCATATGGAACCATTTTACAACCACCAGCCTAGCGGTAAGTGTACATTGAATTGCTACGACTTTGTGGCTGATAATGAAAAACCCTATGGTAAATATGAATGGCCAGCTTGCTTCCGACACCTCACTGCGATGCTCTATAGGCTGAAGAGTCCTGGGTTAGAGTCCATGTTCAATTATGTGTCTCACTTGACTGGAAAAATAGTGCCTGAACTATCTTCCAAGAATTGCATTTTATCAGTTTATCTGCTCTCCTCCAACTCCAAGTTACATTAAACCATAACTTATGGTTCTCACAAATGTATGTGCACATTCTCCATGTTTCCACCTCAAAATGCTGGATTATAGTTCTTCAAATGGACCCGACCTCTCTCACTCTCTCTCTCTCTCTCTCTCTCTCTCTCTCTCTCTCTCTCTCTCTCTCTGGCACATCGGATTCGGATCTCCGTGCTGTCGTATTTTCAGGCCATTGGAATATGGAGATTTAGCCATACGGAGCATCACTGTGGAATGGGCGTACTATTCTATTAACACTAGTCTGTCATAGTTTTGCCATACCTAATGTAGATTAACTGCCAAGGCCTTTTCCTATTGTACTTACGTACTTTTATTTTTATTAGTTTTGAGGTTTTGTTTTCAATTACAGTTTAGTGAGGTTGCTAGTTTTGCTTAGTTTTTATTTTTTGAAAATGCTTAGTTTTAGTTTAGTTTTTATTAGTTTTAGTGTTAGTTTTAGTCTTTTAGGTAATAAGGGGTATTTGTTAGGGGTGAGATTAAAAAAGCTCCGGAAAAAGTATTGTCTAATAAAGAAAATCAACAAAACAGCATATTGTGGAGAGTAGCAGTAATGTTGAGACATACAACTTCTCTCTTTGACCTCACCAACTGGTGTTTTTTATTTTTTATTTCCACTAAAGACAAAAGACGAAAACTAAGGAGATTTTCTCTATAATTTTAGTTTATTTTAGTTAGTTTTGTAAACACACAATACCGTTTCAGTTAGTTTTAGTTTTTTTTTTAAACGCTTAGTTTTTATTTTTATTTCAGTTAACTAAAATGTTTTTTCCATTCTAGTTTTCGTTTTTTAGTCAGTTTTCGTTTACTATAATAACCTTTCACGGTTGTTCAAAGTCTTTTCTTTCACACAGAGATGTGCATGTTGCCGCAGAATTCGGATGTGTACCTTTTCTACAGTACATAAACATACTTTGTGCGTGTTTTCAGCGGGTCCACACGGTTTCAGCAGGATCCGCTTTCCTGGTTTGATTAAGCGTCCCGCAAAGCTTGGCCAATGTGCTCCTGGACAAACACGCGCACCAATTGTCATATCATGATTATTGTGACAAAAGAAATGTACGATATTATCGCAATAATCAAAATCCATCATCCTGGGGCCGAACATTTGCCCAAAAAATAGCAGATCTACAAGCTCTCTTGTAGATCGGCTATTTTTTGGCAAATACTTTTATTAGAGAGTGAAAAAAAGACTGTGTCAAGTACATAATATTATAAGTACCTTTTACCAATTATAGAGGGTTTAAGTTGTAGCGGATATGCAGCTCGGCAATTAAAAGGTGAATTGATCCCAGTGCATGACTGAGGACGATACCGCGATAAATTAAATCTCCACAATACGATTATCGTGAGTGTTTTTTATCAGGATAAACGATAATATCGCGTATCGTCCCATCCCTACATCTTAGGCACTCCATGTTATGGGAGGTGCAACCAGGGACGTGCTGGGCCCCTGATTCAGCCCGGGAAAAAGAGTTGGAGAGGCCCTCATTGTGCGCTATAGAGAGAGATCTCTCTATAGCGCTGCTGCTACTCAAAGATTTGCCATTTCAGATCATGACAAGTGACAAGCCAGTGGGCCAATTACATGAGTTATATTTCTTTGTTGTCGGGTGGAAACCTTGTATGTCCAAAACCGTTTGTTTTGTATTTATCATTTTAAAAATGATTTAAACTAGTGAAAACAGCCGATCTACAAGCACACAACGCCTCGCACCGCGAGGCGTTGTGTGCTTGCAGGGCCAGTTTTAGCTATAGGCGGTATAGGCGGTCGCCTAGAGCGCCGATCTCAAGGGTGCGCCTGCCGAAATGGAGTGTTTTTTTTTTATATATTATAAAAAAGAAGAAAGAAAAAAAAAACATTTCGGCGCCCCCTCTATTGGTATTATCTCACCAATACGACCCAGTTGCTTACTATGTGTGTCAATTGTTTTTTATCCATCATAAAAACTCGAGCGTCAGAGGCAGAGCTCTCAGTGTCTGCACTCTGCAGCCTGCTTCCTTCCCTTAGCACTCACTCGAGTCGGCTCGGCCGTAACAGGGCGAGGTGAATGAGATTGGTACTACCCCCGCCCCCGCACTCTTCATCAAAGGGGGCGCCGCACAGCACAGGGCTGGGAGCTTGAAGTGAAGCGTCACTGTTTTGCAAAGTTACTAATAATTAGGCCTACCAGTGTCCTGGAATCGCAACGGATTTCTCTTGTTGTTCATTAGTATGTGAATTGCCTGCCCTGAAGCATCGACGGTTGGGTAAGTGATCTTGTTTCCAGCAGGCTGGCTGGCTTGACATTTTTGCATCATGTTGTTGAACAGTTAATGATCCACCCAACCTGACCCAACACGGGCAAAAATCACGCCAAAACCCGAGAAAATGTCATATTATTGAACAGTCATCCAAACCGGCCCAAAACCGACAAAATTCACGCCAAAACCCGCAAAAATCGCGCGCGTGCACACTTCGCGCGCGCGGGAGTGGGGGGGGGGGGGGGGGGGTGGCGCATTCCAGAGAGCTCGCCTAGAGCGCCCATTAGACACGCTACGTCCTTGTGTGCTTGTACAGTAGATCTGCTGTTTTCACTACTTTTGTGCGACAGCCTTGTATGATGAAGCAGGGCTTTGCTTTGCGAAAAAATTTACACATTTGAAACTTGGAGATACAAGGTTTCTGCCCGACAGTGACGATTTACTTTGTTGGCCGCCCAGCCCCCAAAATGGAACAAAGGCAGAGATTTTATGTAATTATTTTTCCTAATGGCCGGCCTGGACCGGCTGGGAATGAACCGGCCGTTCGGGAGTTGTCCCTCTTTTCCCAATGGCCAGCACGTCCCTGGGTGCAACTCCACAGAAAAGAAAGTTCCAAAAAGAAAGGAATCACTGAGTGTTTCACCCTGCTGCCGGTCAGTGTTGTTTTTGACAGCAAATTTTGATTTAGTTTTAGTCATAGTCTCTTGAATAAAATGTCATTTAGTTTTAGTCATAATTTAGTCAACTGAAAAGTCTAATTTTAGTCGACTAAATATCATAAGATTTTAGGCGACTAAATCTACAGTTGATTTAGTCAACTGAAATGTATTTTGGCAGGCCTTGATGGCATCGAATCTGGTTTAACACTTGTTGCGTGCTGAAAATAGCCGATCTACAAGCTCACAACGCGTCGCGCTATTTTCAGCACGCAACACCTGAGAGCAACCAAACATAAAATGACTCTCTTCTCCACTATTCCCTCCCTAAGTCTAAGTTTTAGTCTAGTTTTTATTTTGTTGACGAAAATTGTCATTTAGTCCTAGTCATCACAGCTTAGTTTTTATTTTGTTTTTATTTAGTTTTCGTCAGTGAAAAAAACGCAGTCGACAAACATTTTTCGTCATAGTTTTAGTCGACAAAATCAACACTGCTGCCGGTGCCCATGCAAGGCCACCCGGTACCGCTGGGTCCTCCTCTCCTATCTGGAAGGTAATTGCACCCACATGGCACCCCGGGTCAACCCGCTGAAGGAGACGAGTTAGACGAGGACAACCAGGTGAATTCAATTAACTCCCCAGTATGGTAGACGCAGTGAGCCTTCCAGGGCACAGTGTTTACAGTTTGGGGCATCCTGATCCCCATGGCAACTACTGTAACACAGCAGCTCTGAGAGGAAATGGATCCCATGAGGCCGGGGTCCATTTTTAACACTCTCACGCAGAGTTAACTGATGTCCACTAGACTGAACATGTATCTCCACGGTATTATCATATAGGCCTGAACACATTATTACGCAATATTTTATGCTTTAAATATACACAAATAGCAGATCTACAAGCTCGCTGCGAGCTTGTAGATCTGCTATTTTTGAAAAATCTTGACAATTCGTGCAAATCTTTGAATATTTTGACCCGATTCTATAAGTGTCTTCGAAATCCTTCTAAGGTTTTTTTTTGTTTGTATATATCACGTTTTTTCAAAAATAGCAGAGCTGTATATCTGCTATTTTTCACTGGTTAAAGCATTCAATAATTCTAGGCCTAAATGGGTTAAATGTGCTATGAATGAAGTTTGATAAATTGGTTGATAAAGGGGTGATTGCGGTTACTACCAAAACCGGCTGTCAGTCCGTCAGTCAGTCCGTCTGTCCGTCACGTCATGTCACACTTTTGGCCCTTCTCTTATCTCTGCCTCCGTTCGCCCCATCCATGCCAAACTTTGCACACACACTCCTTGGCTGCCAAACCACAATCTCCACCCCTAATTTCTCACATGGCTCTCTTCTAGCGCCACCATGAGGCAGATTCTTGCAAAACACATTTTTGGACACTGCTCCTACAGATTTTGGCCTAAAATCACGCAAAGTGGTGCACAGTATCTCTAAAGTCATGTCATCAACATGGATCTGTCCCATTTCCCATATTCCCTCCTGATTGGCTACGACTGCCTTCTAAAGTTAGTTGGCCTTTGGTGCTGTCCATTGTTTGAGGGCACAAAGGCCACATGCCAGGGCAGGAAGGCCATCAAATAAAACAAGATTTTAGTCCATTGAAAGATTTTTTTTAATTTAAGGGTTAGGGATGATAACCTCATCTGCAGTGAAATAGATGAATGATGGTATTTACAATCTGATCCATGCTCAGCCCTGCACCAATCAAAGTCACTGGATTGGTTTAAAGATGGGGAGTTAAGATTTCGGAATCTCAACAAAAGACACTGGTGTCTACATGACTGTCTACATTTTGACAAGAGAGAGACAGAGGAGAAAGTGGTACAGTCAGCTGGGGCATTAAGGCCACTGTGGCCTCAGGTCATGCCATTAGGGGCACAAGGCCAAACTGAGGGGCAACGGCGGACATGGCATTCATAGCCTCCATGAAATTCCTGCCCTGGACGTGACGGTCGCTCATCTCCCGATTAGGGAGTCTTACTGGTTTGCATAGGCGATTTTAAGGTGTTTATGGGTGCACTTGCAACCCCTGGCAGCCAGGGGATGCAAAAAAGTGTCTGTTATTTAGCTCTGGTGGTGAATTTGGTGGTGAACTGCTCCTAAAGCCCTCTCTCTTAAATGTATTTTACACACAAGTTGTTGCAAAAATAAGTAAATAAATCAAATAGACATATGCTCATGGTGTCTAGAAAAAGCACAGTTTATATTGTGTTACAATTAGGTAAAAAATAAACCTTACAAACCCATTAACACTTTGACCGCCACGGAGGTCATATGACGTCACGCTTTTACCCCCCCCGCGCTGCCACCGGCGTCAGTTGACGCCGGAATGTCTTTTTTTTAATTAACACAAGATTAGGAGCATATGTATCACTGACGCTTGGATTCAGCCGTCCTGGGCCCTGGAATGACTAAAATCACCATGGTTACCATTGTGTGGCCAATCAGCTTGTGTTACCATGGTGATTTGGTACATGACCGTCCTCCCCAGGCCTGGGATTGCTGGATGGACGGCAACTTTGGCAAGAAGCAGCAGCCATGTGTTTGGGGGGGGGGTTTAGTTTAGTGCTTTACTATACTACTGAGGACTACTTCTACAGCCGTTACATGTGATCTGAAAAGTTTTACTGGATCGTCATGGTTCATCGACCAGGCCACCAGGGACCACCGAGCCGCGGCGTCGCAGCGAAAAGAACTGCTATATAAAGTAAGTGGTTGTTGCTAGATTGATTGATTGATACATACAGTGGTGTATTGCCGTGTTTGGGGGGTCGCCGACGTCGCTCCGAGAGCAAGCATGAGATGAGAGATGATTATGCTCATCTCGGATCACAACAGGTGGTCCGCGCGCGGACCACCGATTGAGCAGGGCGTTTAGCTCAGCGGCGTCAGTTCAGAAAAAGCTAAGTTATGGCAACATGACTGGTGTCTTTCACGCGCGCGAGGCTCGCGTGCAAGACACCAGTCATGTTACCATACCTTGACAACAGGCACGATTACAGTACATTTTATTATATTCCCCCTGTAGCCAAGGTATGGCAGCTGCCATAGCTTGCCATACCCAATTGACGCCTCTTTAGCTTAGCTTGGTGAGAAAGGAGGACAGATGCTCCATTTAGTGCAAAACAAACACATCCCAGCAAAACAACCACTATAAGTCACTCGCAAACGTCGCAGTCTGACCAATCCAGCGAGATGGAGATCGAAAAAGAATCCCAGTGGTAATCCTCATTGTATTTTTATAGTTTTATCGTGTTTTATTCTAAAAGTAACCTGGTGCCAACGTTGTTTGCTAAGCCTGCTCAGATTTCCTCTCTCTCTTCCTCTCTCTCTTCCTCTCTCTCTCTCTCTCTCTCTCTCTCTCTCTCTTTTTTTTCCCGCTAGAGAACCAACTGCGTTAGAATAAACCTTACAGCCATGATACAAGAGAGAAAGTTGGGGAGAGAGAGATTGATTGATTGATTGATTGATTGAAGACTTTATTAGAAGTTTGCATAGGAAAAGGTACAGTTTCATGACGGTACAGTTCACTGGTACAAGGTCTACTAAAAGGAGATCATGAGATCCATGAAAAGACTAGGCTTATTTCCATAGTAAACCATTGCAGTATCTCATATAACATTGAATGACAGACGGATAGAACACAGTACTATGCAGTAGATATAGTCAGGAAAAAAGGGGGAAATAAAAAACAGTATAAAAACATACAGTAGGTAAATACAAAGAAGGGATTGATTGATTGATTGATTGATTGAAGACTTTATTAGAAGTTTGCATAGGAAAAGGTACAGTTTCATGACGGTACAGTTCACTGGTACAAGGTCTACTAAAAGGAGAGCCATGAAAATACTAAGCTCATAGTGCCTTGCTGGGCTATGAGCTTGTAGATCGGCTATTAGGCATCATATGTAAATGGAAGATCTACAAGCTCATAGCGCGGTGCCGGGCTATGAGCTTGTAGATCTGCTATTTTGGAAATATATGTACCTGTGTATATAAAATGTATAGCAAATAATTATATATACCTTATGGTAATTATGTTTTTTTTTTTCATAATTACTCTTACTTGCAGTTGCCTGGTCTGGATTCTAACATGGTGAAGTTTGTCGCAGTTGGCTTGACTTTGTCAATACAAACATTTCCATATGAATGTACATCAATTTTTATTTAATTTTATGTATTATGACTTTGAATTGCTCAGGGTAGTTTGACCGTTTTAGTTTGAAGTGACTAAAATGATGATTGCAATGGAACACATCTACAACTATACTGAAGTGAAACAGCAATGTAAAGTTTTTTTTTTATCTTTATCAGAGTTTTTATCTTTATTTTTGAGATGTCTGATGTCTAACTGAAGGCTTGAATAAAAAATCCCAGGTCAAAACACAGTGGATTCTACTCTGTCTCTCCTTCATCCTGGGAAGATGAAAAAAGAGCCTCTGTCAGTCTCCTGGCTTCTTCCACTTTCCTGCCTTATAACTAGACCACGGTACAACTTTTTTTTAACTTTTTTTTTTACAGCATTATGGCCGGTACCCTGTTCTTCATTTAGAGGTACTGTGTGTTCTTGTACCATTTACCAATTTGTTACTAGGGCTTCTGAAAGTTTTTTTCCTTTGACCTCAATTATCTCAGAAAGTAAATTTCTGATGCTCCTTTTTCATCTGTACAGCTTTCGCTCTCCCTCAGGTTTCTCCACAGCAGAACACCACAGCAGGGCGAAATTTTTATGGTGAAAGCTAAGGTTCCGACTCTATATTCTCTGAAATTTTTGTCAATTTTCGTACATCCTACCATTTTCAATTTATTCCGTCAAAAATGAATGGCCGTCTATGGTGGCAAGGGTTTTACCCTTAAAACCCTTAACATTGTGGCAGTCAAAGTGTTAAAAACAGAATAAACCGTACAAAATCCGAAAATGTTCGCACGCGCTCAAGTGTGCGTGCATGAGGAACCCAGTCTTGCACCCCTTTTAACTTGTCTAAGCGTCTGTCTCTCCGTGCGTATATGCGTCATGGACTCGGTGAATTATAACAATACGGGCATAAGGAATATACAGAACACCAAGACAACACACACAACCTAGGCTATGAAGGCATTAAACATCGCCCTCTGCTAGCCCTGGCGTCCTCACTGGTGAGTCCTGGCTATAGACTTGTAATGATGAATGCTATGTTATGCTGCTGTGCTGCCTGGCTAGGCTAATGTTTGGGCTAGCTAGTGGCTACTGGCTAATGGCTATGGTGTACCAGAACGGGAGAACCAGCTGTTTCCTAACACTGGGGTCTGGACCGATGCGGCGGACACGTTGTATGGGTCACAACGCACTGAACGCAGTGTGAAGCAACCCGTTGTGAGCTTGTAGATCTGCTATTTTCACTACTTGTTTGGTACAGGGTAGTAATGTCTCTTGGTTCACGGGCTAAAAAGTTTGGGAACCATCATGCTTGCTGTTGCAGACAGTGGTGTAAAGTAACTAAAGTAGATTAACTGAAAAGCTCTGGGAACTGAATGATTTTATGAAACTGACACTTGTTGTCTGACTGTCTGTTGGTACCAAAAAATCCAGGCTATATCTTGCTGGATGGTGCGTGTGGAGATGTTAGGAAAGCCGTTCCCGATTGTGTTACATTTAGCTCAAAAAGACTGCGGAAACCTGAATAAAACATGATAAAAAACGATAAAAAACGCCAATTTTCCGCGCGCGCGCAAACGTGCACGCGCGGGGGGGGGGGGGGGGGGGGGCACCCAACAGCCAGTTGCGAGTCAGGCACCACAAGGGCTTGTGGCGCCCCTGTGAAAACAGCACACTCGCGGTGTGGGGCGTTGTGTGCTTGTAGATCTGCCATTTTCACCTGTTTTGTGTGACATATATGTATGTCTTATTTTTTTTTTATATCATTTTTATCCCACGGTTTTGTAACCCATTTTTCACCCAGTGCCAATTGCCTATGTAATCCTGGGCTCTGCTCTCCCTCTGCCGCACCTGGGGAGACAACGGACTGACCTCATGCTTCCTTCTATGCACGAGGAGTCCAAGTCGCTTCTTTTCACCTGACATGGGGATTTCCCCGGTTTGGACGTGGCGCGTGGAAGGAACACGTTATTCCAACCAGTTCCTTTCCCCGCCATCAGGCGCCCCGGCTGGCCAGGGGGAGGCAGTATAGAGACCAGGATTACTGCATGTTTTTGTGAGGGTATCAACCCTAGGAGACACGGGGAGAACATGCAAACTCCACACAGACATGTACCGTAATTGCTGGACTATAAGCCGCACCTGCATATAAGCCGCACCTGCTAAATTTAGAACAAAAAACTAATGTTTAATACATATATAAGCCGCACCTGACTATAAGCCGCAGGTGTCCTTCCTACTTCCTGCTAGAGCTCCCCTGGTGGCCGTTAGCTGTATAAATCTATATATAAATCCTTGTTAAAGACCATTATAAAACTAACTAACTGGCTGTTAGCTGTAAAAATCTCTATATAAGCCGCACCGTTGTATAAGCCGCAGGGTTCAAAACATGGGAAAAAAGCCGCGGCTTATAGTCCGGCAATTACGGGTATGTCTTGTATGACGAAGCAGGGCTTTACTTTATGAAGAAAACATACAAATTTAAAACTCGGAGATACGAGGTTTCTGCCCGACAGTGACGGCACAGCGTAAATGGGATTCTTCTCCCAGAGCAGGACACCACTCACCGCCTGCAGGCTCTGGAGGCGCTGAGGGGGCGTGGCGTACGGACTGAACTTGGGCTTGGCCGGTTTGCCCGCCGCTCGGTCCTTGTGTCTCCTGCTGCTGATGTGCTGGGGGGAGGGCGAGAGAGACGAGACAAGACGTCAGAGACACATACTGTACTTCCCACACAGATCATAACCATCTAAGGAGAGTTTGAAAACATGATAATATATCGTCGTTGTCGGGCGGAAACCTCGCATCTCCAAGTTTCAAATATGAGTTTTTTTCACCAAGTAAAGCCCTGCTTCATCATACAAGGCTGTCGCACAGAAGTAGCCCGCGAGGCGTTGTGTGCTTGTAGATCGTCTGTTTTCACTAGTTTGAATCATTTTTAAAATGATGAATGCAAAACGAACGGTCTTGGACATACAAGGTTTCCGCCCGACACCGACTATATACCCTTGTTTTGGGTTGAGATTGGCACATTTCCTGAGGCAATCTGCCCAGGTCATGCATCTTCTTCATTTTTAGTTTTTTACTCTCAAAAAAAGCATCTGCAATGTAGTGCTTTTGAAACTACATTGCAGTGCACATCATGGGGTGATCACTGCTTGCCTCCTTTTGAATTGTTTTAATTTTTATTTATTTTCTTTTGATTTTGTTGCTGAGTGCAGGTCAACAGACAAAGTGACATGAGTGAGATGAAAAAACCTGAGTGAAAAGTGCCAAAGTGAACCAGAGACATCGGTATTTGCATAATAAAGCGCCAATGAGCGCAGAAGGAGTCATTACAGGGACACCATGCACACGACACTTTCTGCTCAAGGCCTCGTCCTGCGAACGGCGGAAAATATTCACGAGAAGAGGTGTGTTTTTTTTTTCTTTTCCAAGTTTGTTTTGATTTTGATTGACGCATGCAAACAGATGGCTACGGCTAGAGCAACACACAGAAATCGGCGGTGAAACGCTGCATATTCATGAACACCTGGCCAAAAGTTAACAGCAGTGGAGTAAGCAAACAGTCCTGATTACCAACAGCACAGCGGAGCGTTTCTTCTTTTTTACATCACGACACGGAGACGCCAGCAGAATCCCTTGTGGGAACGGGGCGTTGTTACCATTGGATTTATGATCCTCGTTCCTTGTTCTGTGTTAACCCATTTAGGCCTAGAATTATTGAATGCTTTAACCAGTGAAAAATAGCAGATATACAAGCTCACAGCGCGGCTGTGAGCTTGTATATCTGCTATTTTTGAAAAAGTCGTGAAAATGTGTGCAAATCTTTGAATATATGTATTTTCAAAGCGAGCGTTTGTAACTCAAATGTTGCTTCTGGGGGTGGTCCCTGGAACTAGATATTTTGAGATGAGGGTCCGTGGCCAAATACATATCAGTTTGGGGGCCACTGACATAGTAGTCTCTCAAGAACAGACTAACTGAGGGATGTGTTTGATTATTGATGTCTTTATGAGCTGCTGTAACACTTGAAATTCCCCTCTGGGATCAATAAAGTACCTACCTACCTACCTCCCTACCTCCCTACCTACCTACCTCCCTCCCTGCCTGCCTGCCTGCCTGCCTGCCTGCCTGCCTCCCTGCCTGCCTGCCTGCCTGCCTGCCTGCCTGCCTGCCTGCCTGCCTACCTACCTACCTACCTACCTACCTCCCTCCCTCCCTCCCTGCCTGCCAACCTACCTACCTACCTACCTACCTACCTACCTACCTACCTCCCTCCCTCCCTCCCTCCCTCCCTGCCTGCCAACCTACCTACCTACCTACCTACCTACCTACCTACCTACCTCCCTGCCTGCCTGCCTGCCTGCCTGCCTGCCTCCCTACCTACCTACCTACCTACCTACCTACCTACCTACCTACCTCCCTGCCTGCCTGCCTGCCTGCCTGCCTGCCTGCCTGCCTGCCTACCTACCTACCTACCTACCTACCTACCTACCTCCCTGCCTGCCTGCCTGCCTGCCTGCCTGCCTGCCTGCCTGCCTGCCTGCCTACCTACCTACCTACCTACCTACCTACCTACCTCCCTCCCTCCCTGCCTGCCTGCCTGCCTGCCTGCCTGCCTGCCTACCTGCCTACCTACCTACCTACCTACCTACCTACCTACCTACCTACCTCCCTGCCTGCCTGCCTGCCTGCCTGCCTGCCTGCCTGCCTACCTACCTACCGACCTACCTCCCTCCCCCCTCCCTACCTACCTACCTACCTACCTACCTACCTACCTACCTACCTCCCTCCCTCCCTGCCTGCCTACCTACCTACCTACCTACCTACCTCCCTGCCAACCTACCTACCTACCTACCTACCTACCTACCTCCCTGCCTGCCTGCCTGCCTGCCTGCCTGCCTACCTACCTACCTACCTACCTACCTACCTACCTACCTCCCTCCCCCCTCCCTCCCTCCCTACCTACCTACCTACCTACCTACATGTTATGTGTGTCAAGTCTTGACTGTTGGGAGTATGCTATATGGACTGGATGAGTATGCAAGTGCATGCACGGCACGTGTACCGTTAGTGCCCATTGAGATCGGCACATTTTCTGGGGCAACCTGCCAAGATCACACAGGTCACACGTGTCTTCTTATTTTTTCACTCTCAAAAAAGAGCCTGCAATGTAGTGCATTTGAAATTACATGGCAGCTGTGCACATCATCGGGTGATCACTGCTTGCCTCCTGTGAATTGTTTTTTTATTTTAATTGAGACATGGTGGTACTGCAGCTGAAAATGCTCTGAAAGCCAGGCAGAAATGACCAAGTATCCCTGGGGAGGCTCTCTCCATTCCGACATGTCGCCACTCCGAAATTGACTTCTTATTGTCGGAGTGGCGACACTCCCATGGGCCTAAGGTTTAGGGTTAGGGTTAGAGATAGCTCTGGTCCATCGCGTCTCCTCCCGGAGACGCTCTGACAGACCCGTCGGGAAACGCCTGGACTCGAGATTGTCGGCCCCTCCGAGCGCTCAACATCAGTCAAAATAAACAAAACCGTTTCACTACTCACCAAACCAAAGGTCGGTTTGCGCTGTTGAAAGTCTATTCTCCGCGGTGGTGAACCCCTCCGCACCCCACCTACTCTGTAAAATACATTATTTTTGGCATGAAATAAAGTGCATCCAACTAGCCGCTTATTTCCGGGTTGTGAACCATTGTATCTGCGGTGGCCGCTAGGTGGCCTGAGGTGTGTGCGTTTTATTTCATGACAAAAATAATGTATTTTACAGAGTAGGTGGGGTGCTGAGAGGTTTACCACCGCGGAGAATAGACTTTCAACAACACAAAACTACCTTTGGTTTGGTGAGTAGTGAAGTAGTTTAGTTTATTTTGACTGATGTTGAGCGCTCGGAGGGGCCGACAATCTCGAGTCCAGGCGTTTCCCGACGGGTCTGTCAGAGCGTCTCCGGGAGGAGACGCGATGGACCAGAGCTAGGTTAGAGATAGGGTTAGTGTCGGAATGGAGACATGTCGGAGTGGAGAGATGCACTCTTATCCCTGACTGCAGCTCTGTATTCAGGATTGGTAATTTAGCCTGAAACCTTTTGAAAAACG
>NC_137819.1:4281622-4456622 GCF_963921795.1 Nannobrachium achirus | reverse complement strand
ACCCATGCGCCCAGGTACTTGAAGTCCTTGACTTCCTTCAACACAGCTCCTTCTGTTGTTGTCAGAGGTGAGTGATCAGGTAGGTTATAGGTGATAACCTCAGTTTTCTTAGCGTTTAGCCTGAGACCAACTTTGGCACACTCTATCTCCACCCTGTTCAGGAGTTCTTGTGCTTGTTCCATGCTGTCGGAGAGCAGGCTGATGTCGTCCGCATAGTCCAGGTCTGTCAGAACTACTGCGGGATGCCGTCTTGACCTCCTTGGTGTTAGCGTGAAGCCAAGCTCTTGTTCCCGTCCCCCTATGGCTTTCCTGAGCGCATAATCTAGAACTATGATGAAGAGGTAGGGGGCTAGGGTGTCTCCTTGCATTACCCCAGCTCGGATGTCAAACACCTCACTGCTGCCATCTGGGGTCACCACTTTGGCCCTTGTTTTTGCGTACATGGTCTCGATAGCCCGGAGAATGTTGGGAGGGACATTGTAGGCCTCAAGGATCTTCACCATCTTGCTTCTGTGGATAGAATCAAAAGCCTTTTTGAAGTCAATGAAGCACAGTACAGCTGCTAGGTTGTTCTTTTTCACCTCCTCTATTAATCTCCTTAATGCCAGGATCTGTGCTACGGTTGTTCTCTCCTCTCGAAAACCATTTTGGTTCTCTCTCAGGTGAGGGTCGATGGCATGCCGTATCCTGTTCAGTATCATTCGGTTGAAGACCTTAGCAGTGATACATGTCAGGCTGATGCCTCTGTAGTTGTCTGGCTTTGAGAGGTCTCCAGCTTTAGGCACCGGGATGATATTAGACAGAGACCATATTTCAGGTTGCTTGTTGTGCTGTAGAGCATTGTTGCAAAAGTCTAGGATGAGGTTGTCTAGGTCGCAGTTCTTCAAGACCTCTGGGGGTATGCCATCCGGCCCAGCACTCTTTCCCTCTCTTAGGGTGGATTTTGCCCTGGCGAGCTCGCTGATTGTGAAGGGTCCATCGTCGATGTTCAGGCCCTGGAGGACTGTCGGTATATTTTCCTCCTCTCCCTCTTCCACTGATGTTCCCAGGAGCCTCTGGAAGTGGTCGAACCATGTTGCCACCCTCTCCTCTGGGCTGTGTCCCTCCACCTGGCCCTCCTTGGCCCTCTTCCGCCCTGTCATCTCATTTATTACCTTCCAGGCCTCCCCGTATTGCCTTTCACCTTGCGCTGCCTGCACTCTTCGCACACTTTCCATCACTTCTTCCCCTTTGATGGTGTCGTAGGTGCTGAAGAGAGACTGTTTGGCTTCGTTCAGTGTCTCGCGACCCTCCTCTGTTGGCTCACGCTCAAAGTTGAGTCGTGCTTCCTCCATCCTGCCTCGTGCTGCTACAACCTTCGGGTGTCTGGACCGTGGTGGTGCTCTTACTCTGTTCAGCACTGGCACGCACAGTCTGGTCGCCTCCTCATTCGCTGTGATGAATCTCCCATATTCACGGCTGGGCTCCTCTCCCCTATCCAGCTGCCGAAAGCGCTTCCTGACTTCCTCCGTGTACCTGGTTTGGAGGCCCGGATTGGTCGTGAATGCCTTCCAGTCATGCCGAATCTTGGGGCTTGGCTTTGGGACCCTGAGGCTCAGTCGCACCCTCATGGAGACCACACGGTGATCAGAGCCTACAGAGCTGAACGTGCTGTATGGCTCAGCGTTCAGGATGGAATTCCTCCACTTTTGCCTCACTAGGATATAGTCCAACTGGCGTTGCATACCCGAGGCTCGGTCCTGGAAGGTCCACCTCTTCCCTGTTTTCTTCCGGAACATGGTGTTCGCTGCCAGGAGCTGGTGTTCCATGAGAAGGGCTGTGAGGTATGCGCCGTTGCGGTTGGTAGACTCATGGTATGGGAATGGTGCATCCTCCTGTCCAATCCTGGCGTTGAAGTCGCCAAGGATTGCCAGGAAGTTGTGCGCTGGGACACCTCGGACTGCTGTTGTGAGGTCCTCATAGAACTTCTCAACCTCCTCAGGTAATGCCGTGTTAGTGGGCGAGTACACCACTAAGACTGTTGTTACTGGGTTACCTGCGAATTCAGCCATGAGGATCCTTTCGGTGTGCTTGTGGACCCGTCGGAGGGCCCTGCGCGCCAGAGAACCTAGCAATAGCCCTACTCCCCCTGTTGCAGCCTGGGCCCCGTTTCGCCCCGCAGATGCAGTGATGAACGTGCGTTTCTCCACTGTGTGGTAAACTATCTGGTCGTCAGTGTGGACTCTTCTGTGTTCCTGGACTCCCAGGATCTCTACCCCCTGTTCTTCAGCACAATGTGCCACTTCCACCAGTCTAGCTTCTTCTCTCACTGTGCATGCGTTGAAGGTCCCCATTACAAATGGTCTCCGACAACGCATGAGTGCATTGGGTGGGATGCTGTGGTCAGACAGAACCCTCCCTCGTTCCCGTGGGTTTGAGGTCCTGTCGTCATGATGTCCTCCGGAAGGCGGACCAGCACCACCATCCGCCGCGATGCTCCTGCGGACTCCCGCCGCTGGAAGTATAGGATTTGGGATGACTTTGTTCTTCATGGTTGGCTTTACAATGCTAGTTTAAGGACTGTGGGGTCGCAAATTCTCACAGTCCTGGTTTTTACCTCAGAGTGACCTTCTCCTAGGTGGGTTGCCTACCATGGCTAAGAGCCCCACCCGCCCGACTGATAGCTCAGATTTCCGGATCTGAATGGTTCGCATGCTGATGTTTTAACTCACTGAATGGTTCTAATTAAATACAAGTTCTAAAGTGTCGAAGTCTTACCCTAATATCCCTCTGGTGAGTGCCTTCAGCTGTGTTCTCCCTGTTCCTGTCTGAGCCATCAGTGATAGTGTGTCTCCACTGTCTCCCTTTATATGCCACTTGGTTAGCATATTTAGGGGAGTGTGCAGTGGTGAGCCAATCAGCTTAGGCAGAGGTGAGAACAGTGGAGTGGCTGCTAAAACCCCCATAGATACTAAGCTAACAAAGTGTTCTAATTAAATTCAACACAGAGACCAACCCTGTTATAATTAAATACAGGTTCTAAAGTGTCGAAGTCTTACCCTAATATCCCTCTGGTGAGTGCCTTCAGCTGTGTTCTCCCTGTTCCTGTCTGAGCCATCAGTGATAGTGTGTCTCCACTGTCTCCCTTTATATGCCACTTGGTTAGCATATTTAGGGGAGTGTGCAGTGGTGAGCCAATCAGCTTAGGCAGAGGTGAGAACAGTGGAGTGGCTGCTAAAACCCCCATAGATACTAAGCTAACAAAGTGTTCTAATTAAATTCAACACAGAGACCAACCCTGTTATAATTAAATACAGGTTCTAAATGTCAAAGTCTTACCCTAATATCCCTCTGGTGAGTGCCTTCAGCTGTGTTCTCCCTGTTCCTGTCTGAGCCATCAGTGATAGTGTGTCTCCACTGTCTCCCTTTATATGCCACTTGGTTAGCATATTTAGGGGAGTGTGCAGTGGTGAGCCAATCAGCTTAGGCAGAGGTGAGAACAGTGGAGTGGCTGCTAAAACCCCCATAGATACTAAGCTAACAAAGTGTTCTAATTAAATTCAACACAGAGACCAACCCTGTTATAATTAAATACAGGTTCTAAATGTCAAAGTCTTACCCTAATATCCCTCTGGTGAGTGCCTTCAGCTGTGTTCTCCCTGTTCCTGTCTGAGCCATCAGTGATAGTGTGTCTCCACTGTCTCCCTTTATATGCCACTTGGTTAGCATATTTAGGGGAGTGTGCAGTGGTGAGCCAATCAGCTTAGGCAGAGGTGAGAACAGTGGAGTGGCTGCTAAAACCCCCATAGATACTAAGCTAACAAAGTGTTCTAATTAAATTCAACACAGAGACCAACCCTGTTATAATTAAATACAGGTTCTAAATGTCAAAGTCTTACCCTAATATCCCTCTGGTGAGTGCCTTCAGCTGTGTTCTCCCTGTTCCTGTCTGAGCCATCAGTGATAGTGTGTCTCCACTGTCTCCCTTTATATGCCACTTGGTTAGCATATTTAGGGGAGTGTGCAGTGGTGAGCCAATCAGCTTAGGCAGAGGTGAGAACAGTGGAGTGGCTGCTAAAACCCCCATAGATACTAAGCTAACAAAGTGTTCTAATTAAATTCAACACAGAGACCAACCCTGTTATAATTAAATACAGGTTCTAAATGTCAAAGTCTTACCCTAATATCCCTCTGGTGAGTGCCTTCAGCTGTGTTCTCCCTGTTCCTGTCTGAGCCATCAGTGATAGTGTGTCTCCACTGTCTCCCTTTATATGCCACTTGGTTAGCATATTTAGGGGAGTGTGCAGTGGTGAGCCAATCAGCTTAGGCAGAGGTGAGAACAGTGGAGTGGCTGCTAAAACCCCCATAGATACTAAGCTAACAAAGTGTTCTAATTAAATTCAACACAGAGACCAACCCTGTTATAATTAAATACAGGTTCTAAATGTCAAAGTCTTACCCTAATATCCCTCTGGTGAGTGCCTTCAGCTGTGTTCTCCCTGTTCCTGTCTGAGCCATCAGTGATAGTGTGTCTCCACTGTCTCCCTTTATATGCCACTTGGTTAGCATATTTAGGGGAGTGTGCAGTGGTGAGCCAATCAGCTTAGGCAGAGGTGAGAACAGTGGAGTGGCTGCTAAAACCCCCATAGATACTAAGCTAACAAAGTGTTCTAATTAAATTCAACACAGAGACCAACCCTGTTATAATTAAATACAGGTTCTAAATGTCAAAGTCTTACCCTAATATCCCTCTGGTGAGTGCCTTCAGCTGTGTTCTCCCTGTTCCTGTCTGAGCCATCAGTGATAGTGTGTCTCCACTGTCTCCCTTTATATGCCACTTGGTTAGCATATTTAGGGGAGTGTGCAGTGGTGAGCCAATCAGCTTAGGCAGAGGTGAGAACAGTGGAGTGGCTGCTAAAACCCCCATAGATACTAAGCTAACAAAGTGTTCTAATTAAATTCAACACAGAGACCAACCCTGTTATAATTAAATACAGGTTCTAAATGTCAAAGTCTTACCCTAATATCCCTCTGGTGAGTGCCTTCAGCTGTGTTCTCCCTGTTCCTGTCTGAGCCATCAGTGATAGTGTGTCTCCACTGTCTCCCTTTATATGCCACTTGGTTAGCATATTTAGGGGAGTGTGCAGTGGTGAGCCAATCAGCTTAGGCAGAGGTGAGAACAGTGGAGTGGCTGCTAAAACCCCCATAGATACTAAGCTAACAAAGTGTTCTAATTAAATTCAACACAGAGACCAACCCTGTTATAATTAAATACAGGTTCTAAATGTCAAAGTCTTACCCTAATATCCCTCTGGTGAGTGCCTTCAGCTGTGTTCTCCCTGTTCCTGTCTGAGCCATCAGTGATAGTGTGTCTCCACTGTCTCCCTTTATATGCCACTTGGTTAGCATATTTAGGGGAGTGTGCAGTGGTGAGCCAATCAGCTTAGGCAGAGGTGAGAACAGTGGAGTGGCTGCTAAAACCCCCATAGATACTAAGCTAACAAAGTGTTCTAATTAAATTCAACACAGAGACCAACCCTGTTATAATTAAATACAGGTTCTAAATGTCAAAGTCTTACCCTAATATCCCTCTGGTGAGTGCCTTCAGCTGTGTTCTCCCTGTTCCTGTCTGAGCCATCAGTGATAGTGTGTCTCCACTGTCTCCCTTTATATGCCACTTGGTTAGCATATTTAGGGGAGTGTGCAGTGGTGAGCCAATCAGCTTAGGCAGAGGTGAGAACAGTGGAGTGGCTGCTAAAACCCCCATAGATACTAAGCTAACAAAGTGTTCTAATTAAATTCAACACAGAGACCAACCCTGTTATAATTAAATACAGGTTCTAAATGTCAAAGTCTTACCCTAATATCCCTCTGGTGAGTGCCTTCAGCTGTGTTCTCCCTGTTCCTGTCTGAGCCATCAGTGATAGTGTGTCTCCACTGTCTCCCTTTATATGCCACTTGGTTAGCATATTTAGGGGAGTGTGCAGTGGTGAGCCAATCAGCTTAGGCAGAGGTGAGAACAGTGGAGTGGCTGCTAAAACCCCCATAGATACTAAGCTAACAAAGTGTTCTAATTAAATTCAACACAGAGACCAACCCTGTTATAATTAAATACAGGTTCTAAATGTCAAAGTCTTACCCTAATATCCCTCTGGTGAGTGCCTTCAGCTGTGTTCTCCCTGTTCCTGTCTGAGCCATCAGTGATAGTGTGTCTCCACTGTCTCCCTTTATATGCCACTTGGTTAGCATATTTAGGGGAGTGTGCAGTGGTGAGCCAATCAGCTTAGGCAGAGGTGAGAACAGTGGAGTGGCTGCTAAAACCCCCATAGATACTAAGCTAACAAAGTGTTCTAATTAAATTCAACACAGAGACCAACCCTGTTATAATTAAATACAGGTTCTAAATGTCAAAGTCTTACCCTAATATCCCTCTGGTGAGTGCCTTCAGCTGTGTTCTCCCTGTTCCTGTCTGAGCCATCAGTGATAGTGTGTCTCCACTGTCTCCCTTTATATGCCACTTGGTTAGCATATTTAGGGGAGTGTGCAGTGGTGAGCCAATCAGCTTAGGCAGAGGTGAGAACAGTGGAGTGGCTGCTAAAACCCCCATAGATACTAAGCTAACAAAGTGTTCTAATTAAATTCAACACAGAGACCAACCCTGTTATAATTAAATACAGGTTCTAAATGTCAAAGTCTTACCCTAATATCCCTCTGGTGAGTGCCTTCAGCTGTGTTCTCCCTGTTCCTGTCTGAGCCATCAGTGATAGTGTGTCTCCACTGTCTCCCTTTATATGCCACTTGGTTAGCATATTTAGGGGAGTGTGCAGTGGTGAGCCAATCAGCTTAGGCAGAGGTGAGAACAGTGGAGTGGCTGCTAAAACCCCCATAGATACTAAGCTAACAAAGTGTTCTAATTAAATTCAACACAGAGACCAACCCTGTTATAATTAAATACAGGTTCTAAATGTCAAAGTCTTACCCTAATATCCCTCTGGTGAGTGCCTTCAGCTGTGTTCTCCCTGTTCCTGTCTGAGCCATCAGTGATAGTGTGTCTCCACTGTCTCCCTTTATATGCCACTTGGTTAGCATATTTAGGGGAGTGTGCAGTGGTGAGCCAATCAGCTTAGGCAGAGGTGAGAACAGTGGAGTGGCTGCTAAAACCCCCATAGATACTAAGCTAACAAAGTGTTCTAATTAAATTCAACACAGAGACCAACCCTGTTATAATTAAATACAGGTTCTAAATGTCAAAGTCTTACCCTAATATCCCTCTGGTGAGTGCCTTCAGCTGTGTTCTCCCTGTTCCTGTCTGAGCCATCAGTGATAGTGTGTCTCCACTGTCTCCCTTTATATGCCACTTGGTTAGCATATTTAGGGGAGTGTGCAGTGGTGAGCCAATCAGCTTAGGCAGAGGTGAGAACAGTGGAGTGGCTGCTAAAACCCCCATAGATACTAAGCTAACAAAGTGTTCTAATTAAATTCAACACAGAGACCAACCCTGTTATAATTAAATACAGGTTCTAAATGTCAAAGTCTTACCCTAATATCCCTCTGGTGAGTGCCTTCAGCTGTGTTCTCCCTGTTCCTGTCTGAGCCATCAGTGATAGTGTGTCTCCACTGTCTCCCTTTATATGCCACTTGGTTAGCATATTTAGGGGAGTGTGCAGTGGTGAGCCAATCAGCTTAGGCAGAGGTGAGAACAGTGGAGTGGCTGCTAAAACCCCCATAGATACTAAGCTAACAAAGTGTTCTAATTAAATTCAACACAGAGACCAACCCTGTTATAATTAAATACAGGTTCTAAATGTCAAAGTCTTACCCTAATATCCCTCTGGTGAGTGCCTTCAGCTGTGTTCTCCCTGTTCCTGTCTGAGCCATCAGTGATAGTGTGTCTCCACTGTCTCCCTTTATATGCCACTTGGTTAGCATATTTAGGGGAGTGTGCAGTGGTGAGCCAATCAGCTTAGGCAGAGGTGAGAACAGTGGAGTGGCTGCTAAAACCCCCATAGATACTAAGCTAACAAAGTGTTCTAATTAAATTCAACACAGAGACCAACCCTGTTATAATTAAATACAGGTTCTAAATGTCAAAGTCTTACCCTAATATCCCTCTGGTGAGTGCCTTCAGCTGTGTTCTCCCTGTTCCTGTCTGAGCCATCAGTGATAGTGTGTCTCCACTGTCTCCCTTTATATGCCACTTGGTTAGCATATTTAGGGGAGTGTGCAGTGGTGAGCCAATCAGCTTAGGCAGAGGTGAGAACAGTGGAGTGGCTGCTAAAACCCCCATAGATACTAAGCTAACAAAGTGTTCTAATTAAATTCAACACAGAGACCAACCCTGTTATAATTAAATACAGGTTCTAAATGTCAAAGTCTTACCCTAATATCCCTCTGGTGAGTGCCTTCAGCTGTGTTCTCCCTGTTCCTGTCTGAGCCATCAGTGATAGTGTGTCTCCACTGTCTCCCTTTATATGCCACTTGGTTAGCATATTTAGGGGAGTGTGCAGTGGTGAGCCAATCAGCTTAGGCAGAGGTGAGAACAGTGGAGTGGCTGCTAAAACCCCCATAGATACTAAGCTAACAAAGTGTTCTAATTAAATTCAACACAGAGACCAACCCTGTTATAATTAAATACAGGTTCTAAATGTCAAAGTCTTACCCTAATATCCCTCTGGTGAGTGCCTTCAGCTGTGTTCTCCCTGTTCCTGTCTGAGCCATCAGTGATAGTGTGTCTCCACTGTCTCCCTTTATATGCCACTTGGTTAGCATATTTAGGGGAGTGTGCAGTGGTGAGCCAATCAGCTTAGGCAGAGGTGAGAACAGTGGAGTGGCTGCTAAAACCCCCATAGATACTAAGCTAACAAAGTGTTCTAATTAAATTCAACACAGAGACCAACCCTGTTATAATTAAATACAGGTTCTAAATGTCAAAGTCTTACCCTAATATCCCTCTGGTGAGTGCCTTCAGCTGTGTTCTCCCTGTTCCTGTCTGAGCCATCAGTGATAGTGTGTCTCCACTGTCTCCCTTTATATGCCACTTGGTTAGCATATTTAGGGGAGTGTGCAGTGGTGAGCCAATCAGCTTAGGCAGAGGTGAGAACAGTGGAGTGGCTGCTAAAACCCCCATAGATACTAAGCTAACAAAGTGTTCTAATTAAATTCAACACAGAGACCAACCCTGTTATAATTAAATACAGGTTCTAAATGTCAAAGTCTTACCCTAATATCCCTCTGGTGAGTGCCTTCAGCTGTGTTCTCCCTGTTCCTGTCTGAGCCATCAGTGATAGTGTGTCTCCACTGTCTCCCTTTATATGCCACTTGGTTAGCATATTTAGGGGAGTGTGCAGTGGTGAGCCAATCAGCTTAGGCAGAGGTGAGAACAGTGGAGTGGCTGCTAAAACCCCCATAGATACTAAGCTAACAAAGTGTTCTAATTAAATTCAACACAGAGACCAACCCTGTTATAATTAAATACAGGTTCTAAATGTCAAAGTCTTACCCTAATATCCCTCTGGTGAGTGCCTTCAGCTGTGTTCTCCCTGTTCCTGTCTGAGCCATCAGTGATAGTGTGTCTCCACTGTCTCCCTTTATATGCCACTTGGTTAGCATATTTAGGGGAGTGTGCAGTGGTGAGCCAATCAGCTTAGGCAGAGGTGAGAACAGTGGAGTGGCTGCTAAAACCCCCATAGATACTAAGCTAACAAAGTGTTCTAATTAAATTCAACACAGAGACCAACCCTGTTATAATTAAATACAGGTTCTAAATGTCAAAGTCTTACCCTAATATCCCTCTGGTGAGTGCCTTCAGCTGTGTTCTCCCTGTTCCTGTCTGAGCCATCAGTGATAGTGTGTCTCCACTGTCTCCCTTTATATGCCACTTGGTTAGCATATTTAGGGGAGTGTGCAGTGGTGAGCCAATCAGCTTAGGCAGAGGTGAGAACAGTGGAGTGGCTGCTAAAACCCCCATAGATACTAAGCTAACAAAGTGTTCTAATTAAATTCAACACAGAGACCAACCCTGTTATAATTAAATACAGGTTCTAAATGTCAAAGTCTTACCCTAATATCCCTCTGGTGAGTGCCTTCAGCTGTGTTCTCCCTGTTCCTGTCTGAGCCATCAGTGATAGTGTGTCTCCACTGTCTCCCTTTATATGCCACTTGGTTAGCATATTTAGGGGAGTGTGCAGTGGTGAGCCAATCAGCTTAGGCAGAGGTGAGAACAGTGGAGTGGCTGCTAAAACCCCCATAGATACTAAGCTAACAAAGTGTTCTAATTAAATTCAACACAGAGACCAACCCTGTTATAATTAAATACAGGTTCTAAATGTCAAAGTCTTACCCTAATATCCCTCTGGTGAGTGCCTTCAGCTGTGTTCTCCCTGTTCCTGTCTGAGCCATCAGTGATAGTGTGTCTCCACTGTCTCCCTTTATATGCCACTTGGTTAGCATATTTAGGGGAGTGTGCAGTGGTGAGCCAATCAGCTTAGGCAGAGGTGAGAACAGTGGAGTGGCTGCTAAAACCCCCATAGATACTAAGCTAACAAAGTGTTCTAATTAAATTCAACACAGAGACCAACCCTGTTATAATTAAATACAGGTTCTAAATGTCAAAGTCTTACCCTAATATCCCTCTGGTGAGTGCCTTCAGCTGTGTTCTCCCTGTTCCTGTCTGAGCCATCAGTGATAGTGTGTCTCCACTGTCTCCCTTTATATGCCACTTGGTTAGCATATTTAGGGGAGTGTGCAGTGGTGAGCCAATCAGCTTAGGCAGAGGTGAGAACAGTGGAGTGGCTGCTAAAACCCCCATAGATACTAAGCTAACAAAGTGTTCTAATTAAATTCAACACAGAGACCAACCCTGTTATAATTAAATACAGGTTCTAAATGTCAAAGTCTTACCCTAATATCCCTCTGGTGAGTGCCTTCAGCTGTGTTCTCCCTGTTCCTGTCTGAGCCATCAGTGATAGTGTGTCTCCACTGTCTCCCTTTATATGCCACTTGGTTAGCATATTTAGGGGAGTGTGCAGTGGTGAGCCAATCAGCTTAGGCAGAGGTGAGAACAGTGGAGTGGCTGCTAAAACCCCCATAGATACTAAGCTAACAAAGTGTTCTAATTAAATTCAACACAGAGACCAACCCTGTTATAATTAAATACAGGTTCTAAATGTCAAAGTCTTACCCTAATATCCCTCTGGTGAGTGCCTTCAGCTGTGTTCTCCCTGTTCCTGTCTGAGCCATCAGTGATAGTGTGTCTCCACTGTCTCCCTTTATATGCCACTTGGTTAGCATATTTAGGGGAGTGTGCAGTGGTGAGCCAATCAGCTTAGGCAGAGGTGAGAACAGTGGAGTGGCTGCTAAAACCCCCATAGATACTAAGCTAACAAAGTGTTCTAATTAAATTCAACACAGAGACCAACCCTGTTATAATTAAATACAGGTTCTAAATGTCAAAGTCTTACCCTAATATCCCTCTGGTGAGTGCCTTCAGCTGTGTTCTCCCTGTTCCTGTCTGAGCCATCAGTGATAGTGTGTCTCCACTGTCTCCCTTTATATGCCACTTGGTTAGCATATTTAGGGGAGTGTGCAGTGGTGAGCCAATCAGCTTAGGCAGAGGTGAGAACAGTGGAGTGGCTGCTAAAACCCCCATAGATACTAAGCTAACAAAGTGTTCTAATTAAATTCAACACAGAGACCAACCCTGTTATAATTAAATACAGGTTCTAAATGTCAAAGTCTTACCCTAATATCCCTCTGGTGAGTGCCTTCAGCTGTGTTCTCCCTGTTCCTGTCTGAGCCATCAGTGATAGTGTGTCTCCACTGTCTCCCTTTATATGCCACTTGGTTAGCATATTTAGGGGAGTGTGCAGTGGTGAGCCAATCAGCTTAGGCAGAGGTGAGAACAGTGGAGTGGCTGCTAAAACCCCCATAGATACTAAGCTAACAAAGTGTTCTAATTAAATTCAACACAGAGACCAACCCTGTTATAATTAAATACAGGTTCTAAATGTCAAAGTCTTACCCTAATATCCCTCTGGTGAGTGCCTTCAGCTGTGTTCTCCCTGTTCCTGTCTGAGCCATCAGTGATAGTGTGTCTCCACTGTCTCCCTTTATATGCCACTTGGTTAGCATATTTAGGGGAGTGTGCAGTGGTGAGCCAATCAGCTTAGGCAGAGGTGAGAACAGTGGAGTGGCTGCTAAAACCCCCATAGATACTAAGCTAACAAAGTGTTCTAATTAAATTCAACACAGAGACCAACCCTGTTATAATTAAATACAGGTTCTAAATGTCAAAGTCTTACCCTAATATCCCTCTGGTGAGTGCCTTCAGCTGTGTTCTCCCTGTTCCTGTCTGAGCCATCAGTGATAGTGTGTCTCCACTGTCTCCCTTTATATGCCACTTGGTTAGCATATTTAGGGGAGTGTGCAGTGGTGAGCCAATCAGCTTAGGCAGAGGTGAGAACAGTGGAGTGGCTGCTAAAACCCCCATAGATACTAAGCTAACAAAGTGTTCTAATTAAATTCAACACAGAGACCAACCCTGTTATAATTAAATACAGGTTCTAAATGTCAAAGTCTTACCCTAATATCCCTCTGGTGAGTGCCTTCAGCTGTGTTCTCCCTGTTCCTGTCTGAGCCATCAGTGATAGTGTGTCTCCACTGTCTCCCTTTATATGCCACTTGGTTAGCATATTTAGGGGAGTGTGCAGTGGTGAGCCAATCAGCTTAGGCAGAGGTGAGAACAGTGGAGTGGCTGCTAAAACCCCCATAGATACTAAGCTAACAAAGTGTTCTAATTAAATTCAACACAGAGACCAACCCTGTTATAATTAAATACAGGTTCTAAATGTCAAAGTCTTACCCTAATATCCCTCTGGTGAGTGCCTTCAGCTGTGTTCTCCCTGTTCCTGTCTGAGCCATCAGTGATAGTGTGTCTCCACTGTCTCCCTTTATATGCCACTTGGTTAGCATATTTAGGGGAGTGTGCAGTGGTGAGCCAATCAGCTTAGGCAGAGGTGAGAACAGTGGAGTGGCTGCTAAAACCCCCATAGATACTAAGCTAACAAAGTGTTCTAATTAAATTCAACACAGAGACCAACCCTGTTATAATTAAATACAGGTTCTAAATGTCAAAGTCTTACCCTAATATCCCTCTGGTGAGTGCCTTCAGCTGTGTTCTCCCTGTTCCTGTCTGAGCCATCAGTGATAGTGTGTCTCCACTGTCTCCCTTTATATGCCACTTGGTTAGCATATTTAGGGGAGTGTGCAGTGGTGAGCCAATCAGCTTAGGCAGAGGTGAGAACAGTGGAGTGGCTGCTAAAACCCCCATAGATACTAAGCTAACAAAGTGTTCTAATTAAATTCAACACAGAGACCAACCCTGTTATAATTAAATACAGGTTCTAAATGTCAAAGTCTTACCCTAATATCCCTCTGGTGAGTGCCTTCAGCTGTGTTCTCCCTGTTCCTGTCTGAGCCATCAGTGATAGTGTGTCTCCACTGTCTCCCTTTATATGCCACTTGGTTAGCATATTTAGGGGAGTGTGCAGTGGTGAGCCAATCAGCTTAGGCAGAGGTGAGAACAGTGGAGTGGCTGCTAAAACCCCCATAGATACTAAGCTAACAAAGTGTTCTAATTAAATTCAACACAGAGACCAACCCTGTTATAATTAAATACAGGTTCTAAATGTCAAAGTCTTACCCTAATATCCCTCTGGTGAGTGCCTTCAGCTGTGTTCTCCCTGTTCCTGTCTGAGCCATCAGTGATAGTGTGTCTCCACTGTCTCCCTTTATATGCCACTTGGTTAGCATATTTAGGGGAGTGTGCAGTGGTGAGCCAATCAGCTTAGGCAGAGGTGAGAACAGTGGAGTGGCTGCTAAAACCCCCATAGATACTAAGCTAACAAAGTGTTCTAATTAAATTCAACACAGAGACCAACCCTGTTATAATTAAATACAGGTTCTAAATGTCAAAGTCTTACCCTAATATCCCTCTGGTGAGTGCCTTCAGCTGTGTTCTCCCTGTTCCTGTCTGAGCCATCAGTGATAGTGTGTCTCCACTGTCTCCCTTTATATGCCACTTGGTTAGCATATTTAGGGGAGTGTGCAGTGGTGAGCCAATCAGCTTAGGCAGAGGTGAGAACAGTGGAGTGGCTGCTAAAACCCCCATAGATACTAAGCTAACAAAGTGTTCTAATTAAATTCAACACAGAGACCAACCCTGTTATAATTAAATACAGGTTCTAAATGTCAAAGTCTTACCCTAATATCCCTCTGGTGAGTGCCTTCAGCTGTGTTCTCCCTGTTCCTGTCTGAGCCATCAGTGATAGTGTGTCTCCACTGTCTCCCTTTATATGCCACTTGGTTAGCATATTTAGGGGAGTGTGCAGTGGTGAGCCAATCAGCTTAGGCAGAGGTGAGAACAGTGGAGTGGCTGCTAAAACCCCCATAGATACTAAGCTAACAAAGTGTTCTAATTAAATTCAACACAGAGACCAACCCTGTTATAATTAAATACAGGTTCTAAATGTCAAAGTCTTACCCTAATATCCCTCTGGTGAGTGCCTTCAGCTGTGTTCTCCCTGTTCCTGTCTGAGCCATCAGTGATAGTGTGTCTCCACTGTCTCCCTTTATATGCCACTTGGTTAGCATATTTAGGGGAGTGTGCAGTGGTGAGCCAATCAGCTTAGGCAGAGGTGAGAACAGTGGAGTGGCTGCTAAAACCCCCATAGATACTAAGCTAACAAAGTGTTCTAATTAAATTCAACACAGAGACCAACCCTGTTATAATTAAATACAGGTTCTAAATGTCAAAGTCTTACCCTAATATCCCTCTGGTGAGTGCCTTCAGCTGTGTTCTCCCTGTTCCTGTCTGAGCCATCAGTGATAGTGTGTCTCCACTGTCTCCCTTTATATGCCACTTGGTTAGCATATTTAGGGGAGTGTGCAGTGGTGAGCCAATCAGCTTAGGCAGAGGTGAGAACAGTGGAGTGGCTGCTAAAACCCCCATAGATACTAAGCTAACAAAGTGTTCTAATTAAATTCAACACAGAGACCAACCCTGTTATAATTAAATACAGGTTCTAAATGTCAAAGTCTTACCCTAATATCCCTCTGGTGAGTGCCTTCAGCTGTGTTCTCCCTGTTCCTGTCTGAGCCATCAGTGATAGTGTGTCTCCACTGTCTCCCTTTATATGCCACTTGGTTAGCATATTTAGGGGAGTGTGCAGTGGTGAGCCAATCAGCTTAGGCAGAGGTGAGAACAGTGGAGTGGCTGCTAAAACCCCCATAGATACTAAGCTAACAAAGTGTTCTAATTAAATTCAACACAGAGACCAACCCTGTTATAATTAAATACAGGTTCTAAATGTCAAAGTCTTACCCTAATATCCCTCTGGTGAGTGCCTTCAGCTGTGTTCTCCCTGTTCCTGTCTGAGCCATCAGTGATAGTGTGTCTCCACTGTCTCCCTTTATATGCCACTTGGTTAGCATATTTAGGGGAGTGTGCAGTGGTGAGCCAATCAGCTTAGGCAGAGGTGAGAACAGTGGAGTGGCTGCTAAAACCCCCATAGATACTAAGCTAACAAAGTGTTCTAATTAAATTCAACACAGAGACCAACCCTGTTATAATTAAATACAGGTTCTAAATGTCAAAGTCTTACCCTAATATCCCTCTGGTGAGTGCCTTCAGCTGTGTTCTCCCTGTTCCTGTCTGAGCCATCAGTGATAGTGTGTCTCCACTGTCTCCCTTTATATGCCACTTGGTTAGCATATTTAGGGGAGTGTGCAGTGGTGAGCCAATCAGCTTAGGCAGAGGTGAGAACAGTGGAGTGGCTGCTAAAACCCCCATAGATACTAAGCTAACAAAGTGTTCTAATTAAATTCAACACAGAGACCAACCCTGTTATAATTAAATACAGGTTCTAAATGTCAAAGTCTTACCCTAATATCCCTCTGGTGAGTGCCTTCAGCTGTGTTCTCCCTGTTCCTGTCTGAGCCATCAGTGATAGTGTGTCTCCACTGTCTCCCTTTATATGCCACTTGGTTAGCATATTTAGGGGAGTGTGCAGTGGTGAGCCAATCAGCTTAGGCAGAGGTGAGAACAGTGGAGTGGCTGCTAAAACCCCCATAGATACTAAGCTAACAAAGTGTTCTAATTAAATTCAACACAGAGACCAACCCTGTTATAATTAAATACAGGTTCTAAATGTCAAAGTCTTACCCTAATATCCCTCTGGTGAGTGCCTTCAGCTGTGTTCTCCCTGTTCCTGTCTGAGCCATCAGTGATAGTGTGTCTCCACTGTCTCCCTTTATATGCCACTTGGTTAGCATATTTAGGGGAGTGTGCAGTGGTGAGCCAATCAGCTTAGGCAGAGGTGAGAACAGTGGAGTGGCTGCTAAAACCCCCATAGATACTAAGCTAACAAAGTGTTCTAATTAAATTCAACACAGAGACCAACCCTGTTATAATTAAATACAGGTTCTAAATGTCAAAGTCTTACCCTAATATCCCTCTGGTGAGTGCCTTCAGCTGTGTTCTCCCTGTTCCTGTCTGAGCCATCAGTGATAGTGTGTCTCCACTGTCTCCCTTTATATGCCACTTGGTTAGCATATTTAGGGGAGTGTGCAGTGGTGAGCCAATCAGCTTAGGCAGAGGTGAGAACAGTGGAGTGGCTGCTAAAACCCCCATAGATACTAAGCTAACAAAGTGTTCTAATTAAATTCAACACAGAGACCAACCCTGTTATAATTAAATACAGGTTCTAAATGTCAAAGTCTTACCCTAATATCCCTCTGGTGAGTGCCTTCAGCTGTGTTCTCCCTGTTCCTGTCTGAGCCATCAGTGATAGTGTGTCTCCACTGTCTCCCTTTATATGCCACTTGGTTAGCATATTTAGGGGAGTGTGCAGTGGTGAGCCAATCAGCTTAGGCAGAGGTGAGAACAGTGGAGTGGCTGCTAAAACCCCCATAGATACTAAGCTAACAAAGTGTTCTAATTAAATTCAACACAGAGACCAACCCTGTTATAATTAAATACAGGTTCTAAATGTCAAAGTCTTACCCTAATATCCCTCTGGTGAGTGCCTTCAGCTGTGTTCTCCCTGTTCCTGTCTGAGCCATCAGTGATAGTGTGTCTCCACTGTCTCCCTTTATATGCCACTTGGTTAGCATATTTAGGGGAGTGTGCAGTGGTGAGCCAATCAGCTTAGGCAGAGGTGAGAACAGTGGAGTGGCTGCTAAAACCCCCATAGATACTAAGCTAACAAAGTGTTCTAATTAAATTCAACACAGAGACCAACCCTGTTATAATTAAATACAGGTTCTAAATGTCAAAGTCTTACCCTAATATCCCTCTGGTGAGTGCCTTCAGCTGTGTTCTCCCTGTTCCTGTCTGAGCCATCAGTGATAGTGTGTCTCCACTGTCTCCCTTTATATGCCACTTGGTTAGCATATTTAGGGGAGTGTGCAGTGGTGAGCCAATCAGCTTAGGCAGAGGTGAGAACAGTGGAGTGGCTGCTAAAACCCCCATAGATACTAAGCTAACAAAGTGTTCTAATTAAATTCAACACAGAGACCAACCCTGTTATAATTAAATACAGGTTCTAAATGTCAAAGTCTTACCCTAATATCCCTCTGGTGAGTGCCTTCAGCTGTGTTCTCCCTGTTCCTGTCTGAGCCATCAGTGATAGTGTGTCTCCACTGTCTCCCTTTATATGCCACTTGGTTAGCATATTTAGGGGAGTGTGCAGTGGTGAGCCAATCAGCTTAGGCAGAGGTGAGAACAGTGGAGTGGCTGCTAAAACCCCCATAGATACTAAGCTAACAAAGTGTTCTAATTAAATTCAACACAGAGACCAACCCTGTTATAATTAAATACAGGTTCTAAATGTCAAAGTCTTACCCTAATATCCCTCTGGTGAGTGCCTTCAGCTGTGTTCTCCCTGTTCCTGTCTGAGCCATCAGTGATAGTGTGTCTCCACTGTCTCCCTTTATATGCCACTTGGTTAGCATATTTAGGGGAGTGTGCAGTGGTGAGCCAATCAGCTTAGGCAGAGGTGAGAACAGTGGAGTGGCTGCTAAAACCCCCATAGATACTAAGCTAACAAAGTGTTCTAATTAAATTCAACACAGAGACCAACCCTGTTATAATTAAATACAGGTTCTAAATGTCAAAGTCTTACCCTAATATCCCTCTGGTGAGTGCCTTCAGCTGTGTTCTCCCTGTTCCTGTCTGAGCCATCAGACAGGAACAGGGATACTCCAAACATACTATGCGTGAACTTAATGTACACTACTCTTTTACTTGCAGTGTACTTGAATTGCACTTTAATTATGCATGACGTATACTACGATTGTACTTGAAATGCACTATTATATACTCCAAACATACTATGCGTGAACTTAATGTACACTTGCAGTGTAATTGAATTGCACTTTTATTATACTAGAGGTATACCATTTATACACAAAACATATTATGTGTGAACTTAATGTACACTACTCTTTTACTTACAGGGTACTTAAATTGCACTTTTCTTATACTTATACTTATACTTGACTTTCTTATACTTGACTTACTACTTTTAAACTTGAATTGCACTTTTCTTATACATGAGGTATACTATGGTCATACTTCAACTGCACTACTTTTAAACTTGCAACATACCAGTTATATACTCTAAACATACTGTGCGTGAACTTAATGGACACTACTCTTTTACCTGCAGTGTACTTGAATTGCACTTTTCTTATACTTGAAGAATACCAGTTATATACTCAAACCATACTGTGCGTGAACTTAATGGACACTACTCTTTTACTTGCATTGTACTTGAATTGCACGTTTCTTATACTTGACGTATACTACGTTTATATTTGAACTGCACTATTTTCATACTTGAGGTATACCATTTATATACTACAAACATACTATGCTTGAACTTAATGTACACTACTCTTGTATTTGCAGTGTACTTGAATTGCACTTTTCTTATAATTGAAGTATACTATGGTCATACTTCAACTGCACTACTTTTAAACTTTCACCATACCGGTTATATACTCTAAACATACTGTGCGTGAACTTACTGGACACTACTCTTTTACCTGCAGTGTACTTGAATTGCACTTTTCTTATACTTAAAGAATACCAGTTATATACTCAAACCATACTGTGCGTGAACTTAATGGACACTACTCTTTTACTTGCATTGTACTTGAATTGCGCGTTTCTTATACTTGACGTATACTACGTTTATATTTGAACTGCACTATTTTCAGACTTGAGGTATACCATTTATGTACTCCAAACATACTATGCGTGAGCTTAATGTACACTACTCTTTTATTTGCAGTGTACTTGAATTGCATTTTTCTTATACTTGACGTATACTACATTTATACTTGAATTTCACTACTTTTAAACTTGAATTGCACTTTTCTTATACGTGAGGTATACTATGGTCATACTTCAACTGCACTACCTTTAAACTTGCACCATACCAGTTATATACTCTAAACATACTGTGTGTGAACTTAATGGACACTACTCTTTTACCTGCAGTGTACTTGAATTGCACTTTTCTTATACTTGAAGAATAGCAGTTATATACTCAAACCATACTGTGCGTGAACTTAATGGACACTACTCTTTTACTTGCATTGTACTTGAATTGCACGTTTCTTATACTTGACGTATACTAAGTTTATATTTGAACTGCACTATTTTCATACTTGAGGTATACCATTTATATACTACAAACATACTATGCGTGAACTTAATGGACACTACTCTTTTACTTGCATTGTACTTGAATTGCACGTTTCTTATACTTGACGTATACTACGTTTATATTTGAACTGCACTATTTTCAGACTTGAGGTATACCATTTAAATACTCCAAACATACTATGCGTGAACTTAATGTACACTACTCTTTTATTTGCAGTGTACTTGAATTGCACTTTTCTTATACTTGAAGAATACCAGTTATATACTCAAACCATACTGTGCGTGAACTTAATGGACACTACTCTTTTACTTGCATTGTACTTGAATTGCACTTTTCTTATACTTGAGGTATACTACGTTTATACTTGAACTGTACTATTTTCTTACTTGAAGTATACCATTTAAATACTCCTAACATACTCTACGTTAACTTACTGTACAGAACTCTTTTACTTGCAGTGCACTTGAATTGCACTTTTCTTATACTTGAAGTATACCATTTATATACTCAAAACATACTGTGCGTGAACTTAATGTACACTACTCTTTTACTTGCAGGGTACTTGAATTGCACTTTTCTTATACTTGACGTATACTACGTTTATACTTGACCTGCACTATTATATACTCCAAACATACTATGCGTGAACTTAATGTACACTACTCTTTTACTTGCAGTGTACTTGAATTGCACTTTTCTTATACTTTAGGTATACCATTTATATACACAAAACACACTATGTGTGAACTTAATGTACACTACTCTCTTACTTGCAGTGTACTTGAATTGCATGTTTTTTATAGTTGACGTATACTATGTTTATACTTGAACTGCCCTATTTTCATACTTGAAGTATAGCATTTATATACTGAAAATATACTATGTGTGAACGTAATGTACACTACTCTTTTACTTTGAATGTACTTAAATTGCACTTTTATTATACTTGAGGTATACTACGTTTATACTTTAACGTACTATGCGTGAACTTAATGGACACTAATGTACACTACTCTCTTACTTGCAGTGTACTTGAATTGCATGTTTTTTATAGTTGACGTATACTATGTTTATACTTGAACTGCCCTATTTTCATACTTGAAGTATAGCATTCATATACTGAAAATATACTATGTGTGAACGTAATGTACACTACTCTTTTACTTTGAATGTACTTAAATTGCACTTTTATTATACTTGAGGTATACTACGTTTATACTTTAACGTACTATGCGTGAACTTAATGGACACTACTCTTTTACTTGAATTGCACTTTTCTTATACATGACGTATACTACGTTTATATTTGAATTGCACTACTTTTAACCTTGAAGTATACCATTTATATACTCAAACTATACTATGCATCAACTTAATGTGCACTACTCATTTACCTCTAGTGTACTTGAATTGCACTTTTCTTATACATGAGGTATACTACGTTTATATTTGAGCGGCACTTTTTTCATACTTGAAGTATAGCATTTATATGCTCGGAACATACTATGCATGAACTTGATGGACACTACTCTTTTACTTGAATTGCACTATTCTTATACTTGACGTATACTACGTTTATATTTGAATTGCATTAATTTTAAACTTGAAGTATACCATTTATATACTCAAAACATACTATGCGTGAATTTAATGTACACTACTCTTTTACTTGCAGTGCACTTGAATTGCACTCTTCTTTTACTTGAGGTATACTATGGTCATACTTGAACTGCACTACTTTTAAACTTGAACCATACCAGTTATATACTCAAAACATACTATGCGTCAACTTAATGGTCACTACTCTTTTACTTGCAGTGTACTTGAAGTATACCATTTATATACTCAAAACATACTTGAATTGCACTTTTCTTATACTTGAGGTATACTATGTTTATACTTGAACTGCACTATTTTCATTGTAGCGACGGGGTGCAACTAATTAATAAGTATTGTAATGGTTAAAGAAAGACAGAGTGTGAAATATTATAGCTTTGGAAATGGAGGACTGTATACTCTGGAGTTGAGGTTATGCCCACCACAGGGCTCCAGTCAAAGAGCAGTAATCAATGATGACACTTGATGGCGTTTTATGTGTTTTTTATAAAGGAGGTAGTTGGTGGACACAAACATACACAATGATGAATGGTATCTGAAAATATAGAAATACTACATAAGGATAAGGAGACAATAAACAATATGCAGTAGTAACCTACACAAATGTAGCATATTACTGAAATGAGCCATGCACTCATGTGCCAGCTTAGACCCAGCATGCACTCACACACAGGTTAGACTAGGGCCTGTTAGCTTAGCCACTGAAGTTTAGCTAGCAAACACAATTACAAAAACAAACTTTTTAAACCACACACAGATCAATTCTGATACAATGACCTGTTACCACATGAACCATTATTGTTCTGCAGGACAGAAAACAACTCACTTTGTCAAGAACGCATTCTTATGTGCATATGTTTGTTTGTGGCTGCACTCATGCATGTAAACAGTTGGGGTCCTCTGTTCTAGTGGTGCCCAAACAACTGCCTCAACTAAAGTGTCACCTGGGTCCTGATCAGAGGGTACCTGAGGCATGCCTGCTCTAAATGGGGACAATAAAGGTGGTGATGGGGTTTGGTGTTGCTGAACTGTCTGTAGATTTCACTCTGAATGTGTAGACTTGCCGGTCCCATTATACACCTACAAATGAACAGTTAAAGCACATTAGTTATGGGAGTCAACAGTAGTAATATACTTTGAATTGACAAGTAGAATGCCAAGATGTGTGATGATAATACCTTTGTCTGATGTTCTCCTCCTCCCAGGGTGGTGTTCGGGCAAAAGAGTTCCCTCCGGGAACACACACCCTATTTATAGTCCTGGGAGGGTGAAACCAAGTGGGAAGTGGATAGAGGGGAGATTGAGAATGATTCTAATGCATTTAATAATACAAAAGTACTTAAAACACTAGCACATGGATATGCTCCTTTAATTCATATCTCCAATTACCACTATGCCCACTAAATGTGTACACCCACCATACATTATTAAATGCATTAGAATCATTTTCAATCTCCCCTCTATCCACCCCCCACTTGGCTTCACCCTCCCAGGACTATAAATAGTGTGCGTGTTACCGGAGGGAACTCTTTTGCCCGAACACCACCCTGGGAGGAGGAGACAGACAAAGGTAAGGGTTTTACAAATAACAGCTTTACATTATCTTCACAAATCTTGAGTATTCTACTTGTCAATTCAAAGTATATTACTACTGTATATTACTAATGTGTTTTATCTGTTCATTTGTAGGTGTATAATGGGACCGGCAAGACTACACATTCAGAGTGAAATCTACAGACAGTTCAGCAACACCAAACATTCCCCCAACTGTTTACATGCATGAGTGCAGCCACACACAAACATATGCACATAAGAATGCGTTCTTGACAAAGTGAGTTCTGTCCTGCAGAGCAATAATGGTTCATGTGGTAACAGTTCATTGTGTCAGAATTGATCTGTGTGTGGTTTAAAAAGTTTGTTTTTGTAATTGTGTTTGCTAGCTAAACTTCAGTGGCTAAGCTAACAGGACCTAGTCTAACCTGTGTGTGAGTGCATGCTGGGTCTAAGCTGGCACATGAGTGCATGGCATTTCAGTAATATGCTATGTTTGTGTAGGTTACTACTGCATATCGTTTATTGTCTCCTTATCCTTATGTATTATTTCTATATTTTCAGATACCATTCATCATTATGTATGTTTGTGTCCGCCAACTACCTCCTTTATAAAAACCACATAAAACACCAAGTGTCATCATTGATTACTGCTCTTTGACTGGAGCCCTGTGGTGCGCATAACCTCAACTCCAGAATATACAGTCCTCCATTTCCAAAGCTATAATATTTCACACTCTGTCTTTCTTTAACCATTAAAATACCTATGCAGAACTGTGTTCGAATATTAATTAGTTGCACCCCGTCGCTACAATGACAATAGTGCAGTTCAAGTATAAACATAGTATACCTCAAGTATAAGAAAAGTGCAATTCAATGTTTTGAGTATGTAAATGGTATACTTCAAGCATGAAAATAGTCTAGTTCCACTATAAACGTAGTATACGTAAAGTATAAAAAACGTGCAATTCAAGTACACTGAAAGGTAAAGAGTAGTGTACATTAAGTTCATGCATAGTATGTTCTGAGTATATAAATGGTATACTTCAAGTAATAAAATAGTGCATTTCAAGTATGAAAGTAGTATACCTCACGTATAAGAAAAGTGCAATTCAAGTACACAGCAAGTGTACATTAGGTTCACGCATAGTATGTTTTGAGTATATAACTGGTATACTTTGAGTATGAAAATAGTGCAGTTCAAGTATGACCATAGTATACCTCAAGTATGAGAAAAGTGCAATTAAAGTGCACTGCAGGTAAAAGAGTAGTGAACATTAAGTTCACGCACAGTATGTGTTGAGTATATAAATGGTATACTTCGAGTATACAAATAGTGCAGTTCAAATATACACGTAGTATATGTCAAGTATAAGCTAAGTGCAATTCAAGTACAATGCAAGTAAAAGAGTAGTGTCCATTAAGTTCACGCCTAGTATGTTTTGAGTATATAACTGGTATACTTCAAGTATAAGAAACGTTCAATTCAAGTACACTGCAGGTAAAATAGTAGTGTACATTAGGTTCACGCATAGTATGTTTTGAGTATATAAATGGTATACTTCAAGTTTAAAAGTAGTGCAGTTCAAGTATGACCATAGTATACCTCAAGTATAAGAATAGTGCAATTCAAGTAAAAGAGTAGTGTCCATGAAGTTCACGCATAGTATGTTTTGAGTATATAACTGGTATGGTTCAAGTTCAAAAGTAGTGCAGTTCAAGTATGACCATAGTGTACCTCAAGTAAAAGAAGAGTGCAATTCAAGCGCACTGCAGGTAAAAGAGTAGTGTACATTAAGTTCACGCACAGTTTGTTTTGAGTATATAAATGGTACGATTCAAGTTTAAAAGTAGTGCAGTTCAAGTATGACCATAGTATACTTCAAGTATAAGAAAAGAGCAATTAAAGTGCACTGCAGGTAAAAGAGTAGTGAACATTAAGTTCATGCACAGTATGTGTTGAGTATATAAATGGTATACCTCGAGTATGGAAATAGTGCAGTTCAAATATAAACACAGTTTACGTCAAGTATAAGACAAGTGCACAGCAAGTAAAAGAGTAGTGTACATTAAGTTCACGCATAGTATGTTTTGAGTATATAAATGGTATACCTCGAGTATGAAAATAGTGCAGTTCAAATATAAACGTAGTATACGTCAAATATAAAACAAGTGCAGTTCAAGTAAAAGAGTAGTTTTAATTAAGTACACGCATAGTATGTGTTGAGTATATAAATGGTATACTTCAAGTTTTAAAGTAGTGCAGTTCAAGTATGACCATAGTATACCTCAAGTAAAAGAAGAGTGCAATTCAAGTGCACTGCAGGTAAAAGAGTAGTGTACATTAAGTTCACGCACAGTATGTTTTGAGTATATAAATGGTACGATTCAAGTTAAAAGTAGTGCAGTTCAAGTATGACCATAGTATACCTCAAGTATGAGAAAAGTGCAATTAAAGTGCACTGCAGGTAAAAGAGTAGTGAACATTAAGTTCACGCACAGTATGTGTTGAGTATATAAATGGTATACTTCGAGTATACAAATAGTGCAGTTCAAATATACACGTAGTATATGTCAAGTATAAGCTAAGTGCAATTCAAGTACAATGCAAGTAAAAGAGTAGTGTCCATTAAGTTCACGCCTAGTATGTTTTGAGTATATAACTGGTATACTTCAAGTATAAGAAACGTTCAATTCAAGTACACTGCAGGTAAAATAGTAGTGTACATTAGGTTCACGCATAGTATGTTTTGAGTATATAAATGGTATACTTCAAGTTTAAAAGTAGTGCAGTTCAAGTATGACCATAGTATACCTCAAGTATAAGAATAGTGCAATTCAAGTAAAAGAGTAGTGTCCATGAAGTTCACGCATAGTATGTTTTGAGTATATAACTGGTATACTTCAAGTTTTAAAGTAGTGCAGTTCAAGTATGACCATAGTATACCTCAAGTAAAAGAAGAGTGCAATTCAAGTGCACTGCAGGTAAAAGAGTAGTGTACATTAAGTTCACGCACAGTATGTTTTGAGTATATAAATGGTACGATTCAAGTTAAAAGTAGTGCAGTTCAAGTATGACCATAGTATACCTCAAGTATAAGAAAAGAGCAGTTAAAGTGCACTGCAGGTAAAAGAGTAGTGAACATTAAGTTCACGCACAGTATGTGTTGAGTATATAAATGGTATACCTCGAGTATGGAAATAGTGCAGTTCAAATATAAACGTAGTATACGTCAAATATAAAACAAGGGCAGTTCAAGTAAAAGAGTAGTGTCAGTTAAGTACACGCATAGTATGTGTTAAGTATATAAATGGTATACTTCAAGTTTTAAAGTAGTGCAGTTCAAGTATGACCATAGTATACCTCAAGTAAAAGAAGAGTGCAATTCAAGTGCACTGCAGGTAAAAGAGTAGTGTACATTAAGTTCACGCACAGTATGTTTTGAGTATATAAATGGTATGATTCAAGTTTAAAAGTAGTGCAGTTCAAGTATGACCATAGTATACCTCAAGTATAAGAAAAGAGCAATTAAAGTGCACTGCAGGTAAAAGAGTAGTGAACATTAAGTTCACGCACAGTATGTGTTGAGTATATAAATGGTATACTTCGAGTATAGAAATAGTGCAGTTCAAATATACACATAGTATATGTCAAGTATAAGCTAAGTGCAATTCAAGTACAATGCAAGTAAAAGAGTAGTGTCCATTAAGTTCACGCCTAGTATGTTTTGAGTATATAACTGGAATACTTCAAGTATAAGAAATGTTCAATTCAAGTACACTGCAGGTAAAATAGTAGTGTACATTAAGTTCACGCATAGTATGTTTTGAGTATATAAATGGTATACTTCAAGTTTAAAAGTAGTGCAGTTCAAGTATGACCATAGTATACCTCAAGTATAAGAATAGTGCAATTCAAGTAAAAGAGTGGTGTCCATGAAGTTCACGCATAGTATGTTTTGAGTATATAACTGGTATGGTTCAAGTTCAAAAGTAGTGCAGTTCAAGTATGACCATAGTATACCTCAAGTAAAAGAAGAGTGCAATTCAAGTGCACTGCAAGTAAAAGAGTAGTGTACATTAAAATCACGCATAGTATGTTTTGAGTATATAAATGGCATACCTCGAGTATGAAAATAGTGCAGTTCAAATGTAAACGTAGTTCACGTCAAGTATAAGACAAGTGCACTGCAAGTAACAGAGTAGTGTACACTAAGTTCACGCATAGTATGTTTTGAGTATATAAATGGTGTACTTCAAGTTTAAAAGTAGTGCAGTTCAATTATGACCATAGTATACCTCAAGTAAAAGAAAAGTGCCATTCAAGTATGACCAAAGTCTTCCTCAAGTAAATGAAAAGTGCAATTCAAGTGCACTGCAAGTAAAAGAGTAGTGTACATCAAGTATGTTTTGAGTATATAAATGGTATACTTCAAGTTTAAAATGAATGCAATTCAAATATAAACGTAGTATACGTCAAGAATAAGAATAGTGCAATTCAAGTAAAAGAGTAGTGTCCATTAAGTCCACGCATAGTATGTTTTGAGTATATAACCGTTATACTTCAAGTATGAAATAGTACTGTTCAAATGTAAACGTAGTACAATTCAAGTACACTGCAGGTAAAAGAGTAGTGTACATTAAGTTCATGCATAGTATGTTCCGACTATATAAATGATATACTTCAAGTATGAAAAAAGTGCTGTTCAAATATAAACGTAGTATACCTTATGTATAAGAAAGGTGCAATTCAAGTACACTAGAGGTAAAAGAGTAGTGCACATTAAGTTCATGCATAGTATAGTTTGAGTATATAAATGGTATACTTCAAGGTTACAAGTAGTGCAGTTCATATGACCTTAGTATACCTCAAGTACAATAAAAGTGCTATTCAAGTACACTGCAGGTAAAAGAGTAGTGTACATTAAGTTCACGCATAGTATGTTTTACGTATATAAATGGTATACTTCAAATTTAAATGTAGTGCAGTTCAGGTATGACCATAGTATACCTCTTGTATAAGAGAAGTGCAATTCAAGTAAATAAGTAGTGTACTTAAGTATACATCTGAGTATATGAATGGTTTATTTTAAGTAAGGGAATAGCACAATTCTAGTGTATGAATACAATAATTTAAGTATACTCATATATACTTCATGTATACTTTAAGTAAACTTAGAGTTTACTCGAGTATACTCAAAAGTGGGCCAATTCAGATTACTTTTAGTACGGTAGGTATACTGTAAGTATACTAACTAGTACACTAACTAGTACATTTGTTAGTATACTACTTGTACATAAATATCAGTATACTTGTACTTAAAGTATACTTAAGAAATATACTCAAAGTTGACTTAAGTATACTTAGAAAAGTAAACTTGAAGTTTACTACTTTTTGGTAAGGGTCCCATGTCCATATATGGTCATTTCAGTCCAGAATGAACAGGTTTTATCAAAAAAAAATGTGTGTCCCATGTCCATATATGGTCATTTCAGTCCAGAATGAACAGGTTTTATCAAAAACAAAATGTCTGTCACCTCATGTCCATATATGGTCATTTCAGTCCAGAATGAACAGGTTTTATCTGTCCCGTACGTCCAGAATATGTGTGTAGTGTCCGTCCTGGTCTGATGATTGGATACTTTGAGGATTGGTCAAGCTTCACATGACAATTCGGCCCTCCAGATAAAATCATTCATTCATTCAGAATATATATAAAGAATGTATAGATCACAGAGTTCATAACTCTAGAACACATAGAATAAAAGTTCACCGCTTCACTTCGAACCGAGGTTTGATTTTCATTTTAGTTATTGTTGTGGGTTCGCCTGAAAGGCAAGAACACTATGTTATCTTCATTATTTATATAGTGAGTTCCGTCGCAGACAGTACAAAAGCTTCACGTGACAGTTAGCACGCTGTAGAATATATATAGTCACGAGCGAGCCCACACTGTTTCGTAGGAACAGTATTTCTAGTTACAATCTAAAATATGAACCCTTGTTGTAAAAAACGAAAGTTGTCCTTTAAAAAAAAAGTGCCATGTAAATGCACCATTCACCATTTACAAAGCCACTATCTGGAAGACAGTATCTATGGAGGGTTTAAGGAAGTGCACTTTCCGGTTCCACCTCCCGGTTGTCAACGTTCTGCCCGCACAGGGGACAGGTGGTCTTCTTCATGCCACTCAGCCAGGGGTCCAGACACCCGCTGTGGTAGGCATGAGAGCACGGCAGCACCCTGAGTCCGTCCCCTTCCTGGTACTCTGTGAGGCAGATGGAGCACACGTCGTACGGGTCCCCCGTCTCTGGAACTCGCGGAATTGTGTTGTTTTGTTTTCATGTCAGTGATGCTCAAACCTTTTCATGTGAAGGACCCCCCATCTCAAAATATTTAGTTCCAAGGACCCCCCAGAAGCAAAATTTGAGTTACAAATGTTCACTTAAAAAATACATACATTAGATTTGCGCACATTTTCACGACTTTTCAAAAATAGCAGATCTATAAGCTTGCAGCGCGGCACTCGGTGCCGCCCTGTGAGCTTGTATATCTGCTATTTTTCAATAGCTAAAGTTACTAGGGCCCCTCCACTTTGGGCCCTAGTAACTCAGTCCCACTCTCCTACCCCTTGTGACGCCCCTGCCAGGATGAACAGGTCCAGCCCCAGGATGGAGAGAGCCGTCAACACCAACCCTAACAACCAGCCACACGTCTGCGCAAACGCATGCCCTAGCACGGTGAACACTAACAGGTAACTGATTAAAAGGTTCACGCGTGTTTTCCGGCTGCGCCACGACGAGGAGGCCATTCCGTCCGTCACCGGGCGGCAGGTCGCCGTAAAGCACAGAGTCCGTCGAAGCTCCTGTTTCCGCCGTCGGCCGAGTAGGCGACGATGTCGCCCCCTACGGGCGACGGTGGGTGGAGAACGGCGAGGAGCAGGAGGGCAACGATGAGGTTCTGTGTGATCAACAGCATCGCTGCGAGCTTCATTCTGTAGATTCAATGGAACAACTTTATGAGATTTGAAGTTCACAGTGAGAACGAACGCGAGTGCGCCGCGCTCGCTCATTTATATTTCAAAGTGGGTGACGGGGCACCCTGGGGTGCCGCGACGGAAGTCCAGGGGTGCCGCAAGATCATTTGATAATATTTGGAATTTATTTGAATGCTTATATATTTAGTATCATTTTAAACTTGAAGTACAACGTTATTTTCAGTCAGTTCTAACCAAAATGGCTATTATCTCAATGTTTTCCTCGCAACATAATCACTAAAATATCGTCACCGTCGGGCAGAAACCTCGTATCTCCAAGTTTCAAATGTGTACAACTTTTGGTAAAGCAAAGCCCTGCTTCATCATACAAGACTGTTGCACAAAACTAGTGAAAACAGCCGATCTACAAGCACACAACGCTTCGCGATGCAAGGCGTTGTGTGCTTGTAGATCTGCTGTTTTCACTAGTTTAGTACATTTCAGGGATGATAAATACAAAACGAACGGTTTTGGACATAGGCTACAAGGTTTCCACCCGACAACAACGATATGCTATAAATATAAGGTGCTGGGAGTGAAAATTGTAATGTAGGGGTGCCTCGGATAATAAAAAAAATCAAACCTCGGTTCGAAGTGAGCGGTGAACTTTTCTTCTATATGTTCTAGAGCTATGAACTCTGTGTTCTAGATCTATACATTCTTCTGTGTTCTAGATCTATACTTTCTATGTGCTTTAGTTCTATATTTTCTATGAATTCTGAATGAATGAATGATTTCATCTGGAGGGCCGACTTGTCATGTGAAGCTTGACCAATCAAGCGGGACACATATTTTTCAAAGAAAAATGAATTGCCATGTGAAGCTTCAAAGTATGGTCTCATTGGACATTTATAATCATCCAATCATCAGACCGGGACGGACGGGACACACACATTCTGGATGTACGGGACAGATAAAACCTGTTCATTCTGGACTGGAATGACCATATATGGACATGTACGGGACACACAAAGCCACTCCTTGGAAGTGGCTTTCACCGCTTAAAAAAAATATATATATTTATGGGGTGCCCTGAGACCAAAAAGTTTGAAAACCCCTGGGATAGACGACACCGTCCTGCTGGGGGCACTGCCCTTCAGATATATGACCAGACAGCTGGTAGAAGAGGAGAAGGTCAGAGGTGGTGGAGTGTGTGGACAACTACAAATTCCTTGGAATGCACATGAACAGCTCTTTGGACTGGTCTGACAACGCTGAGGCGATCCTCAGCAAGGGGAAGAGCAGGCTGTTCCTCCTGAGAAGACTGAGATCGTTTGGCGTGTGCAACAAGATGCTTCAGTTACTGTTACCTTGCACTACTGGAACAAAAGTTGTACTGACTCTGACCTCTAACGTACTTTTCCCTGAGAGGGTTGCTGTGGCGTCTTGCTGTGGCTCCCATTATTGCTTAAAAAATTGAGAAGAAAAAAGAATATTTCGCCCCTTAGCCCAGAACATCTCCTGGTGGCGGGGCAGTGGACAGGGACTTCTCCCTGACACTCCCTGCAGCACAACTTACTTAGATGTTCCCCCCAAGTCTTGTCTCGTCGCCTCAGCCAAAGCCAGTGGCTTGCCTTCTCTGCTTCCTCTTAGAGTTCCTTAGTGGCTTTGCTCAGTCTGGCTCCCCGTAGCCCCACATCTTTGAGCAATCGTGACGTCGAGCTGCCAACAAAACCCCTGGCTCCCACCTCCACCGGGTATGTCCTCTCGGTCCAACCGCTTTCTCTGCACTCTGCCACCAGGTCCGCATATTTCGCCATCTTCTTCTCATAGGCAGCCTCCAGTCCCTCCTCCCTCTTTTGCTTATTTCAGCGATGTTTTTAAACATTGTCACAGTTGACTGAGCTGAACCCGGGAATAGTTACCCTTCCTCTCCTTAGATCAGCCTCAGAGCCCATATTAATTCGGCGGATCAGGTCCTTCTCAAATTTGACAGGGTGCCACGTGTCTCCGCCCGTGGAACACGTAATGTCAGTGATATTCTCAAAGTAGTGGCACAGTTCCGTCAGCCTGGTGGAGGGTATGTACTCATAAACATGCACTTCATCACACAGCGACATCGAGACAAGTATTCCAATAAAGCCAGAGGTAGGCGGATTGGGCTGAATGGTCACATTCAGCGGTGTGTGTCGCCTGATAGCGAGCCACAGATCCCGGATGAATTCAGGGTGCAGCACAAAGAAAGGCTGAGCAGGGTCTTGCCTCCTGCGCTCTTCATACGGCCGGAACACAGCTCCGTCAGCGTGCCACTTGGTGAGGTTGGGGTACGAAGGTGCGTTCTCCCAAACAAGCAAGGCCACGCCGCGGTACAGAGAGCTGGTGTTGAATTGAAACCTGGGCTTAGACGCAACGTGTTCGTTGACAAGTCGCACCGTCGTCCTGGCGCCGACGTCCACCTCGTAACCCAATGTTGGAGCATGGTTGAAGCGCACGACCGCGTCGTGGTCATTTATTTCCTCGCCCAGACCCGAGTTCAGCAAGGCCCCGGACGAGGACACCACAGCACAGCTTCTGTATCGCGTTTGGTTCAAGGGAATTGAGGGCACAATATCCGTCCACCCTAAAGATGTGAAAGGCTCCTCGGTCCCGTCTACTGTCCTCAACTTGACCTGCCTCTTCAAATCGCAGAGTATAGCTTTTGCTGGGCTGTCGGCAGACAGGATCAGCAATAGGAACAGGATCAGGAGAAACAGCGTCACCGCCAGGATGACCGCCAGGATGATCCTGGCGTGGCGATCCTGACCCTCATAACGGCGTGTCATGTTCGAAGTCGTCACAGGGAAATACAGTTGAATTAGTAAATAAGTAAATAAGATAGGGAATATCTTGCAAATATCAATTACTAAACGCCAACTGCAAGTATTCTATCAAAGTATTGACTTAAATATAGGAAGGGTATGACATCGATGAGTCGATGACATAATCGATGACATCACTGGATCGGACGGACAGGGAGACAGACATTTGCTCGTATCGGTACCGATAACCGTTGTTAACCGAAATATGTAAAAAAATTATGATTTTAATTTGTGAAATTGCAAGTGTGGTTGCCCTGTGGTTCAAATAATATTTGAGTTTTGCGAAGTGAATTTCGTATATACGTTTGTCCATATATGGACAAACGTATGTTAATTAGTAAAGGGCCTTGGCAAGTTAGGGCCTGGTTTTGATGCCTGGGGATCTCCATATATGGGCATAAGGGGGTACCGAATACAGTACAGAATGAAAGGTCAGGTTTATTATGAAGTATTGATGGTTCAAGTCGTTAAATATCTGAAAAGCACAAATTGACACAATTGAGTCCAAAATACATTGATGATTGTGCTGTCAAACAATGAAACTATATGGAATCTACGAAAAGGTTGTGGGGGGTCCCTGCTTCAACTCTCTCTCAACTAAGGGGTCCTTGGCTGAAAACGTTGAAGACCCCTGCCATAGACTTTTACAAAAATATTTATCTAAGTAATTTTAAGACTAGAATCAGGCCATCCAGGATCCTGGTGAATCATGACCATGAAAAGAAATAACAATGGGTAAATAATATAATTAAATATCGTCACCTTAATAAACGAATGGCCTAAGTCATTTTTTCCGAAAATGGGTTTTTGGCCTTAATCACCTCCTGATGATGCTTGCCACCTCTGGTAAAAGCGCCTAAGTCCCAACTTAAAAGGCCTTCCTGTTACACCCTATTAAAACAATTGCCTATGTCAAGACGAGACAAACTCGAGACTTAGGCCATTTCTTTTGCCTAAGTCAAAATAAAATGTGACTTAGGCCATTTTAACACACGTTTCAAAATGGTGTCTTCCAGGAGAAGAAAGAAGAACATATCATTTCAAGATGTTATTTCCATGGTTCAGGCCTTGCCCCATATTGGTTATAGATTTTACTGTAATAAAGGTTAGCGTTGTATGTATACAAGGTTGCACACACTTAGCGAGCTGGAGGCACACTTAAAATTTCTTAGAAATCTTCTTTTCTAGTTGCCCTCACAGACTACTAGGGGCCCTCAAAGACTTCTAGTTGACCTCACAGACTAATAGGGGCCCTCAAGGACTTCTAGTGGGCCCTCACAGACTACAAGGGGCCCTCAGAGACTTCTAGTGGGCCCTCACAGACTACTATAGTTGCCCTCACAGACTTCTAGGGGCCCTCACAGACTTCTAGTGGGCCCTCACAGACTACTATAGTTGCCCTCACAGACTACTAAGGGCCCTCACAGACTACTAGGGGCCCTCACAGACTACTAGGGGCCTTCACAGACTTCTAGTGGGCCCTCACAGACTACTAGGGGCCCTCAAAGACTTCTAGTGGGCCCTCAGAGACTACTAGGGACCCTCAACAACTTCTAGTGGGCCCTCACAGACTACTAGGGGCCCTCACAGACTTCTAGTGGGCCCTCACAGACTACTAGTGGCCCTCAACGACTTCTAGTGGGCCCTCACAGACTACTAGGGGCCCTCACAGACTTCTAGTGGGCCCTCACAGACTACTAGTTGCCCTCACAGACTACTAGGGGCCCTCACAGACTTCTAGTTGGCCCTCACAGACTACTAGGGGCCCTCACAGACTTCTAGGGGCCCTCACATACTTCTAGTTGGCCCTCACAGACTACTAGGGGCCCTTACAGACTTCTAGTAGGCCCTCACAGACTACTAGGGGCCCTCACAGACTTCTAGTGGAACCTCACAGACTACTAGTTGTTCTCACAGACTACTAGGGGCCCTCACAGACTTCTAGTTGGCCCTCACAGACTACTAGGGGCCCTCACAGACTTCTAGGGGCCCTCACAGACTTCTAGTTGGCCCTTACAGACTTCTAGTAGGCCCTCACAGACTACTAGGGGCCCTCACAGACTTCTAGTGGGCCCTCACAGACTACTAGTTGTTCTCACAGACTACTAGGGGCCCTCACAGACTACTAGTTGCCCTCAAAGACTACTAGGTTCCCTCAAAGACTTCTAGTAGGCCCTCACAGACTACTAGGGGCCCTCACAGACTACTAGTTGCCCTCACAGACTACTAAGGGCCCTCACAGACTTCTAGTGGGCCCTCACAGACTACTAGTGGCCCTCAACGACTTCTAGTGGGCCCTCACAGACTACTAGGGGCCCTCACAGACTTCTAGTGGGCCCTCACAGAGTACTAGTTGCCCTCACAGACTACTAGGGGCCCTCACAGACTTCTAGTTGGCCCTCACAGACTACTAGGGGCCCTCACAGACTTCTAGGGGCCCTCACAGACTTCTAGTTGGCCCTCACAGACTACTAGGGGCCCTTACAGACTTCTAGTAGGCCCTCACAGACTACTAGGGGCCCTCACAGACTTCTAGTGGAACCTCTCAGACTACTAGTTGTTCTCACAGACTACTAGGGGCCCTCACAGACTTCTAGTTGGCCCTCACAGACTACTAGGGGCCCTCACAGACTTCTAGGGGCCCTCACAGACTTCTAGTTGGCCCTTACAGACTTCTAGTAGGCCCTCACAGACTACTAGGGGCCCTCACAGACTTCTAGTGGGCCCTCACAGACTACTAGTTGTTCTCACAGACTACTAGGGGCCCTCACAGACTTCTAGTTGGCCCTCACAGACTTCTAGTGGGCCCTCACAGACTACTAGAGGCCCTCACAGACTACTAAGGGCCCTCACAGACTTTTAGTGGGCCCTCACAGACTACTAGTTGCCCTCAAAGACTACTAGGGGCCCTCACAGACTACTAGTTGCCCTCAAAGACTACTAGGTTCCCTCACAGACTTTTAGTAGGCCCTCACAGACTACTAGGGGCCCTCACAGACTACTAGTTGCCCTCACAGACTACTAAGGGCCCTCACAGACTTCTAGTGGGCCCTCACAGACTACTAGGGGCCCTCACAGACTTCTAGTTGGCCCTCACAGACTTCTAGTGGGCCCTCACAGACTACTAGGGGCCCTCACAGACTTCTAGTGGGCCCTCACAGACTACTAGTTGCCCTCAAAGACTACTAGGGGCCCTCACAGACTTCTAGTGAGCCCTCACAGACTACTAGTTGCCCTCAAAGACTACTAGGGGCCCTCAAAGACTACTAGGATCCCTCACAGACTTCTAGTGGGCTCTCACAGACTACTAGGGGCCCTCACAGACTTCTAGTGGGCTCTCACAGACTACTAGGGGCCCTCACAGACTACTAGTTGCCCTCACAGACTACTAGGGGCCCTCACAGACTTCTAGTGGCCCCTCACAGACTACTAGTTGCCCTCACAGACTACTAGGGGCCCTCACAGACTTCTAGTTGGCCCTCACAGACTTCTAGTGGGCCCTCACAGACTACTAGGGGCCCTCACAGACTACTAGGGGCCCTCACATACATCTAGTGGGCCCTCATAGACTACTAGTTGCCCTAAAAGACTACTAGGGGCCCTCACAGACTTCTAGTGGGCCCTCACAGACTTCTAGTGGGCCCTCACAGACTACTAGGGGCCCTCACAGACTTCTAGTGGGCCCTCACAGACTTCTAGTGGGCCCTCACAGACTACTAGGGGCACTCACATACTTCTAGTGGGCCCTCACAGACTACTAGGGGCCCTCAGAGACTTCTAGTGGGCCCTCATAGACTACTAGTTGCCCTAAAAGACTACTAGGGGCCCTCTCAGACTTCTAGTGGGCCCTCACAGACTTCTAGTGGGCCCTCACAGACTACTAGGGGCACTCACAGACTTCTAGTGGGCCCTCACAGACTACTAGGGGCCCTCACATACTTCTAGTGGGCCCTTACAGACTACTAGGGGCACTCACAGACTTTTAGTTGGCCCTCACAGACTACTAGGGGCCCTCACATACTTCTAGTGGGCCCTCACAGACTACTAGGGGCCCTCAGAGACTTCTAGTGGGACCTCACAGACTACTAGGGGCCCTCACAGACAAAAACATTTTGCCTAAGTCACTTACTGCAGAAATAATTTGGCCTAAATAAGGTTTATAATTGCCTAAGTTAAAATGGCATGTTCAGATATTGGCCTAAGTCATTTTATCCTTACATGTTACATGATTGACATACACCTTTATTTGTATGTCAATAGTCATATTTTTTCATGTTTTTTGGAATTGAAATAATTAAGAAATATAATATATTCTACATTTGGCACAGTTTTTTGTGTCTCCTGAAAACCTTGAAAAAATGACTTAGGCCATTAGTTTATTAAGGTGACGATATTCAAATGTTTGTTTTCACAGAATCAAAGGTTTTATGGCCATATTTGATGCTTAAAATAATGAATATGAATATGTTTGCAAAAGTCTATGGGAAAAATGAATGGGAGATTTATTTTTTTAGTGCTGAGCAGTTACTTACTGCAGGGGTCATCAACGTGTTCAGGCCAAGGTTAGGCTTAGTTGGGACAGAGATGAAGCAGGGACCCCCACAACCTTTTCATATAGTTTCATTGTTTGACAGCACAATCATCAGTGTATTTTGGATTCATGTCAGTTTGTGTTTCAGATATATATATTATAACCACTTGAACCGTCAATATAAATAAACTTGACCTTTCAGTCTGTACTTAGTCTGCTCTTTTTCCCCTCTAGACCAAACCTATTTGCCAAAAATAGCAGATCTACAAGCTCACAACGTATCGCGCTGCGAGGCGTTGTGAGCTTGTAGATCTGCTATTTTTGGCTAAAGTTATCGGAACATGGACGCTAGGGTTCAAGTGGTGAACATAAAAAAGGAGAAAAAAGTTTCTATCACACAAAGATTTGGTGGACCCCCTGTAGTAACTCTGAGGACCCCCTAGGGGTCCCGGACCCCGGACCCCCTGTTGAAGACGACTGACTTACTGTAATGGATCGGCCGGCATCGTTCGAAGTAGCACAATTTAGCCGGCGTTAACGCTTGCGTTTTTGTATCGGCATGGCAGCAGAGGCGGCCGTCGGCGGAGGTGGCGCCCACTCTGTACGTCACCATGGAGATCCTGTCCAACTGGGGCAACGCCCTGCTGGTGGGGCTGACGGAGATGCAGTTCTTCTGCGCCCGGAGCAGGAGGCTGTACGTGTCCCCCCATGACCTGGACATCAGGAACGTCCACTACCCCGCAACGGCAAGGCTAAGGTAAGCCTCCTCAGCCTGTTTAGATCAGTGGTTCCCAAACCTTTTAGCCCCGTGACCCAAAAGAGAAATTAGCTCATTTAACGCCGATCCCGAGTATACTCGCGAAAAATACTCAAGTATTTAGCGCGGCGATCCCGCAAATACTCGCGAAATATACTGTATATACAGTAAAGCTGGCAATCTTACCGCACGGTCCGTTGGAAAGTGCTGGCACGGATGGACTCGCCGATTCATCATCATCGCGGATCCACGTGCACACAATAGTGATTCCTTAACATGGAAGCCGACGGTCTATCTCATCTTTTAATGTCCATTTTCTCCAAAAAACACTTTTGAAGCCAAGGATGGCATTGGATTCTCGCTAAAATAGCACAAGCTGAAAGGCACCGATCCGCCATTACAGCTACCGCATGGGACTATGATCACTTCCGGTCGTCAAGTAAATGACGTCAAAAAGGAATTGTTTGCGCAATCGACTTCCGGCCTTCAACATAAGAGACTGGCCACGGACGGAGCCTGCGAGTGGCAGCCTGTACATTTTAACCCGTTCATATCTGGAGCACTAAATGAGTTTAAGACGTTTTCGCGGGACCCAAACTGGTGAAAACAGCAAAGCTCACATTTTTCTATTTTCACTACTTCTTAAGACATTTGTTTTCTAATTGATGGAATATCTTGGATTATTTATTCATGAAATTACAACATCATTGCATTTTTGAAGCGGTGAAAGCCGCTTCCAAGGTGTGGCTTTGTCTGTCCCGTACATGTCTGTCCCATCTGATTGGTAAATTTTGTCTGTCCCGTACATGTCCCGTGCATGCTTGACCAATTGAGGATTGGTCAAGCTTCACATGCCAATTTGGCCCTCCAGACAAAATCATTCATTCATTCAGAATTCATAAAAATATAGAACTAAAGCACATTAATTAATTTCGGATAACCGCGGATGAAATAATGCAGGAAATAAATCTCTGAATGCTTGTGTCTGTGTGAGACTGTGTGTGTTACTTTGTGTAATTTGTTATTTTTGAAGCGGTGAAAACCGCTTCCAATGAGTGGCTTTGTGTGTCCCACGCCCATATATGGTCATTTCAGTCCAGAATGAACAGGTTTTTTCAAAAACTAAATGTGTGTTTAATGTCCATATATGGTCATCTCAGTCCAGAATGAACAGGCTTTTTCAAAAACAAAATGTATGTCACCTCATGTCCATATATGGTCACTCCAGTCCAGAATGAACAGGTTTTTTCTGTCCCGTACGTCTAGAATATCAGTCCAGAATGAATAGGCTTTTTCAAAAAGCAAAATGTGTGTCCCATGTCCATATATGGCCATTTCAGTTCAGAACGAACAGGTTTTATCTGTCCCGTCTGTCTGTCCGTCCGTCCGTCCGTCCGTACGTACGTACGTACGTACGTACGTACGTACGTATGTGTGTAGTGTCCGTCCCGGTCTGATGATTGGATACTTTGAGGATTGGTCAAGCTTCACATGACAATTCGGCCCTCCAGATAAAATCATTAATTCATTCAGAATATAAAGAATGTATTCATAACTCTAGAACACATAGAATAAAAGTTCACCGCTTCACTTTGAACCGAGGTTTGATTTTCATGATGAGGCAATATGTCCGGTGCTCCAGTCCACAATAAAACAAAACAGCTGCAATCACTTAAAGGCAGCATCACGGCATGCCTCGTTGAGCTCTAACTTACCTCTTTGTTCTCTAAAAAGTTGAATCTCTTTCATAGATCCCTCACCGCCTCACACAAATTGCAAAGTATAGGCTACTGTAGGTAATTTAAACTTCCCACTAAAAAGCTCTATGTGTATGTTTGTTCCTCTCTCTGTCGCTCTTGCTCTCGCTCTCTCTCTCTCTCTCTCTCTCTCTCTCTCTCTCTCTCTCTCTCTCTCTTCTCTAACACCTCCGCCGGTCTTCTTCCCGGAGAGAGCCCTGTCTCGATCTGCCCGATGGACAGAGAATCCCAGGACATCGATGGCGTGATCCGGTGCTCCAGCTGACAACCAGGTCTCCGTAAGGCAAATGACATTACAGTTCTTGATGTCAGGCTGGAAGTAAATCCGACCACGCAGTTCATGCAGTTTATTTTCCAAAGACTGTACGTTGGCCAGTAACATGCTAGGGAGTGGAGCACGGTGTGCACGCCGCCTCAACCGGACCAGGACACCGGCTCGCCTGCCTCTCTTCCTCCGCCGTAGTTCGGGGATCAGGGAGATGGGATCCGTAGGTCTCCCGCGGTGAGTTTGGCTCACTTCTCTGATGGTTAGTAGCATGTTCTTGCTGTAGGTGAGTCTCGTCATTGTACAGCTGTCAAGGTCCCCAAACTATACTAAACTGATGTTACAAAACACTCGTTTGTAATCAAGGTCCTATCATCAAACTAGATGCTGCTAAAATATCAGTTTGTCGCTAAAGAAACAACTGTTCTAGACAATTGTTTGCGGAGCTCCCAACAAGTCGCCCTCTCCCTCCTCACGGCGCCACTTGTCCTATTGTGACTGAATGGTGCATGCAGCATATGATGGACAATTCTCTTGAATGCAGCCTTCAGTTATGGTATGGAAAGGGGACATTTGCATTTTTTTACCATAGTAAAAAATGCATTGATGGTCTGAAGAGGGCACCTTTTACAGACGGATAAAAGGGTAGGGGCTCAAGCCCCCTTTGATGTCTGTGTGCACTTGCCTGCTTGCCTGTCTGTCTGACTGCATCAGCGCGTAGCGCAGCACAAAAAAGACGAACAGACACTACGGATGACCTCAAAAGCCTATCCGCACCTATCTCTAAAATGAACCTGATTACATTCACCTGTTTGATTACCATTGCTGGCATTCCTCCAACACAGTTTTTAATTATAAAGCTACTCCGTTTTGAATATCATTCAAGATGACGTCCAAACTATGTATTACTCATTGTAAACTTAATAAGCACAATAAAATATTTATCTGTAAACATTATAGGTTGGAATAATAAGCAACTTGGAAACTAACATTCTCTACAGCCTGTCGTATCTCTCTGCCTTGCTACTGAGGGCTACAAACAAAACATTAAGCCTCACATGACTCCGATTTTACGTCCCATCGGCGATGGGAAACACACAGACACACACAGACTTCCTTTTCAGACTGAAACTTCAAAATAAAATACCCAAAATAGCCATTTCACTGGGCCTTTAATATTATGTGGCTTGTGGCGATCGGGTCCAATATTTAGTTCACTGATCCATCTATGACATTGTCAACCATTGATCAAAATCAAAGCATATATATATTTGCCAGACCCATGAAATGGGTAGGCCTACATAAGCAAATGTCTGTCCGGGTTTTCTATATAAAGGGTATATATGATGATGACATGATGATGACATGCCTACAAAAGGCATGATGTCATAAATGATGATGACAGACAGGGGGTCTGGCACAACCAGGTTGACCTGGTCTAGTTTTTTACTGAATAGGTGCTTGGTCTAGCAGTTTTTCTTAGATTTGCCTACAATGTCTTTCCTGTTGATGTATTGATGTATTACCTTGCTTATTCTAAGTCGCTCTGGATTAAGTGTCTGCTAAATGCTTAAATTGTAAATAAGTACAACCACAGTCTCATACTGTTGGCAACTGAGCAGCTCCACTGGGGCATCTGTGGCTGTACATATTTGGTGGCCAGACCTACTTTGAAGAAAGGTTCTTCACTGATCTGTGGGAATTCAATCCAGAGACCTTCTCCTGGAAGGAGGTTGAGCTATTAGCGGAAGTCCCACGTGGGAGTGCGGGATTGTGCTGCTGCACGGTGGGAGGTCGTTTCATCCTCTCTGGAGGAGTTGCAGACCCCTCCGAATGGGTAGATAGTGATGATGAAGACTCCCGGCTGGCTTCATCATTGGAAGAGGACGTTGACGACCTGTTTATCTTAGATGTGAAGACCTCGTTTGACGACGCCATGCAATTTAGTCAAGAGCAGCAGCCGCAGCAGCTGCCCCACAGCTTCATCACATCTCCAGAGGCAGAGGAGAGAGCATGTGCCCATCTTCAAGTTCACAGTTAGCCCTGGGTGTCCTACAGACTGTCCTACAACCAGTGTTGTTTTGACAGCAAATTTTAATTTAGTTTTAGTCATAGTCTTTTTTAATTTTAAGGTTTTTTACAGTTGATTTAGTCAACTAAAATGTATTTTGGCAGGCTTTGATGGCACCATAATGACTCATTTTACACTTGGTTGTGTGCTGAAAATAGCAGATCTACAAGCTCACAACGCGTCGCACTGCGACGCGTTGTGAGCTTGTAGATCTGCTATTTTCAGCATGCAACACCTGAGAGCAACCAAACATAAAATGACTCTCTTCAGCACCAGCAACGTTTTTGTCTAGTTTTTATGAAAATGTCAATATATTTAGTCTTAGTTTTAGTCATTACAGCTTAGTTTTTATTTAGGTTTTTATTTAGTTTTCGTCAGTGAAAAAAGGCAGTCGACAAACATTTTTCGCCATAGTTTTAGTCGACGAAATCAACACTGCCTAAAACAGCTCCAATCAAAGCGTTCTCTCACAACGTATTTCTGCCTGGTACGTAAATGGCGCTGCCCGAGAGAACATACAAAGCTTCTACAGCAGGCCGTTCAGTCAGCAGAGTGCACCCGGTTATGCAATAACTAGCCTGATTTCGGACTCTGCACTGGAGCTTGAGTCTGACATTGTCCCCATTGTAAGAGATTTCAAAGGGGAGGGGATTTAAAATTTGAAATTCCCAATCACAAGACATCTGGTGGGAGGGGTTGTGTTTGACTTGTGTACACAAAACATTCTCCCCTCCCCCTCCCCTCTATGACAGGCATTGTCCTTGATGTTTCATTGATTAGAGAGAAAAATCACTAACGAGCTATATGGCTCAATCACTGACTGCAGTTCAGAACCCTTTTGTAGTTCAAAGGGAGCAATTAAGAACTCTGGTGAGTCACCCCCCCCCCCCCCCCCCCCCCCCCTCCACTGTTTCTGTTGATTTTCAAAAGTTAGACCCACCCCTCCTCGGTCTTGCATTGATTTCATTGGTTGGTGCGTCAGATCGGCCAGGACACCGACAGAAAGACATGCGTCATATGACACCTCCAGACCAAGAGAAGCAGTCCACTCAGAGAGTGGGCGGGTTTATTGGCTGGAGCCAGGCAATGTTTTTTCAGAGTACCTGCATGTACCCATCCGTCTGTCTGCCCGTGTCTCTTTTATGCCTATGGATATATCTGTATCTGTCAGTCTGTGTGCCTTTTATGCCCATATGTAGAGATTTCTCCATACAGCACTAATGAAAACAATGGGTTATCCTTTTTAGGAATAGTTTTGTACAAGCGCTTTAACTGATTCATTTCGATTCATTAATTGTGGGCTCGCTGAAAGGCGAGACCAAATTGTTATACCAAATCTTTATATGTCAAGTTTATTCTCCTCAGAAAAAATGACTGACAGTACAAAGGCAGGGCCCTTAGCCAATGAGGAGCAGCCAAAGGGTAGATCTTTGTGCCCATAGATGGTGTTCCATGCGAGCCCACACTGTTTCGTAGGAACAGTCTTTCTAGTTTTTGTTTCTTTTCTTTTCATTTCGTTGCTGAGTGAGGTCAGCAGACAAAGTGACGTGAGTGAGATGAAAAACCTGGGTGAAATCTGGATAAGCGGTTGAAGATGGATGGATGGATGGATGGATGGAAATCTGCCAATCTCAACAGGCACTAACGGTATGTATGAGTCTTTCTACTGGTGTACGCACTGCTCCCCTGGCCCGCGGTGACCTCCTTGCCCATGGTGACCTCCCTCCTCCTCAGAGCCATCATTGTAGGCCTCGCCCAGCCCCTGACCTCAGTCCTAACCCTCCAGGTCAACCTCCTCAGCATCTGCAGAGATTACAGGAACCTCGGCGCGAGCGGGTAGCAGATCCTCCAGTCCGGCGAGCTTTCCGGGGCTGATCCAGTTGTTGTCGGGAAACTGAACCTCAAACCTGACGAACAGGTCTCCCTTCGCGAAGGGGTTCTTGTACCGAGGCATCCCTTCGCCCTTAACCACCCGGATACAGCCTGGCCCTATGACCTTTCCGGGCGGATGCTTGAGGAGCAGCCGGCGTGAATCGAGGTGCGTGACTGTCGTCTGGAAACCACAGAGGGCCTCCACCAGGCTGATGCGCTGGGTCACGCGAATGTCATTGCCATCGCGACGGAAGTCCTTGTGTTCTTTCTCCTGGAGCACCAGGACTATGTCTCCCGGTTCAGTGCCTGGCGCCTGGTCGGCTTCCCCAGAGAGGGTGATCTTCTGGCCATGTCTCATACCTTTGTCCACGTGAACCTCCAGAAGCTTGGTCTGCTTACATACCTTACGACCGCCACACTCCTTACAGCGGTCCTTCTCGTTGATCACCTCCCCCTCTCCGTCGCAGTCTGCGCAGACCGACTGCATCTGTCGGACCAGGCCGGGGGCCAGGTGTCTAAGCGTGGTTCTCACGCCGCGTCCTCTACATGCCGCGCACTTCTGGACTGCTCCGGACTTATTACCTCCCTGACCCTTGCAGGAACCACACAGAACATTCTTGCTGAGCTGCAGTTTGGCGGTTTTGCCGTTGTAGAGGTCCTCGAGAGAAACCCTCAGAGGGTGCACCGTGTCTTCTCCTCTCCGCCTGCCGCCTCTTCCCCGTCCCCCCATGAATCCTCCTCCTCCAAAGAACTGAGAGAAGACGTCATTGATGTCTGGCCCTCCTCCTCCTCCCCCCCGTAGCCCCTGTTCTCCAAAGCGATCGTATAGCTCCTTCTTCTCTGGGTTGGTCAGAACCTCGTATGCAAAACTGATCTCCTTGAACTTATCTCCGGCGTCGGGGTTCTTGTCGGGGTGATACTCCTTCGCCAACTTGCGGTAGGCCCTTTTCAGCTCGTCTTCAGAAGCAGACAGGGAAACTCCAAGGACGTCGTACAGTTTGGTGTCCACAACGTTCGCCATTATGCTACAATCGGCGGGCGGCTACCACAAGTAGAGCTTTTCTGCGGAGGAGGTTCGCGAGACGAGAGTGGAAAGCTAATATATAGTTATGTCCGAGTCACAGAGACTATATATGGTTATGTCTGAGTCATAATGACTCTATATATGGTCTGCGTCATAACTAGACTAGTCTCGCGAGGCCAGACTGTTGCCTCCGCGATTTGGGTAAATGCTCCCGGCATACAGTCTGGCAAACGGAAATAGAAACGATGAGTGCGAGATAAAGAGGATGTGACGCAACCGCTCCCTTGGTGCTGTAGCAATAACATGTCCTACTGGAAACGTTGAGTCTCCTTTCATTATTTCTGGGGGCGTTAGTCGCCGGTGACGGCACGCCACCGTCATGGTTTTGACAATAAATATACTTGGCCAAAAAAGGAGAAGCACTTCCGCGTTGGGCGTGGCCTCTAGCTCAGCTCTGTATAGGAAAAACTACCTCACCATGGTGGTGACATCACAGAGAACGCTGCTCCCCTGATTGGCTACGGGTGTAAACACAGACAGACGCACAGGACGCACAGACACCGCCGGAAACAGAAACACAGAACGCAGTACTTGTCCACTCTGCTGGCGCAAGGAATTACTTTATATGGTTATGTCTGAGGCACAGATACTCTATGTATGGTTATGTCTGAGGCACAGATACTCTATATATGGTTATGTCTGAGGCACAGATACTCTATATATGGTTATGTCACACCCATGAGACAATTTTTAAATAGGATGAATTGTTAACCCAGAACCTTCCAGAACATAAAATGAATGTTTTTTGAGCGGTGCAAACCGCTCCTACATGTCACTTTGTGTGTATCAGTACGGTATGGAGATCCTTGCTAGTACAAAAAAAGTAAATGACGTCCCGGACAGAAAGGCCCATACAAGGAGATAATATGCACGTGTGTCGTGTTTTCTGTTTTCACTGCTCAAGGTGCAATTTATTTTATGTTTACGTTTCAATTACAACCACAACCACCCCTGAAGGGGAAGGTACAAAAACAAAATACAAATTTTGAAAGTTCTGACTTGTGTTCCCAGAACTCATCTCCTGAGCAGGAGACAAATGAGGTCAGGGACGGCCGGGAGTTCTTGTCGGGGTGTCCAGGCCGGCCATTAGAAAAAAAAAAAAAAAAAAAATGTTCCATTTTGGGGGCTGGGCGGCCAACAAAGTAAATCGTCACTGTCGAGCAGAAACCTTGTATCTCCAAGTTTCAAATGTGTAAACTTTTTCGCAAAGCAAAGCCCTGCTTCATCATACAAGGCCGTCGCACAGCAGATCAACAACCGCGAGGCGTTGTGTGCTTGTAGATCGACTTTTTTCACTAGTTTAAATCATTTTTAAAATGATAAATACAAAACAAACGGTTTTGGACATACAAGGTTTCCACCCGACAATGAAATATAACTCATGTAATTGGCCCACTGGCTTGTCACTTGTCATGATCTGAAATGGCAAATCTTTGAGTAGCAGCAGCGCTATAGAGAGAGATCTCTCTCTATAGCGCGCAATGAGGGCCTCTCCAACGCTTTTTCCCGGGCTGAATCAGGAACCCAGCACGTCCCTGAATGAGGTTCCGAGGAACGTATCTTAACCGAGCCGTAGAGTACGGTCAGGGGTGTCGCACCAAATTCTGGGCCCTGGGTACAAGGATTCACTTCGATCATTTTGTGCTTTAAACATTGAAAAATAGCAGATATACAAGCTCACAGCGCGGCACCGAGTGCCGCGCTGCGAGCTTGCAGATCTGCTATTTTTGAAAAATCGTGAAAACCTTTTGATGTTTCTATGCCAGTGGTGCACCGATGTTTGAAAAGTCGTGAAAAAGTCTATTTCAAATCCTTCTAAGGTTTCTATGTCAGTGGTGCTCAAACCTTTTCACGTGAAGGACCCCCAAAATGATATGTATTTGATCACGAACCTCAAAATATCTCAAAATATTTAGTACCAGGGACCCCCCAGAGGCAAAACTTGAGTTACAAAAGTTCGCTTCAAAAATACACATATTCAAAGATTTGCACGCATTTTCACGACTTTTCAAAAGGTAGCTTGATTTTCAATAGCTAAAGTATAAAATAATTAAGGCCCCTCCACCTTGGGCCCTAGTAACTCAGTCTCACTTTCCCCCCCCCCTTGTGACGCCCCTGTTTCCACCTGACAGAGACTGGGGAGAGGAAAATATTAAAATGTGTTTGCTTTGTGATGATAACCCCCTCCAAAGAGCACCTGTTTCCAATTGAGCGCAAATAAGGAACGCTCCTATATCTCTTACGTGTATGTAAGATTGCTTGTCTTGAAAACTACTCAAGGTCCAAAAGTAGCTCTTTTGAAGACAAAGCATTTCATCATGAATACCAACCATTCTCCAGTTCAGTGATGTACGTTCTCCAAAGTAGTGAGCATCTTTTCGTCGTAAGAAAGATTGATCAAAGGTTGACTTCAGAGAGAATGGTGCATGGTTCAAAGCAAACTCCAACGGATTGCTACCTTAAAAGCATAACCGCAGGCTACTCTGCAAATCCTACCTTTACAAAGATTTCCAAAGTTTCCAAAGTACGATACGTTTAGTAAAAACGTTCTACTAAAGTGAAAGCAATACATTACTTTGATTTTAGAATCTACTCTACTAGTACAACTACATGAAAAGGTTACTCAATTAGAGTAAGACTATTCAGGGGTGTCAATTGGGTGTGGCAGGGGTATGCAGCTGCCATACCCTGGGTCCAGAGGGGGAAATAAAAGTTACCTTTAAATATAAACCATGAATATCTCTTTGTCTATCTGTTCTAGTTATCATGTTGTTAAATTACAGTAAAATAACTACAAATGCAAAATTTAACAAAATGGTCACTTTAACAAGGTATTGTGGCACGTTTACTAACATGCCAAGTATAGCTGCACTTGAACAACCGTTCCAGGCTGCCATATTGCCTGTTGCTTAGGTATGGCAACATGACTGGTGTCTTGCACGCACGCCTTCGCGCGAGTGCAAGACACCAGTCATGTTGACATACCTTAGCTTTTTCTGAACTGACGCCACTGAGACTATTTATTGTAAAGAAAATTCCTTTACAGAGAAGGAATGGAACAAGAAGTAAAAATTGTGTCCCAAACCAAAATAAATCTGATGACGGTCTCTCTTTGAGTTCTGAATTGGAATTCAGAACTCAACATTGCACTGTTGACATGTACCGTATATTATAATACTTGACAGCTAATCTGTTCAGAGCGTGCCATTGCGTGCGTTTTCTGGGAAAAGAGTTCAGTTAGGAATGTGAATCTATTGTCGTGCAATTTCCAACTTTCAGTGCTGCGTGCTCAATGCTTAATCCCAGCAAAGTGTTTGGGTGGCCAAAATATTTTGGATAAAAAAACACTTCCCAGGATGACATCTGTCATATCAAAACTTGACTATTGTAACTCTCTCCTCACTGGCCTCCCGGCATGTGCACTTAAACCTCTCCAACTGATCCAAAATGCTGCGGCGCGACTGGTCTTCAACCAGCCAAAATTCTCACATGTCTCCCCCCTTCTCCGCTCCCTTCACTGGCTCCCGGGTTGCGGCCCACACTGAATACAAAACACTGATGCTGCCTTCAAAGCAGCCAAAGGTATGGCTCCTCCATACCTCCAAAACCTGATCAACCCCTACAACCCCACCCGTTCACTCAGATCAGCCAACACAGGGATGCTGACAGAACCCTCGCTAAAAACCCCAGGACAAAAATCCACTCTTCCTAGACAACTTGCCCTCCTGGCCCCCAAACTGTGGAATAAACTCCCTGTCGCACTTAGAACTACAGACTCACTCCCTAGCTTCCGCCGTGGACTGCACCTAACCCATAGCACTACTGTAACACTCCCCCTTCCCTCAATGACCATACATGAAGCTAGATAGCATTTTTAGGTTTTAGAAGTTGTTTGCTGATTAGGTGTGTGGTCTGCCTATGTTATAGTTTTTTCTTCCTATGCATTTGTTATATTGTTGTTAATGTACTGACATATTATCTGGCTTATTATAGTGATGTGTATTACCTGCTTATTGTAAATCGCTTTGGATTAAAAGCGTCTGCTAAATGCCTAAACTGTAAACTGTAAACTGATGAAAAAGAATGTGTCTGTGTGTGTGTGTGTGTGTGTGTGTGTGTGTGTGTGTGTGTGTGTGTGTGTGTGTGTGTGTGTGTGTGTGTGGTGGGTGGGGGGGGGGGGGGGGGGGGGATTATAATGTGATTATTGAGCGGTGCGCGCTCCTACAGCGGTGCGCGCTCCTACATCTGTCTCTATAGCGCTGCTGCTACTCAAAGATTTGCCATTTCAGATCATGACAAGTGATGAGCCATTGGGCCAAATACATGAGTTATATTTCGTCGTTGTCGGGTGGAAACCTTTGTTTTGTATTTATCATTTCAAAAATGATTTAAACTAGTGAAAACAGCCGATCTACAAGCACACAGCGTCTCGCATCGCGACAATGACGATTTACTAACTTTGTTGGCCGCCCAGCACCCAAAATGGAACGAAGGCTGACATTTTATTTTTTATTTTTTTCCTAATGGCCGGCCTGGACCGGCTTGGACCGGGAATGAACCGGCCGCTTGGGAGTTGTCCCGCTTTTCCCAATGGCCAGCACGTCCCTGAGGGTCACATTGGCCAAGCTTCGTGGGAAGCTTCATGAAATGAACTCAAAATTAGAACCGCTCACTTGACTGGGTGTGATTGTTATTATTGCGTCCAGTGTGAATGAAAGCAACAATAAAATCCAAACACTTAACATTTTTTGTTGCGACCGTCAGGTTACTATCAAAACCTCACACCTCACAGGTCTGTCACACGTCACACTTTACACTTGTGCCCCGATCCATGCCAAACTTTGCACACACACTCCTTGGGCTGCCAAACCACACTCCTTGGCTACCGACCTCATTTCTCACATGGCCCTCTTCTAGCACCACCATCTGGACGATTTTTTAAAAACACATTTTTGGACACTGCGCGGTACACAGTATCTCTAAAGTCAAGTCATCAACGTGGATCTGTCCCATTTCCCATATTGCCTCCAGATTGGCTTAGTACCATTGCCTTCTAAAGTTTGTGTATGCGACCTGACAGTCACTTATCTCCCGATTTAGGGAGTCTTACTGGTTGGGCCTACCTTGTGATTCATGGAACGGCATGAAAGGATCCTCCCACCACTCTTTAACCTTAAAGTAATTAATAGTTGAAAATAACCAATCTACAAGCTCACAACGAGCGACGCGTTGTGAGCTTGTAGATCGGCTATTTTCATTGAACAACATGATTCCATCTAAAGAAGACATGTACTATGCTGACTTCTATGGAATCCAAATGACCGAAATCAGTCATTTGGCGATCGTTTTCTCCACATCGTTTTTTTTTGCATTTTTAGCATCCTCTGTTGGACAACTTTCACTATGCTGGATCTCCGAGTAGCGCATTCACGAATAGTGATTTTTAGTATTCGAATTATTCAACCTCAAAGTATTCGAATAGTCAAATATTCAACAGGACTGGCCAAACTGTCAAATATTAAGTAAGGAAGAGGCGAACAAATACATGCGTTGCGAGGCGTTGTGAGCATGTAGATCGGCTATTTTCACAATAACCACATTAGTTACATTACATGTAATACCTACAATTACAAGTGCTTGTCAGGGTGGGGGTCCCCAGTTCAAATCTGTTTATTTGGGGTTTTTGAGAACCCCTGGTATAGAGCATTAACAAAATAATTCCTCCACCAGGGGCATTGATAAACTCATTCTTATGACTTCCTATCTAGCCAAGCTTTATAAACTATATATTTTTTAAAGAAAAAAAAAAAAAAAAAAAGAGAATATTCGACTTCAGTGAACAACGTCGAATAGTGATTTGATATTCGAATATTCGAATATTTGATGAATGCCCTAGTGCCTGTAGTTACCATAGAGTTATAAGAAGTATAACTGTGACGCAATTTGCGTCATAATTTGTGTTCATGGACGTGCTGGGGCTCCAATTCATGAACGAGCACTTCCGGTATGAACGTGCGTCAATTCAAAGAAGCCTAGATGCGCGTTCATGTTAGTGGCCCCAACTGCAGTACTTCAAAACGGCCACCATGTCCATTGCGCTTCAGGGCTCCACCAGGGTTCTGGGGGCTTGGTAGTTACCTGCTTCAGCTGCGTCTCAGAGTTGACGTGCACATCACAGATCTCACAGTGGAAGGTCTTGTTCTGCAGGCCCGTGGACGCCTCTGGCGGCGCGTCCGCGTCCGCCGCCGCCAGCTTGGCCTTGATCCCTGACCTGGGGAAGGACTTGATGGCACCGTCGCCGCTCCGGGCCTCCAGCATGGTCTTGTGCTTGGTGCCTGGATGCAACGACAAAACACTAGATCAGTGGTTCTCAACCTGTGGGTCGGGGGTCCCCAAATTATTTGGGGGGTGGGTCTCCAATCTTCAGATTGATTCACTCTGGGATCCGGTTTCAAAGATGTGCGTATTCAGGCAGAAAGGTCTAAACGATTAAAAACGTATGCGGATTCACCTAAGGTCGTTTTCGTATGGACGGCGCCTGAGAAGTGAGCAGGTATGAGAAGTGGGGAGAGTGTATCAAAAAAGCAACTGGGTTAAGGCAGCGGAAGCTTGTGATGGACCCTATTCACGCCCCGCCCACTCAGCAAATTTCTCAGCAACTTCCTGGTGCTGACGTCAGCTTTGAAGGGTAAACTAACACAGAAATCGCTGGACTTAAAGCCAACAAATCATTATTTCGAACGGTAAAGTAAATTATAACGCTTTGTGCCTTTTACTATATTGTGTTCTTGATCATGATAGCCGCATTTTAGATAGATAGATAGATAGATAGATAGATAGATAGATAGATAGATAGATAGATAGATAGATAGATAGATACCTTTATTATCCCAAGGGGGAAATTCAGTTGTCCAGTTGTAGCACAGCAGTATACAGTTATTTACAAAGTTACAGAGAAGTAAGAACAAATATAGATAAGAGGGGGGGAAAAAAACAAGAGCAGTACAGTACCAATAAAGAGAAGGTGCATCAATAGAGGGGGCGAATAATAAGTATATACATAAAGTGTCTTACAAAAAGAGACCGTAACAGTCAATGCTAGTTAGTGCAACAAGTATCTTACTGTCATTGTTAAACAAAGCAAAATACTCAGAAACTACCAACACAACCTAGTGCAATGTCAATTCGGAAATTGCATTACATTTGTGATTTCTGTGTTAACTCTAAGGGCTTTTAGCTGGGTTTACCCTTCAAAGCGTCACTTTAGCACCAGGAAGTTGCTGAGTGGGCGGGGCGTGAATAGGGCTAATTGGCTGCGCAGAGCTGACGAAAGTCTGGGGGACGGAGATACACCTAAACCTAACCCTAACCCTGACCTCAGTAAAACTAACGCTGGTGAATGCTAACCTGGTGAATGCTAACCTGGTGAAATGCTAACCTGCCGACGCTGGTGAATGCTAACCTGGTGAATGTTAAACTGGTGGGACCAACGGTGCTTAACCCAGTTGTGAGCGGGTAATAAGAACTGAACAGTCTACGCCAGGGGTCTTCAACAGGGGGTCTGGGACCCCTAGGGGGTCCTCAGACTTACTACAGGGGGTCCTCCAAATCTTTGTGTGATAGAAACTAGTTTTCCCCCCCTTTTTTATATTAACCACTAGAACCCTAGTGTCCACATTCTGAGAACTTTAGCCAAAAATAGCAGATCTACAAGCTCACAACGCTTCACGATGTGAGGTGTTGTAAGCTTGTAGATCGGCTATTTTTGGCAAAGAGCTTTGGAGGGGGAAAAGGGCAGACTAAGTACAGTGAAAGGTCAAGTTTATTAAGTATTGACGGTTCAAGCGGTTAAATATCTGAAAACCCACATTAACATGAATCCAAAATATACCGATGATCGCGTTGACAAACAATGAAAATACAGTATATGGAATCTATGAACAGGTTGTGGGGGGTCCCTGCTTTATCTCTCTCTCTCAACTAAGGGGTCCTTGGCCTGAAAACGTTGAAGACCCCTGGTCTAAGCCAGGGGTTTTCAAAGTGGGTGACGGGGCACCCTGGGGTGCCGCGACGGCAGTCCAGGGGGCGAGTTTAGAAACTCTAGGCTTGCTGAGGGAAACCACGCCCCGCACTCATTTTTGAAGCTTGTGATTGGCTGAACCGGAGGTTGGGAGCGCTCCGTTGTAGTCACTTGGACCGCGCGAGGTGCACCAAAACCCAATTATCATTGCGTTTATCGTGCGCTTGCCCAGGCCGTAGAACGATTGCATTCACCACGGCTTCGTAACTCGCGCGGCCGGCGGCCCGCTCTTCGCGGGCACTCGCGCCTGCGGCGCTCGGGCACGAAGAGCAGGACCAAGGACCGCTGGCCTTCGCGCCGCTTGCAATGTCGTGGACAATAACTGAAAACGAGCGCTCCTTCCCTTTGCAAGCCTAGAGTTTCTAAACTCGCGTCCAGGGGTGCCGCGAGATCATTTGATAATATTTGGAATTTATTTGGACACTTGAAGAAATTTTTAGTATCATTTTAAACTTGAAGTACAAAGTTCTAACCAAAATGGCTATTATCTCAACGTTTTCCTCGCAACGTAATCACTAAAATATCGTCACTGTCAGGCAGAAAAATCTGTCGCAAAAAAGCAGATCTACTAGTGAAAAAAGCGGATCTACAAGCACATCGCGAGGCGTTGTGTGCTTGTAGATCCTGCTGTTTTTCACTAGTTTAGTACGTTTTATAGATGATAAATACAAAACGAACGATTTTGGACATAGAAGGTTTCCATCCGACAACGACGATATGCTATAAATATAAGGTGCTGGGAGTGGAAAATTATAATGTAGGGGTGCCTCGGATTAAAACAAATATTTATGGGAACCCCTGGTCTACGCCGCCTCACCGCTGTTGTGGGCCTGCAGCTGGGAGGCAGAGTTGACGGCCACCTTGCACAGCGAGCAGTACAGCAGGCGCCTGGCCTTCTCCTCCTCGGACTCCGTCTCCGTTGCCTCTGGCTGCTCCTCCTCCGCGGCTTCCCCACCGCGTAGCGTCTCCTTCGCCCTCTCGCCAGGCCTGTCGCAATTATTACGTCATAATTGTCTCATGGCAAATGTTTGAGATAATGGCAATTATTTTGCATAATTGTCATGACCGCCTCCATGTTAAAAATAGCAGAAATAGCTGATCTACAAGCGTACAACGGTAAGCTTGTAGATCCGCTATTTCTGCTATTTTTCAACATGTTCAACATGGAAACGATAATTCTTCAAAAAATAAAGAAATTAGTATGAAATTATTAAAATGACAGTAATCTGCCCACAGTGCAGTTTGAGATTATGAAGCTTAAATGGCAAACAGAAATCAAGTCTGTATTCATAATCGGCCAAAACCTCTTAAGTAAATCTTTTAGCTTTTAGCTTCTTTTTTTTTGGCATAAATCAGGGCTATTGAACACCCTTTACGTCTGTGTGTTGGTTAAAATGATATTGAACCAATGAAAAGTAATAAAAAGCCCTTCGGTCAAAAAAACCTCCTAACTCCACTTGAGATAATTTTCCCGAAAATGAACATTTTGGAGTTAGGAGGTTTCGGCCCGACAGCAGAGATGTGTTATATTGTCTTTGCCTGGTTCCAGCCCAGAGACCCCGGCCACTATCAGAGTGGACTGTTTCTCTGGCAGTGGCGTCAGTTCAGAAAAAGGTAAGGTATGGCAACATGATTGGTGACCCAAAAATGTCTATGGTTTCTTGGGCTGGATATGGCAGTCTGGAACCAGTACTGTAGCTATGCCCACAGACATAGAAAGGTAGACGCCTCTTCCGGCTGGGGGGTGCTGGTCCAAGACCGCTGGCAAGCCTCCCAATAACTCTACGCAAGCCTCCAGAATTCTGAGGCGGGGCTCTTGGGAATTCTGAAGGACGCTTCCTTGTGCGTCACAGAATGGGAAGCTCGGTAGTCCAATCAGATGCAGGACTGGCAGGACTCCCTCTTTCTCATTGGAGGGGGCAGAGTGCCTTCCGCAGTTCCACAGTTGTGCACTTCCGCCAGAGGTGTTTGACCAGTCGCGCAAATGAACTGCAGCGGCGGAGGAGGTATCTAGCTTTTTATATCTGTGGCTATGCCCCTCCCCTAAAACCGGCAGTTTGCCAATGCTGTTGCCAAGGCAAACCTTGGCAAGCAGGAAGTTATTCTAAGCTAGCATTGGACAACAGCTTTTTGGGAGGGGCATAGCTACTGGCTAATTAACAATAATGAATTGCACCACCAGCTGTCCGTCCGTCCGTCCGTCCGTCCGTCCGTCAGTCTGTCTGTCACACGTCACACTTTTGCCCTGCTCATATCTCCGCAACCGTTGCCCCGATCCATGCCAAATTTTGCACACACACTCCTTGCCTGCCAAATCACAACCTCCACCCATCAATTCACACATGACCCTCTTCTAGCGCCACCATGAGGCCGATTCTTGCAAAACACATATTTGCACACTGCTCCTACAGATTTTGCCCTAAAATCACGCAAATCGGCACACAGTATGTCTACATTCATGTCATCAATATGGATCTGTCTCGTATAGCGCCACCATCAGGCCGATTTTTTCAAACACATTTTTGGACACTGCTCCTACACATTTTGCCCTAAAATCACGCAAATCGGTACACAGTATGTCTACACTCATGTCATCAACATGGATCTGCCCCGTATAGCGCCACCTTCAGGCCGATTTTTTAAACACATTTTTGGACACTGCTCCTATAGATTTTGCCCTAAAATCACGCAAATCGGTACACAGTTTGTCTGAACTCATCTCATCAATATGGATCTGTCCCATATAGCGCCACCAACAGGCCAATTTCTTCAAACACATTTTTGGACCCTACTCCTACACATTTTGCCCTAAAATCACGCTGCGACCTGGCGGTCGCTTATCTCCCTATTAGGGAGTCTTACTGGTATAGTAAACGTGCCACAATTAACAATAATGAATTGCACCTGTGCAGCTGACCTGCGGAACCAGGGAATATACCATTCTGTCAAGATGGGGAGAATAAACGTGTGGAGAATATAATTACAATACCTTGTTAAATTTTGCATTTGTAGTTATTTTAATGTACGCGCGCGCTGATTTCACCAAGCTGTTAAAGACAGGGTGAAATCAAAAACATGTTTTTCACACTTTTGGGGCATATCTGTAGTGATAATGTGGCCATACCTAACACTAGATGCCAAAGAAATAGAAAAGAAACAATTTTTGTGTATATTTATATCAAAGGTCCATAAATAGGCCATTCTTAATTACTTCCTGTGAACAGAAATTCAAAAAGTGATGACATAGATAGACTTTTTGAATATAAATGAACCTTTGATTACATTCACCTGTTTGTTTCCCATTGCTGGCTCCCATTACTCCCATTACTCAGATTTTAAATCCCATCGCCTGAAGGGCTGGTCCCCTCGGATTGGTTCAGAAACACACAGGCTTCCTTTTCAAACTGAAACTTCAAAATAAAATACCCAAAATAGTCATTTCATTGGGTCTGTTGATTGCATGTTTCTGGTCGCAGTTCTGTGTGGAAGCAGTCACTGGCATGGACAGAGACACTGACACACACACAAATGTTTATCGCGTTCACCGTGCGTCGCGTTCACCGTCCGTCGCGATCACTCGCGCGCGGCAACGCGTGTGCACGCTCGCACAAAAGTCCCTCCCCCAGAAATCGATCAGGATAGGACACAATTTCAGACTAAAGCGTGAGCTGAGTCTGAAATCAGGCTACTATTGTCTTGTTCAATGGCAAGAACACAATTATGTCGTTAATCGCAAATAATTTTTGCGTGATAATTAACCGTCAATTAACATTGTTAACAATGACAGCCTTACCTCTCTCTCTCCCTCTCTGTCCCTTGGCTGGGAGGCAGTGAGGCGTCGCCGGAGCCGCCACTCTGCGCCGATTCCACCGCCAAGAGGCCGCGGCCGCCGCCGCTCGGCGTACACGGCTCCGACGCAGGAGGAGGAGGAGGGGCTTCTGCTGCTGTTGACATCTCTGTGTTGAGGAAATTTTAATTAACATTAATTAGTATTACAATGCCATTGGCCATGATATTTGCATAGGAATACCCCCCCACAGAGGCTGACTTTCACGCAACGTCAAGATCTCTGGAGTCCAGAGTCTGGACGGACAATATCTCACTTTTTCACTGAAGCTATTCCTCACAAAAACATTAGTAAAATGCTTGTAATAATTTTTGTTGGTGATCATTAGAATGCCTAGAACATGTACACATGTTATTATTGTGAAAGATATCCCCAAAATGAAAATTAGAGCATGATTTATGATTTATGGCTATAAAACCTTACAAAAACATTAAAAAAATAAATAAACATTACGTTTTCCTCTCCAAATACCTCCTACAGCACTTCTATCTGACAGGCCAAAAAAGGTTTAGTTTCGAGTATTTCTATTTTTGGGTCTTACAGGGTTAATAATGAGAAAACACTAGAGCATGACACGAATGAGAGCGGGTGAATTTGATGGAATGAGCAAGAGATTGCATGCGTGTGTGTGCCGTTTGTGTGATTGTGTGTGTCCGAGGAGGAAAACAAACAACAAGAGCTTAAGACATAGACAGAGCGCCGGAGAAAAGAGAATGAGGAGGAGGCAAATTGTATTCCTTTTTCTCCTTTCGCTTAAAGTTTCGCCGGATATCGTAACAGCTGCACCACCGCAAAGCACTCCTCCCCCCCATCCAGAGAGAGACACAGAGAGAGAGAGAGAGAGAGAGAGAGAGGGAGAGAAAGAGAGAGTGAGCACACATTTTTTATGATCCCCGTCAAACTCCTCTAATCTGCCTAATAATCAGTGATTTCCCCCCGGGACGCTCGGTGCGTACGTACCGAACGGTGCGTTCCTCCAGTGTTTAAACCCACAGTGTTGGTGCAGACAGAGAGAGAGAGAGAGAGAGAGAGAGAGAGAGAGAGAGAGAGAGAGAGAGAGAGAGGAGGCTTTGCCTCCGCTATCGGCTGTCAAGATTGGAAGGAAGGAGAGCCTTGCTCCCCCGGAGGGGAGCGAGCGCTGATTTAAGGACCTCGCAGAGTGATAACAATGTTTATCTCTGCCTGTGTCGAGTGGGCCGCACGTTTGTTAGCGCTAGCGCTCCTTCCCCTGCTCTTAGGGGGTTGATAAGGCCCCCGCTAGCGCTCCTTCCCCTGCTCTTAGGGGGTTGATAAGGCCCCTGCGGTGAAAGAATACGAAAAATCTATCTTCAGAGGACCTCGCCCGCTCTCTCGACCGATCCCCGCATAACTGACTACAAACGGCATGTGATTAAGCCTTGAGTTAAGCTCCGTCGTACTTGCCGGTGTTGCGTGTATAGGCCTGCTTCGTTGTCCGGCGCTGTCAAGTACCGAAAACAGCTGACCTGCAAGCAGGGGTGTCGCACCAAATCATGTGCCCTGGGTACAAGGATTCACTGCGGGCCCCCCATGAATGTTCTTCATAGGGGGAGGGGGTTTAACCCATTTAGACTGGGAACACATTATTTGGTGCTCTAACTAATAAGAAATAGCAGATATGCTATGCTATGTAGATCTATTGCTCTATCTATATGCTATTTTTGAAAAATCTTGAAAATTTGTCTTTGAGTCTTTGAATATTTCAAATCCTTCTAAGGTTTTTAGAAAAACCTTTTCATCTGAAGGACCCCCAAAATTATATGCATTTGGCCACGGACCCCCATCTCAAAATATTTAGTTCCAGGGACCCCCAGAAGCAAAATTCTATTTACAACATTTCTCAGTTCGCTTAAAAAAATACATATATTCAAAGATGTGCACACATTTTCACAACTTTTCAAAAATAGCAGATCTACAAGCTCACAGCGCGGCACTCGGTGCTGCGCTGTGAGCTTGTAGATCTGTTTTTTTTCAATAGTTAAAGCATAAAATAATGAAGGCCCCTCCACCTTGGGCCCTAGTAACTCAGTCCCACTTCCCCCTCCCCCCCTTGTGACGCCCCTATACTGCAAGCTTTCTTTCCATCTGTCTCTCTATCTCCTTTTCCCTCTCTGCTTCTATAGAAAACGTTCTCTCTCATTATCCAAGCCAAGTCAGTGCAAAACGTTTGTACTGTAATGAGGCTGTCTGCTTGTCTGTCTGTCCGTGTACTGCCTCCTAAGCAGACCCAAACTAGATGTTCAGACAGCCGCAAGTCCTCATGAAAAGGATTGTGTCAATCTTCCCACAATGACTGACATCATCGGGCGACAGTGGCTCAGGAGCGGCCGTCTTGGAATCCGAAGGTTCCAGGTTCGATTCCCGGCTCCCCGTGGCTACGTCTCGAAGTGTCCATGAGAGATACTGAATCCCCGGCAGGGACGTGCTGGGCCCCTGATTCAGCCCGGGAAAAAGAGTTGGAGAGGCCCTCATTGCGTGCTATAGAGAGAGATCTCTCTCTGTAGCGCTGCTGCTACTCAAAGATTTGCCATCTCAGATCATGACAAGTGACAAGCCAATGGGGCCAATTACATGAGTTATATTTCGTCATTGTCGGGTGGAAACCTTGTACATGTCCAAAACCGTTTTTTGTATTTATCATTTTAAAATGCTTGTAGATCTGCTGTTTTCAAATGTACACATTTGAAACTTGGAGATACGAGGTTTCTGCCCAACAGTGACGATTTGAGCGTTGTGAACTTGTAGATCGGCTATTTTTGGCAAATAGCTATGGTGTAGAGACTAAGTACAGAGTGAAAGGTCAAGTGTATTAAGTATTGACGGTTCAAGTGATTAAATATCTAAAAACACAAATTGACATGAATCCAAAATACACTGATGGTTGTGCTGTCAAACAATGAAACTATAAGGAATCTATGAACAGGTCGTGGGGGTCCCTGCTTCATCTCTCTCTCAACTAAGGGGTCCTTGGCCTGAACACGGCGAAGAACCCTGCTTTAAAACGCATAGGTATACAACTTATTAAATATAGACCATTGCCCAAGGTTTATATGGCGATGTTACCAGTGTATTTCCATTATCCCCACAGCCAGCCATTTACAGGTATTTCACATTTTCCTGGATCAGAAACTTCAAAACTTCAAACTGGCTCATCAAGTCCTGGACAGAAAAGCAAGCGAGCGAAGCTTTAAGCTATTTAGACCGGGTACACATTATTGCGCATTATTATTTTATGCTTTAACAATTGAAAAATAGCAGATATACAAGCTTGCAGCATGGCACCGAGTGCCGCGCTGTGAGCTTGTAGATCTATTTTTTTTTTTTATCGTGAAAATTTGAATATTGACCTGATTCTATAAGTGTCTTTTGAATCCTTTTTTAAAAACCTACTGTATGTTTCTATGTCAGCAATCTGGCTATAGCCATCGTCAAAGAAAAGGTCCTTTTCACTTGAATGGAGCTCAGTTAGACTGTTCTTGAGAGACTACCATGTCAGTGGTTCTCAAACTTTTTCATGTGAAGGACCCCCAAAATGATATGTATTTGGCCACGGAACCCCATCTCAAAATATCTAGTTCCAGGGACCCCCCAGAAGCAACATTTTAGTTAAAAACGTTCACTAAAAATACATATAGTCAACGATTTGCACACAATTTTCAATAATAATAAAAAAAAAATAGCAGATCTACAAGCTCACAGCGCGGCACTCGGTGCCGCGCTGTGAGCTTGTATATCTGCTATTTTTCAATAGTTAAAGCATTCAATAATTCTAGGCCTAAATGGCTTAATGACAGACCAAACAGCTGCAGGGTGTTGGAATGCAACCACGCTGTGTGATTTGTTCTCCCAGCGGTGTCTGTAAAAATGTTTAATTGATCCCCTCGCTCTGGCCCGTTATACGATTAGCTGAGTTATGAAGTGATTGCGAAACGGTTGTAATTAAGCTGTCTGTCGTTTTCCACTCACGCCATAGCACAGAGTTCTGAGAACGGTTCAAAGCAGTTTGCACACCGCTCGGCTCTTGTTTGAGGCAGAACAGTCTAATCTTTACAGGGGTCTTCAACAGGGGGTCCGGGACCCCTATAAGGGGTCCTCAGATTCACTACAGGGAGGCCACCAAATCTTTGTGTGATAGGATATCTCTGCTGTCGGGCCGAAACCTCCTAACTCCAAAATGTTCATTTTCGGGAAAATGAGCTCAAGTGGAATTAGGAGGTTTTGTCCCAAGCACTTTTAACTACTTTCCATTGGTTCAATATTATTTTAACCAACACTCAGATGTAAAGGGTGTTCAATAGCCCTGATTTATGCCACAAAATCAAAAACCTCAAAAATGGATGTGCGAGGCGTTGTGAGCTATGGATCGGCTATTTTCAAAGAGGTTTGGTGTAGAGGGAAAAAAAGCAGACCAAGTACAGAGTGAAAGGACAGTGTATTGACGGTTTAAGCGGTTAAATGTCTCAAAACGCATACTGTATTAACATGTATTACTGTGTACACCAGTGGTTCTCAAAGTAGATTCCAGGGACTTTGTGGGTTCGTTTATGGGGGTCCGAATTGACCCATAAAAGTCTGTAACTCTAACAGTATAAGAATGGACCTGTTAGGGTCCATTTGGTTACATTTGTATACGGTCAGAGTTAAAGTGCAGGTGCCATGATTTTCCCCTCTATAAAACATGATTATCTACTAATATGATTATACTAGGAGGAAGATTTTTTTCCAAAAAAGTGTACAGAAAGAGTTAAAATGATTTTATTTGGCCACACCCACCAGTTCATTGGTATGCATGGTTATCATGGTGGGTGGTGACCCAGCTGAAGTTAGCCACACCCACGTGTGTTGGGTGAATGGTAATTGGGGGAGGGGTTGATTCTATGATGTAATAAGTATGGGTGTTTTTGGAACGGCACGTCTGACCCAGCAGGTGGCATCCTCCAGCTAAAAACCCAAATAAAAAGAGAATGCATAATTTCTCATAACAACCACACCAGGGTGTCTAATGAAGTACTGTCAACCTCCTAGACACATGAAAACCAGAAAAACTACAAAACTATGGCACCACCTCTTTAAGGGGAGACCTTGACATTTAAAAGTTTGAGAAACACTGGTGTACACTGATGATCGTGCTGTCAAACAATGAAACTATATGGAATCTATGAAAAATGTAAAGGTATACTATGTAACTTTATTTATAAAACAAATCTTAAAGTTGTCCTAACTATTGAATCGCTAAAGTTTTAGAACTCCGTTAATTTCAGCCCCTAAAGCCTTCGAGAGAGGGCGAGATCATTTAGCGACCTACAACCGGGTCGCGACGTGGTCGGTAGTTTTCAGCGACCGGGTCGCAAAAGCGAGCGACCGGGTCGCTAAATGGAGCGACCGGGTCGCTAAATCACCGACCGCGGCACTAAAGCGAGCGACCGGGTCGCTAAATGGAGCGACCGGGTCGCTAAATCACCGACCGCGGCACTAAAGCGAGCGACCGGGTCGCTAAATCGACCGACTGGGACGCTAATTCCATCGACCGGGACGCTAATTCCACCGACTGGGACGCTAATCCAGCGACCGGGTAGGTAAATCCACCGACCGGTGGTCGCTTCCACCGACCTACTAACCCTAACCCTAACCCTAACCCTAAACCTAACCTCAGTAACCTTACCTCAGTTAGGCTAACCTGCCACGCAACCTCCCGACCGTTACCTCAGTTAGGCTAACCTGCCACGCAACCTCCCGACCGGGTCGCTAAATCACCGACCGCGTCGCTAAATCACCGACCGCGTCGCTAAAGCGAGCGACCGGGTCGCTAAATCGTCCGACTGGGGCGCAAAATCTTCCGACCGGGTCGCTAAATCTACCGACCTAAAACTGCAGGCAGGTCGGTAGATTTAGCGACCGGGTCGGTCGATTTAGCGGCGCGGTCGGTGATTTAGCGACCCGGTCGCTCGATTTAGCGACCCGGTCGCTGAAAACTACCGACCACGTCGCGACCCGGTTGTAGGTCGCTAAATGATCTCGCTCCTACTGGAGACTTCTGTAAATATGTTTTCTATGATCCTGGCTGGGGTCCGGATTTCGCGGCAAAATTACGTCATCTGCATCATCTGTGTATGCGTTGGCCAATCACATCGCGGATCATACACACATGATAGACTACCAGCCAATCACAGCGTGTCTTGCCGTCTCTTCAGGAAGTTGCCTCTCTCAGCAACAGTGTTTGAGATGGTGAAGGATTCTTGCCTCTTACTCCCCAAATCCTGGTCAGAAAATTACGTTCTACCCCTCTACGGATTCGTATCGGTCGCGGTGGTTTGCGGCCCCGCTCCGGTGGTCCGCGGCCCCGCTCCGGTGGTCCACGGCGACTCCGGGCGAAAGACGGCCGAAAAAAGCAATACTGCTAGTTTAGCAACTTACACAGTATAGCTTTAATCTGCAACGCAATGTTATACAATACGTAGTGGGGGTCCCTGCTCCTTCTTTCTCAGCTGAGGGGTCCTCGCCCTGAAAGAGCCCTGATGCAGGGGTGTCAATTGGGTATGGCAGGGGTATGCAGCTGCCATACCCTGGGTGCAGGGGGGAAAATAAGAGTTACTTTTAAATATAAATCCATGAATGTCTCTTTGTCTATCTGTTCTGGTTATTATGTTGTTAATTACAGTAACATAACTGCAAATGCAAAATTTTACAAATTGGTCACTTTAACAAGGTATTATAATTATATTCTCCACACTTTTATTCTCCCCATCTTGACAAAATGGTAAATTCCCAGGTTCTGTAGGTCAGCTGCACAGGTGCAATTCATGTGGCACGTTTACTAACATGCTACGTTTAGCTGCACTTAAACAACAATTCCAGTCTGCCATATCCAGCCCAAGAAACCATTGAAACCTGTGTAAAAAACTGACAAAACTCGTTTTTTTCCAGACATAGATCTGCTATTTTCACAATAGAACTGTGCATACAAAATGTAATGCCTCTTTTCCATGAGGACTCCCATCTTTGCCATACCCTAGCTTTTGCTGAACTGACGCCACTGCCCTGACGTAAACCCAGTCAGCACGGTTACATAACATCTCTCAGCAGGACCACGGTCAGACACATCGATCCAGCGCCACAGGCTTAACGACAGAACGGGTACACATTATTGTGTATCATTATTTTATGCTTTAACTATTGAAAAATAGCAGATCTACAAGCTCGTAGCGCGGCACCGAGTGCCACGCTCAAGTCTGTTCTTGAGAGACTACTATGTCAGTGGGTTCTCAAACCTTTTCAAGCCAAGGACCCCCAAAATGATATGTATTTGGCCACGGACACCCAGCTCAAAATATCTAGTTCCAGGGACCCCCCAAGAAGCAAAATTTGAGTTACAAATGTTCGCTTTGAAAAAACATATAGTCAAAGATTTGCACACATTTTCACAACTTTTTCAAAAAGCAGATCTACTATAGCTCGCAGCGCGGCACTTAGCACGGTACTTGGTGCCGCGCTGTGAGCTTGTAGATCTGCTATTTTTCACTGGTTAAAGCATTCAATAATTCTAGGCCTAAATGGGTTAAACAGAGTGGTTCTGATTGGTCCAATCGCTGGATCCAGTGGTGAGTTATTTCTGGATAATGACCATGCTATAACACACTGGTTCTCAACCTGTGGGTCAGGACCCCCAGGGGGTCCCCAAATGATTTTGGGGGGTCCCCAGATGATTGGCTTAATGTTCAAGTCAAACTAGTCTAAATGTAATGCCAACTCCTATAGGGATGGGACGATACGCGATATTATCGTTTATCGTGATAAAAAGAACACTCACGATTATCGTATCGTGGCGATTTAATTTATCGTGATATCGTCCTCCATCATGCACTGCAATCAATTCACCTTTTATTCGCAGAGCTGCATATCCGGTACCACTTAAACCCTCTATAATTGGTAAAAGGTACTTATAATATACGTACTTGATAGTCTTTTTTCCACTCTCTATCAAATGTCTTTGCCAAAAAATAGCCGATCTACAAGCTCACAACGCGTTGCCACGCTCACAACGCTCACAACACGTTGCGACGCATTGTGAGCTTGTAGATCTGCTATTTTTTTGGGCAAATGTTCCGCCCCAGGATAATGGATTTTTATTATCGCGATAATATCGTAAATCGCGATTTCTTTCGTCACAAAAATCATGATATGAAATTTTCACATCGTCCCATCCGTAACTCCTTCAATTCCAAGTTTGCAGGGTTATTTATTTTTTTTATTTTGGGGTTCCGGGCCTGAAAAGGTTGATGACCACTGCTATAACAGACCGCTTTCTAATCAAAGACTCAGAGCACCCCATGCGCTGCTTGGATTGATGCTGTGTCAGACATGACAGCCATGTAAACAAACAGATTCTATTTGATAAACCTCCTTGATAAAATACATCCCTTCAGAGATGATCAGGCACCTCCGCTACGCGTCGGTCTAATCATCGTCGGGATATCTATCTACAGTTTACAGTTGACAGTTTAAGCATTTAGCAGACGCTTTTAATCCAAAGCGATTTACAATAAGCAGGTAATATTGTACATCACTATAATAAGCAAGATAATATGCCAGTACATCAACAACAATATAACAAACGCATAGGAATATCAATCTAGAAGAAAAAAAAATAACATAGGTAGACCATGCACCTAATCAGTAAAAAAAACTTTTCTAAAAACCTAAAACATGCTAACTAGCTTCATGTATGGTCATTGAGTGTTACAGTAGTGCTATGGGTTTAGGTGGAGTCTGAAGAGGTGAGTCTTCAGTCCACGGCGGAAGCTAGGGTGTGAGTCTGTAGTTCTATGTAAGTGCGACAGGGAGTTTATTCCACAATATCTAACTATGAATTTACAGAATGTCTGTCCGCCGTCAGTCTAGTGCTCTGACGTCACAGTTCTGATGTCACAGTCTGGCCTGGACACAGAACACCATATATGGGCATAAACGGGTGAAACAGTTCCCAGTTTTTTTTTCATTGGCCGGGTTTCCCAAAGCGATTTTAGCCCATCGCATCTCACGCATGGTCGTAGAGACCAAGCCCCGACCGTCATGTTCCCGTGTTTACATGGGTTCGGGTAGAGTGACTTATTTAGCCCCCTACAACTACACCAACATTCAGATTTCACAAACAAAGTGCTTAATAAAGTCTCACACCTGTTTAAATACGGTACGGCTTTCTATAATTATCCATATCCTCCGTGTTCTTTAATAAGCCTTTTTATCCGATGGCTGTCTGTTTATCTCAATGGGGTTGGTGCGCATGGGGAACGCCAGGAAATACATGGGAAAACTGAAAACTATCGGATAAAAAGGCTTCTTATTAAAGAACACGGAGGATACGGCCCACTAAGCACACCGTCTAAAAGTGGTCTAATAGTGGTATAGATTTGAACGTTTTTTTGTTGTCTAAACTTAAACTAGACGACTAATAGAGGTCTAATAGTCGTCTAAATGCAGACCGTCTATATTTAGACGACTATTAGATGTCTATTAGTCGTCTAGTCTAAGTTTAGACGACAAAAAAAACGTTCAAATCTATACCACTATTAGACCACTTTTAGACGGCGTGCTCAGTGGGGGGTAATTATAGGATACCGTATTTAGACACGTGAGAAACTTTATTAACACATGGGCTGCTAAGGTTTATAACATTTCTAGCTGTTGCTGGTGCCACCATTCACTTACGCTTTATTTTGAAGTGCCTCGGAAGCTTTGTGCGTGTGCACGTGGGTGTCCGCTGACGATTGAGGAAGATAATCCCTTTGTTTACAAAAGCTCGCGAAACTATAATCCAAAACGGGGCCGACCATCGCGGTAAAGTGTCGCCGTGAAAACAATCAGATCTCTCCTTCCCTGGCGCTCTATTCATCTGATTCAGAGATAAAGCCCTTCTTATGTTTCAAAGTAGAATGTGAAGCAATGTAAGCTGCCTCCGCCATTTTCTGCCTGTCTCTATCACTGCCTGAGCTGCGGGTTATGTAATGGACTCGGGTCATTCAGAGGGCAGCCAGCAGCTTGTACAGTTAACCCTATGCTGCCTTGTCTGTCGACGAGATAACTCCTTTTGGCACAGTGACACCTAGTGGCCTTGTCTCGTCCCTGAACGAGTTTGGCTCCCCAGGTGTTAAGCACTTTGTGAAATCTGAATGTTGGTGTAGTTGTAGGGGGCTAATTAAGTCGCTCTGCCCGAACCCATGTAAACGCGGGAACATGACGGTCGGGGCTTGGTCTCTAGGACCATACGTGTTTTTAAAGCCGGCCAATGTCATTTTACTATCTGCACAGCAGTACACTCAAGGATGTTTTTGAAACCATTTGAAGCGAGAAATAAGAAAACGCGGTATCCACATACTGATTCCATTTGATTTAACCCATTAAAGCCTGAACGGCGCAAATCTGTGTCACAATTAGATTTGAACCACTTTAACCCTTATTTTATGCTTTAACTATTGAAAAATAGCAGATCTACAAGCTCACAGCGCGGCACCGAGTGCCGCGCTGTGAGCTTGTAGATCTGCTATTTTTTTTTAAACATTTGTGCAAGTCTTTGAATATTTTTGACCCGATTCTGTAAATGTCTTCTAAATCCTTCTTCTAAATCAGTGGTTCTCAAACTTTTTCATGTCAAGGACCCCCAAAATGACATGTATTTGGCCGCTGACTCCCATCTCAAAATATGCTGTTCCAGGGACCCCCCAGAAGCAAATTTTTGAGTTACCAATGTTCGCTTTTAAAAAGATATATTCAAAAACTTGCAAAAAAGGAAATCGTGATTTTTCAAAAATAGCAGATCTAGAAGCTCACAGTTCGGCACTCGGTGCCACGCTGTGAGCTTGCATATCTGCTATCTTTTAATGGTTCTGGGCCGACCGCGTTGCACTGGACGCACTTGGCATACATTAATGGTCTACTTTCGTCAAAGCAATGAAATCCTTTTAAAATCAATCAAATGGCTTCGTTGTAATCTTTGGGTCAGTTTATTCATTTATTTATTAAGTAGCCGCGTCACAAGCGGGACAATCAAAGGGGAGCAGGTCGTTATTTAGAAATAAACCCCTTCACGCTTCACGTGGTGGACTAATCAGCCTGTCAGGAGTTATTACTCAACAACGACCACAGGCTCCCCACTGATTATCCCTTGTGTTTGTAGTGATTGGTTGCAGGGGTGTCACACCACATCCTGGGCCCTGGGTACGAGGATTCACTGCGGGCACCCCCATGAATGTTCTTGATAGCGGGAGGTGGTTTAAACCATTTAGACCGGGAACGCATTATCACGCATTATTTTGTGCTTTATTAAGTATCGAATAAAATCAAACCTCGGTTCGAAGTGAAGCGGTGAACTTTTATTCTGTGTTCTAGAGCTATGAACTCGGCGATCTATACATTCTTCCAATTCTGAATGAATGAATGATCTTATCTGGAGGGCCGACTTGTCATGTGAAGCTTGACCAATCCTCAAAGTATGGTCTCATTGGACATTTTCAATCATCCAATCATTCTCACTCCTTGAGAATCTATGGGAATCCTCAAAAAAACAGGTACGGGACAGACAAAGCCACTCCTTGGAAGCGGCTTTCACCGCTTCAAAAATAGCTGATATACAAGCTTGTAGATCTGCTATTTTTGAAGAGCCAAAGTATGAATGGATAAAGTGACTAAAATGATTGTGATCGGGCACGGGCACACATAGACATCAAAGGGGGCTTGAGCCCCCTGACCTTTTATCCGTCTGTAAAAAGGTGCCCTCTCCAGAATGCATTTTTTACTATGGTGAAAGAAATGCAAATGCCCTCTTTCCATGCCATACCTGCCATACCTGAGAACTTTAACCAAAAATACCCGATCTACAAGCTTGTAGATCGGCTATTTTCGGCAAAGAGGTTTGGTGTAGAGGGGAAAAAGAGCAGACTAAGTACCGAGTGAAAGGTCAAGTGGTTAATTATCTGAAAACACAAGTTGACATGAATCCAAAATACACTGATGATTATGCCGTCAAACAATGAAACTATATATACGGTATCTATGGATTGTGGGGGTCCCTGCTTCATCTCTCTCTCTCGACTAAGGGGTCCTTGGCCTGAAAACGTTGAAAACCCCTGTATTAGAGAGTAGATCGCTGGGCTCAAGGGCAACTACAGTCCTCCAATCTCTCTTTGTTCTGGCAGAATTTATTGTTTTCTTTCCTTTCCTTGACTTGTGCACATGCACGCACGCACGTGCACACGCACCTGCTCAGTATACAAAGGAGCTGAGAAACGCACACACCCACACATCTGCCGATAAAGTACACTATAAGGCACTTGTTTTCCTTGACTTCTACACACACACACACACACACACACACACACACACACACACACACACACACACACACATACACACACACACACACACACACACACACACACACACACACACACACACACACACATGCGCGCATGCATAAGCGCGCGCGCACACACAGTAGGGATGGGACGATATGAAAATGTCATGTCACGATTATTGTGACAAAAGAAATCGCGATTTACGGTATTATCGTGATAATCAAAATCCATTATCCTGGGGCGGAACATTTGCCAAAAAATTGCCGATCACGACGTGCTGTGAGCTTGTAGATTGGCTATTTTTTTGGCAAAGACATTTGATAAAGAGTGAAAAAAAGACTGTGTCAAGTACGTATATTATAAGTACCTTTTACCAATAGAGGGTTTAAGTGGTACCGGATTTGCAGGTCGGCAAATAAAAAGGTGAATTGATCATAGTGCATGACGGAGGACGATATCACGATAAATGAAATCGCCACGATACGATTATCGTGAGTGTTTTTTATCACGATAAACGATAATATCACGTATTGTCCCATCCCTAACACAGACACACACACACACACACACACACACACACACACACACACACACACACACACACACACACACACACACACACACACACACACACACACACACACACACACACAGTGAGGAGGCTGCTGGATAAGCGTCCTAAACGTGGACGTGCAGTGGGAGCATGGAGACCCCAGGCTCCCCAGGCTGCTCATCACACATCAAAGACCCAAAGGCATGAAGGAGGAAATATAAGTTATGAAGAGAAACGCTCAAAGCTGCCTCGCCCCTGTTCCTTTGATGTCTGCACGCACGCACACGCGCACACACACTCACACACGTGCACAGGGGTGTCACCCCAAATTCTGGGCCCTGGGTACAAGGATTCACTCCCATTTTGTGCTTTGAAAAATAGATAAATCTACAAGCTTGTATATAGCTATTTTTGATATAAATACGTGAACATTTGTGCAAGTCTTTGACTATTTCAAATCCTTCAAGTTTTTTTTTTTTTTTTTTTTTAAACATATGTTTCTATGTCAGTGGTTCTCAAACCTTTTCATGTGAAGGACCCCCAAAAGGACATGTATTTGGCCACGCGGACCCCCATCTCAAAATATTTAGTTCCAGGGACCCCCCAGAAGCAAAATCTTTGTTACAAATTGTTCACTTAAAAAGTACCTAGAGTATATTCAAAGATTTACACAAATTTTCCCTTTTCAAGAATAGCAGATCTACAAGCTCGCAGCGCACTGTATATCTGCTATTTTTCAATAGCTAAAGTGTAAAATAATTAGGGCTCCTCCACCTTGGGCCCTAGTAACTCCACCCCCCCCCCCCCCCCCCCACCCCCCCCCACCCCTGTGACGCCCCTGCACGCATGCACATGCACATGAACGCATGCATGCATGGGTTAGGGTGCACACACTGGAGGAAAGTCACACTGTATGCACACTGTATAACTGTCAGTGTGCATATCATAATGTACACATAATAATGACATATACAGTAGGCACACTCATACAATGCAGTAGAGTACAAGCATGTGTAGGTATAGGGCTGTCACGATTATGACGTTTTACATGATGCTTACTTGTCCCTCAAATAATTGCGATTAACGATTTAGGCTAATTGTGTTTTTGTCGTTGGCAATTAGGTCTACATTTCTGTTTGGCTTTTAGGCTTTGAAGTTGCACATGGTGGATATGACACATAACCTAAATATACAAAGAAATTACTGACATATTTGACAACTTTATACTTAAAAAAATTACATTGAAAGTGGAAATAGCCGATCTACAAGCTCACTAGAACTCAGTAGATCGGCTATTTCCACTATTTTTGACTTTTAAAAAGAACATATGAATATGTATTTTTCAACATGGAAATGATTATGACGATTATGAAAAATAATCGTGATTATGTCAAATAATTGTGTTTAGACGATTATGTAATACTTGTGACAGCCCATGTATAGGCCTACTCACGCGTTCGTATGCCCCTACATCAGTGTTCATTTCATTGACTAAAAAATATGACGAAAAATGTTTTTTAAAATGTGGTAATCGGTATCGAAGCGTTTTGCAATGCAACTAATTGATCGTATTGAAACTAAGTATTTGTGCCTTGTATTTGGCAATTTTAAGAGGGAAAATGAAAAGGAGGGGTCTAATTACCTTTCCATTCCATATAGCTACTCTAAAATAAATGTGTGTAATCTCTGTGTTCATGTCAAGGTGGGTTTGTCCATATGTGTTGAAATGTAATGTCCATGTATTTGCTAGATAATCACAGCGTTTACTTGCATAATAATAGATTTTTTTACACGTTTTACACAGATTTAATTTCTTTGCTAAATAGAACTATATCGATTTTAAATCATTGAATCGAATCGTATCGTATCACCATGAATGAACCAATATTGTCCATGTATCGTATCGTTAACCATGTATCGTGATAGTGTAGTGCTGCTATTTTCAGCATGCAACCAAGTGTAAAATCAGCCATTACGACACCTCAAGGCCCCGCCAAAATACGTAGTTGTCAACAAAATCAAGAGTAGATTTAGTCGACAAAAACTAGACTTTTCGGATGACTAAAAAGTGACTAAAACTAAATTGAATTGAATTTTATTCAAAAGACTCCTGTCAACATCCAACACTGCCATACAAAGACATACACGCCTATAGGCCTGTCACTATTCATTATTACAGAATCAGAATAAAAGCAATTATTTGAGACGATCACAATCATTTTCCACGTTGAAACATTTTTCATCCATTTTTCCAAAACATATCAGAGGCTCCCAACGTTGTGAGCTTGCAGATCGGCCATTTCCACAAATATTATTAAAAGTATGAAATGATTAACCCATTTAGGCCTAGGATTATTGACTGCTTTAACTATTGAAAAATAGCAGATCTACAAGCTCACAGCGCGGCACAGAGTGCCGTGCTGCGAGCTTGTAAATCTGCTATTTTTGAAAAATCGTGAAAATTAGAATGTTGACCCGATTCTATAATGTCTTTTGAATCCTTCTAAGATTTTTTTGAAAAACCAATAATGTTTCTATGTCAGCAATCTGGCTAGCCATCGTCAAAGAAAAGGTCCTTTTCACTTAACTGGAGCTCAGTTAGTCTGTTCTTGAGAGACTACTATGTCAGTGGTTCTCAAACTTTTTCATGTCAAGGTCCCCCAAAATGATATGTATTTGACCACGGACCACCATTTCAAAATATCTAGTTCCAGGGACCACCCAGAAGCAAAATGTGAGTTACAAACGTTTGCTCTGAAAATACAGAGCAGATTTTTCAAAAATAGCAGATCTACAAGCTCGCAGCGCGGCACTCGGTGCCGCGCTGCGAGCTTGTATATCTGCAATTTTTCAACAGTTAAAGCAGTCAATAATTCTAGGCCTAAATGGGTTAAATATTTCAGTCATGTCTTTGTAAATGTAAGTTGTTTGTCATATCTACCCTGTTCAATTTACAAAACATAAAAGGCAAACAGAAATAACAATTGTATTCATATATTGTCTCTGTCAGGTGAAAACAAATTCCGTTAACTTAAGAGAAAAAGAAAAAAAAAACACAAAAAGTTAATATGAAAATGAGACAGCAATGATACGCTCCTATTATGCAGGTGCGTTTTTATGGGTGGGCCCTGGTGGGCACTGTCGGGCAGAAACCTCGTATCTCCAAGTTTCAATTTTTTTATTTTTTTATTTTTTTCGCAAAGCAAAGCCCTGCTTCATCATACAAGGCCGTTGCACAAAAGTAGTGAAAACAGCAGATCTACACCCCACCGCCATGTAGAAAGCTGGCCCACCCATTGATTTTGGCCCAAGAGAAAAACATTTTTTTTCTATTTTTTTTTGTGATCATCATCTTGCTTAATATAAATAAATGAACAGTACTAGCTCCAGTGATGCATCTTTTACACTAGCAGCAGTTGGCTACTGTGTGTTTGGAGGGGGAGTGTTAGTTTATATAATGTAAATGTGTTGTTGGGATGAAGTGCAGCTGGGAACTCAATGCTTTGTATTAGCCTATTAATTATTGTTCATTGATACTGCCGCCAGCACCCGTTTTAACCCTCCAAAAACACTAATAATTTACAGGAAAAAAACACAAAATAATCCCGAAATTTTGCACGCGTGCCCTTTGGGCCACCCTGAAGTTGCCAGGCCCACCCTATTTCTCTGTTCTGGCTGCGCCCCTGCTATTATGTTCAATGCCAGAAACACAATTAAATCACAATTATTAGTATGACATGGTTGGGGATGGGACGATATGTGAATGTCATATCATGATTATTGTGACCAAAGAAATTTTTATCTCGATAATCAAAATATACCCAACCTCCATTATCCTGGGGTGGAACATTTGCCAAAACAAAACAAAACAAACAAACAAAACAAAAACAAAAAAACGATCTACAAGCTCACAACGCAGCTTGGATACAAAGGAGTAGTTCACCCCCAAAATGATTTTTTTTTTTTACTATTGCCATAGAGACTTGAGATCAATAATATATATATATATATATATATATATGTTACATATGTTACATTTTGGGTAACTCAGTGAGACTGTGGTAAGAGCGCTCGTTTTGTAGTTCACCACCAGATGGCGACAACAGCCAGTCAGCCATTCACTAGTGCAGGCGCTGACGTCACTCGTTTGCGACTCTCTTTCGTTTATTTACTAGCCCAGCTCGGCTGTGTTTAGCCATTAGCTTACTATGCCTTACTCTAACCCTAACCCTAACCCTAACCTCGGTAAAACTATGCCTAACCCTAACCCTAACCCTAACCCTAACCTCCGTGGGGTGCGCGCTATCATTCCTGCGGACGCGACGTTGTTGTGGGTCAAAGCGACCGCTTGTTCCGCCCCGCGACGCACGACAAGCGCTCCGTTTCTCTATCTAACCGTTTCTCTATCTAACCGTGACATATATATATATATATATTAGGGCTGGGATGCGATTAAAATTTTTAATCTAATTAATTACAGGCTCTGTGATTAATTAATCGCAATTAATCGCATTTTAGTCGCACATCGATATTTGACCTGAGAAGCATTTTTCTCAAGTAAAACACATTTTGTTGTACGAGTGAATCAACGACTGAGTTTTTTTAATCTAAATTTCGCATCCACTGGGCCAACCAAAGCGCTCTGATCGGCTACTTCTCCCTTTGCGTTTGTTGTCTCTTCTTGGTTGGTGCATCGCTATGATCGGTATGCCCGAAACTGAAGGTTCTGTGGTGCAAAAACTAAGTGCGATTAAAATGCGTTAATTCTTTTAATCGCGTTAATTTTCTGTAATTAATTAATCGCAATTAATCAGTTAAAGTCCCAGCCCTAATATATATATATATATATATATATATATATATATTTTTTTTTTTATGTATTTGACGCATTCCTGAGACAAAAAAAATATTATAGTAAATGTACCCCCATTGGTTCCGGATGGGGACCCAAATGCATGGCCCTGAATGGGGAAACCATCAGGGTAAATTTACTATAATCACATTGTTGTCTTAGGAATGCGACAACAAACTAAAAATATTATTGAACTCTACTCTCCATGGCGTGAGTAATCAATAGAAAAAAAGTTATTTTGGGGGTGAACTACTCCTTTAAATACAAATACATTGGAAATAAAAATAAAAAAACAAGGAAGTAGTCATTAAGCTACTAGTATCCACACGTTTCCTATGTCCCATGAGCCTTTGCGCAAAAGGTGGGCATCATTCCCTGTCCTCTTAAGGGCCGTTTATAGTTACGCATGCGTGATTTTGTGTACTTTTTGGGTGAGAGAGTACGTACGGTAGATCCGTCGACATGCATAGTTCATCTCTACGTTATTTACGTGCCGACCCGCTCCCCGCTCCAATTCTGCCCCCTGTTGGGGCCGTGCGCCACATGGAGGTGGTTCTGCACAGCACACACGTGTAAACCGAAGCATTTTTTTAGCCAAAATATGTAGAACCACAGAATTTCTTGACCCGACGACCAACCTGATGTTTGGTATAAGCTGCTGTCTGTCGGCAACGTTATCGCGGTAAATGCAACTCCGAGAGGGACCGAGGTAAAGATTAACCACCCGGACTGAGTAATTAAAAACACAGTGCACTGCACCCGCCTCGCTGTTGGAGGACAGGCGGTGTGACCGTGTGAGTGTATGTGCTCCTTTGAATTGAAAATTTAAATTGGATAGACTGAAGTAATTAAAGCCTTGTTTTTGGAATTTTAACTGCTGAAATCAGTAATACTTGAAGGTGGGGGCCGCATGTGGCCATGTACCCATTGCCCATGTATACTCTATACACTAGGGATGCGAATCTCGACCACTGAGGCGATACGATACGGACCTCGATACACTGCCAGCGATACGATATAATTGCGATACATTGAAATCCTGCCGATACGATACATCGCGATCCACCCCTGTTCCCGATACGATGCGATACGATTCACGATTCACCACGATTCAAGCCCAAATCCCAAAATTTACAAAACATAGCGACTAAAAATTTATGAAATTTAAATTCAAGGCAATTTATTGTTTCACTGTAGTACTAGGCTCTGTCTAACAACCCAACATAGGCCTATAGTATTCTGGGAGAACACAAAGCTGCTGGCTATTGTAGAATTGTTTCATAACTAATCATATAGAAGGCCTATGTCATTATTAGTATCTTCAACTGGGGGTCAGGGACCCCAATCCAGGGTTATTACAGGGGGCCTGCCAAATATTTGTGTGATACAGTAGGCTATAATGCCTAGCTAGCCTACAGCGAGGGTCCCTGCTTGATCTCTGTCTGAGCTAAGGGGTCCTTGACCTGAAAAACAATAAAGTCCCTCCCTGGTTTGTATTATTATATTATATTATATTATATTATATTATATTAGATTTAATCCAGGATTATGCAATTTTTATAGCCAAAATGTTTTAAAACAGACCTACAAGCTCACAGCGCGTCGCATCCACGACGCATTGTGAGCTTGTAGGTCTGCTATTTTAGGTGCGACACCCTTGTACTGCGATGTATAAATTAGGCTTCTTTCCCAGAGCAGAGCAGCAGAGAAAGTGAGAGAGTTGCTTGCATCAACAGGAAAGTTGTAGAACAGTGACAAATACTTTGTTTTAAACGCAAGCAGTAGTCCTACAACACCCAGCAACATTGTTGTTGTGTGTGTGCAGTTAATATAGCGCAGAAGATGATCTCAATCAATTGTCCGTCGGAGATTCGCTAAGAAACGGCTGTTGATTACATATCACTCGATCAGCCTGTGCTACTCTGTGACAACAATCAGCGCAGTGGACTTGGATGTTATAAAGCTAAGTACTGTACAACTAATCTTGCATCTTTTTAACCCGTGGGGCTGCTAGTTCGTCCATGTTGATTCACTCGCATTTCGCTGCACTGTCTGTCTCCCTGGTTGCCTGCATGCAGAGTGCAGATGTTGTCCGTCTGTCCGAGTCGCAGCTCGCGTTAAAGACTGGCTTTTGGGGAGGGGGTTGAACGGCTGATGATGGTGCATTCATGGCGCCTCGGAAACACAAGATAGAATGAAATACTATATGGAAGAACCGATACAATCGCGGAATTTACCGATCCAGACACTCACGGTACGATCCATCACGATTTCGGCCGTCTATTGTACCGGTACACACTGAATGAACCGATTCAACCGTATCGCGGACTATTGTATCGCGATTACGATCCGTACCGGTATATCTTCGCATCCCTACTATACACCTAAACTTTATTTTGGTTTGTTTACTGTTGAGTGAGAAAACAATGTCGCACCTTAAGCTAATCATCTGGGGATCTCCCAAAATAATTTGGGACCCACAGGTTGAGAACCACCAGTCTAAAGGTCGTTTTTTTTTTTCTTTTTTTTTCGTTTGCTGCATGATTAAAACGCATTGGAGTTGGTGTGCAATGCTGTGCGGAATCGGCGCTTCGGATCCAAAAAGGAGTCATAAAAGGAGTGATGAGTTGTTTTACCGCATGCGACAAGACGCAATGACGCATGAATCGAACTGGGTTCGATCGAGAAAAAAAACGCACGGCCGCAGCCACTTGTCGCACGGCAAATTCGGATCCGGTGTGCATGAGGTCATAGAGAATCATTGTTTTCTTTAAAAAAAATGAAATTGTCCGTTTTATCTGTATCTGTGCTCAAAGCCCATTTAGAACGGGTACACATTATAGTGTATTGTTATTTTATGCTTTATCAATTGAAAAATAGCAGATATACAAGCTCGCAGCGCTGCACTCGTAGATCTGCTATTTTTGAAAAATCATGAACATTTTAATTTTGACCTGATTCTATAAGTGTCTATTGAATCCTTCTTAAGGTTTTTGGAAAAATTCTATGTCAGCAATCTGGCTAGCCATCGTCAAAGAAAAGGTCCTTTTCACTTAACTGGAGCTCAGTTAGCGAGAGACTACCACAGGGGCGCTGGAAGTGGGGTGCTGAGGGAGCTGCAGCTCCCCTGGTGGTGGGGAGAAGAAAAAGAAAAAAAAGAAAACGTTTCTTTTTTTTTTTTTTTTTTTTTTTTTTAAATAAGCCTATATATACACACACACAGAGCTATATTAAAACAATAATGTATTTGACTTTGGGGAATAAAATATGTTGAAAAAAGGTATTTGACCTAATCACATGGTCACCTTGCCACTTCCGGTCAGAAGGGAAGTCAAATTTAAATCCCGCTTTGATGGCACACCAAAGTCTATTTATTTGAGAACTAGAAACTGTCTGTAGGCTCATTGTTGCAAACTAACACTGTTGTATATGGGGAATAAAAAACTGTAGAAAACTGTTACAAAAATAATACCCCATTTTGTAGTGTGTGCGTGAGTGACTGTGTGTGTGTGTGTGTGTGCATGCGTGCTGTGTGTTGCACTGTGTGCTAAAATAACTAGTAACTATATAGCTCCTTGTTACACCGTTGTGCGGGGAATAAGCACCCGAAACCGTAATAAAAAATAACCCAAAACCAGCCTTTTGGCCGCACGCATGAACTCCTCCAGGCTCAGCTCCCCTTGGGATTTGGGAGTTCCAGCGCCCCTGGACTACCATGTCAGTGGTTCATGTGAAGGACCCCCAAAATGATCTGTATTTGGCCACCGACCCCCATCTCAAAATATCTAGTTCGAGGGACCCCCCAGAAGCAAAATTTGAGTTACAAACGTTCGCTTTAAAAATACATTTGTTCAAAGATTTGCACACATTTTCACGACTTTTATAAAAGTCGTGAAAATAGCAGATCTACAAGCTCGCAGCGCGGCACTCGGTGCCGCGCTGTGAGCTTGTATATCTGCTATTTTTCACTGGTTAAATCATTCAATAATTCTAGGCCTAAATGGGTTAACTCAAGGAGATCACCACAGACAGAAGACATCTTACCTACACCCGCTGAGGTGGTGTCTGGGGTGACGGAGGAGGCGGGTGGAGCGGGTGGAGGGGAGAGGAGGGGGAGGGGGAGGGGGGGCGACGCGGTGTCCTTGGAGCGCGGCTGCGTCTCGGGGCCGTTGCTCACGGCGTCCACCACCGGGGGCGCTGCAGGCGGCGTGTCCAGAGCTTTGATCCTCTTGGCGTGTTTGGTGCCGCCGTAGTGAGACGAGGCTTGAACCTGCAGCACGCACGCACGCACGTATGCACGCGCACACACACATACACATACGCATACGCATACGCATACGCATACACATACACATACACATACACATACACATACACGCACGCACACACACACATACGCCAGTGTTAATTCATAGTCATAGTCCTTTTGAACAGGGGCGTCAATTGGGTATGCAGCTGCCATACCCTGGGTTCAGGGGGGAAAATAAAAGTTACTTTTAAATACAGATCCACCGATATCTCTTTGTCTATCTGTTCTGGTTATTATGTTGTTAAATTACAGTAAAATAACTACAAATGCAACATTTAACAATTGGTCACTTTAACAAGGTATTATAATTATATTCTCCACACTTGTATTTTCCCCATCTTGACAAAATGGTATATTCCCAGGTTCCTCAAGTCAGCTGCACAGGTGCAATGCATTATTGTTAATTGTGGCACGTTTACTAACATGCCAAGTTTAGCTGCACCATTCCAGGCTGCCATATCCAGCCCAAGAAACCGTAGAAACGGGGGGGAAATAGAATGTACTTATAAATGTATCATGTCTGTTGCTAAGGTATGGCAACATGACCGGTGTCTTGAACGCGCGCAAAGGCGCGCATGCAAGACACCGGTCTTGTTGCCATACCTTAGCTTTTTTCTGAACTGATGCCACTGCTTTTGAATATAGGACTATAAATTATATATTTACAATACATACTATACGATACATTTTCGTTTAGTTTTACTCATGTTTTAGTCATTTGAAAAGTTTCAGATAAGACTTTAGTCTACTAAATCTGCAGTTGATTTTATCGACGATAATACATTATGGCAGGCGTGGAGGCTGTCGTACACTTGGTTTCTGAAAATAGCCGATCTACAAGCTCACAACGCGTTGTGACTCACATTTCTCTCACATTTCAGTCTCGTTTTTATTTGCTTGAAAGTTGTCAATATAATTTAGTCTTAAGGCCCCTCCATACTTCGACAGAACCGAACTTTTCAGTTGAAAAATAAACTTTTTTATTTTTTATCTTTTCCAAAAAAAAAAAGCGTCGGATGTTCATACTTCGCTCCTGTTCGGAGGGTTGGCACGTTGGAAGTTGGAAGCAGTGGCACGTATTGTGGAGGTTATGGAGGAGGAGGAAGACGAGGAGGAAATGTTAGAGGAGGCAGAGGAGGAGGAGGATTTTGCCCTGCTTTGTGCGGCTGAGGAGGAGGCGAGCACATCTAGCCGTCGGTGGTATGTCCGCCCGCTAAATAGACTACAAGGCCCTGAGATGGCCTGTATCAGACTCTCGTTTGAGGGGCATGGACGAGGAGAAACATTGAAATAATGAGAATGTCTGCCAGTCGTTTTGACGACCTTCTGCGTCGTGTCGCGCCGCTCATTGAGCATGCACCGACACACAGTATAGTAGTTTTCGCGGGCAAAGCAAAAACAAAAGCAATGTACAGTAGACAATGTACAACAAGACTCTCATACTGTAGTATGATGTGTGCTCGCACAACAAATCAAGCCAGCCCTTGTTCCGTGCCAGAAGGAAATAGCAGGAAATAGCAATCACAGAACGCCCTGTCATCACGCACGTAAACATCTGCTTACCACTTCACCCCTCCTGCACCACTCTGCCTCCCTCCACCTTGCTCCCTCAGTGGCGTCAGTTCAGAAAAAGCTAAGGTATGGCAACATGACTGGTGTCGATGTTGCCATACCTTAACAACAGGCATGATACATTTATTTTAAGAAGTACATTCTATTTCCCCCCAGTTTCTACAGTTTCTTGGGCTGGATATGGAAGCCTGGAATGGTTGTTCAAGTGCAGCTAAACTGCAAAATGTTAGTAAACGTGACCATTTTGTAAAATTTTGCATTTGTAGTTATTTTACTGTAATTTAACAACATAATAACTAGAACAGATAGACAAAGAGACATTCATGGATTTATATTTAAAAGTAACTTTTGTTTCCTCCCCTGGACCCAGGGTATGGCAGCTGCATACCCCTGCCATACCCAATTGACGCCCCTGTGCTCCCTTCCACCTTCTCTTCCCGCAAGTATTCAAGAATAACTTCTTCCTTCCATAATCACCTCCAACGAAGCACTTATACGTTTATCCTTCTAATTACAACTTTTTTTTTAATACAGCCAAAGTAGCTGACCGACGAGCTCGCAACCAGTTATTGTTATTTTCTAAATGTATGAAAACTTGTGTAATATAATTACACTGATTTTTATAATATAAGAACCAGTAACCCTAAATCGGGAGATAAGCGGCCGTCAGGTCGCATACACAAACTTTAGAAGGCAATGGTAGCCAATCAGGAGGGAATATGGGAAATGGGACAGGTTGTTGACATGACATTAGAGATACTGTGTACCGCTTTGCGTGAATTTAGGGCCAAATCTGTAGGACCAGTGTCCAAAAATGTGTTTTGCAAGAATCGACCTCATGGTGGCGCTAGAAGAGGGCCATGTGAGAAATGAGGGTTGTGGTTGTGGTTTGGCAGCCAAGGAGAGTGTGTCTAAAGTTTGGCATGGATCGGGGCAGTGGTGGCGGAGATATGAGTAGGGCAAAAGTGTGACGTGTGACAGACTGACTGACTGAAGAATCTCAAACTAGTGGAAAGGCACCCTGGGCATGCGAGGTTAGCGGGGATTAACTCATTAAAACCGGGAAAGCATCTGTGTCATTTTAAATTGTAGCTATATTTACATATCCACAACTTTCCAACGTCCCATCGTGCATTGCACAGAAGCTGTGCGGCAGCTTCCGGCGCCGCAGCCGAGTGTGATCTACAAGCTCACAACGGTTGCATCTGCGACGCGACGTGAGCTTGCATGTCTGCTGTTCTCCGGAAATGTCCCACAGTTAACGCTTCAGTGAATTCTCTGTGGATACTGGATACAGGTGGATACTGTAGCAACATAGGTGTTTTTCAGAAAAGGATTTACAATTTACAATTGAGGCATTTAGCAGACGCTCTTAATCCAGAGCAATTTACAATACGCAAGGTAATACACCAGTAAGACTCCCTAATCGGGAGATAAGCGACCATCAGGTCACAGCGTGATTTTAGAGCAAACTGTGTAGGAGCAGTGTCCACAGATCTCATGTTGATGACATGAGTGTAGACATATTGTGTACCGATTTGCGTGATTTTAGGGCAAAATTTGTAGGAGCAGTGTCCAAAAATGTGTTTTGCAAGAATCGCCCTCATGGTGTCGCTAGAAGAGGGGCGTGTGACAGACTGACGGACTGACAGCCGGTGGAGGTTTTGATAGTAACTGCGACCTGACGGTGCAAATGCATTGAAGTAGTAATCGAAGAAAAAAAACGTAGGTAGACCAAGCACCTATTCAGTAAAAACTCTCTGAAATCAAAAAACATAGAAAACGCCATCTAAGTTGATATAAATATGATATAAATATTGAGGGTAGGTGGAGTCTGCGGCGGAAGCTAGGGAGTGAGTCTGTTGTTCTAAGTGCAACAGGGAGTTTCTACCACTTTTTGTGGTCACATGTTCAGATACTGGATTCTGATTGGCTTAAAACAGTGGTAAATCAGTCAACAGCCTTGAGTTGGCTCATGGACCCCGCCCACTGTTGTGTTGCAGTTGTATAACTAAATAAGCTTGTGGTAGAAGTGGTAGAAAAGCAATTTACCAATCGAGGGTCGTGGGTTGTTGGCTGATTTACCACTGTTTCAGGGTGCCAACAACCCACTCCCTCTCATGGTAAATGGCTTACTTATTCCACAGTTTGGGGGCCAGGAGGGGAAAGAGACGAGGACGAGGACTAGGACTGATCTGAGTGAACGGTTGGGGTTGTAGGTTTCTATGTAGTCTTGGAGGATTTGCCTCGATACGTGGGCTTTTTGAGACATAGGTAACCTCCTCCATATTTGCCTCTGGTTACCCATATAATGGTTTCTTCCCAGAAGTTCTTCTTGCCCCCAAGTGGTGAGAAAAAGAACTTCTGGGTACTCTTTGAAGGTATGGAGGTGCCATACCACCTGCTTTGAAGGCCAGCATCAGTGTTTTGTATTCTGTGCGAGCCAGGGACGTGCTGGCCATTGGGAAAAGATGTCGGCCTTCGTTCCATTTTGGGGGCTGGGCGGCCAAGTAAATCGTCACTGTCGGGCAGAAACCTTGTATCTCCAAGTTTCAAATGTGTAAATATTTTCGCAAAGCAAAGCCTTGCTTCATCATACAAGGCCGTCGCACAAAAGTAGTGAAAACAGCCGATCTACAAGCACACAACGCCTCGCACCGCGAGGCGTTGCTTGTAGATCGGCTGTTTTCTCTAGTTTAAATCATTTTTTTTAATGATAAATACAAAACAAACGGTTTTGGACATACAAGGTTTCCACCCGACAACGACGAAATATAACTCATGTACAATAATTGTCCCACTGGCTTGTCACTTGTCATGATCTGAAATGGCAAATCTTTGAGTAGCAACTGCGCTATAGAGAGAGATCTCACTCTAGCGTGCATTGGGGCCTCTGCAACTCTTTTTCCCGGGCTGAATCAGGGGCCCAGCATGTCCCTGGTGCGAGCAGCAGTGGATGGAGCAGAGGAGGGGGAATACGTGAACATTTCGGCTGGTTGAAGACCAATCGTGCTGTGGCATTCTGGATTCATTTGGAGAGGCTTAAGTGCAAATGCCGGGAGGAGATGATTTAGAAGTCATTTCGTTGCTGTCGGGCAGAAACCTCCTTTCTCCATATTTAAACTTTTTGTGTTTCTTTCGTAGATTAACCAGGCGTGTTGTTGCCTGGATTATTCATGAAGCATTCCCGGAACAGAAAGATCCCATGATTGGCCTCTAGTTGCGCTGTTTTCCCCCCGCGAGGTACCAAAAAGAATATTTCTCCATTGGAACCCAGTCATTTCCTCCTTTGATTTTCTAACCTTAATAAACATTGTCATAAATACTTTATGGTTCCTGCCGCTAGTAAAAAACTGCCTTTCAATCACCAAGATATGCAATATGGTCCCATTTATGTTAAAATTGATGATAAAGTTGCGAGGGTCGTGGACAACTAAACTGATACCAGCCGGCTGTGTTCTTCTTCGTGTGCTTTATTTCAGGAGGCTCAACACCACATTCTCCCATGTAGCCCTGCGGTTCCACGTGACCGTTGGCAGCCAATAGCATTCCTTATGATTCCTTGGGTACCATTAAAACAATGCTGGCGACACCCATACAAGGGCCAAAAAAGTGTCATTTTCGCAGCATAGAAAGCAATGGCATCGCACCGTCCATGTTTTTTTACAGTCTATGAGATTAACATGATCTTACATCACACAAAATCACCAAAAGTACCGTTGTTCCCTATTGAGCTTGGCACATTTCCTGGGGAAAGCTGCCCAGATCAGAACATGTCACACGTGTCTTCTTACTTATTCACTCTCAAAATGCGCCTGCAATGTAGTGCATTTGAATTTACATTGCAGTGCACATCATGGGATTGCTGCTTGCCTCCTGTGAATTGTTTTATTTAATTTTGTGTTTATTTTTTGTTTATTTCATTGCTGAGTGAGGTCAGCAGACAAAGTGATGTGAGTGAGATGGAAAAAATGAAAAACTGGGTGAAATGTGCCAATCTCAACAGGAAACAACTGTAGCAGGTCCACAAGCTCAATAAAACTTGCCGATCTGCTAACATTGGCGAATTTGAATCCTCTAACTCTAAAGCAACCGTTTTGGACATAATATGAGGTTTCGCCCACCCGACAGAGACGATTTGTAGAATCGTCCTCAGGTCTTAATTGGGATACAGATTGAAAGGAATAAATCAGTGCTTTCACTATGGAAACCAACGACTGCATTGACCATGTTGACCAGCAGGACCCCGTGAATAGAAGAACACAGTATTTCACCGTGCGTTTAGGACCTAGTGAATAGAAGAACAGCATTTGACCACTGCGGTGGCTGTAGCTGAGTGGGTAGAAAGGTCATCTGGTCATCCGATGGCCGCTGGTTTGACCCGTGGCCAGTTTGACCTGTGACTATATTTATCATACGTATTTCACATTAACATTCCGATGACGGAGGCAATGGCTGAACAATTTCAGAGGACTAAGACTAAAACTAAATGTGTTATTCAAAAGACTAAGACTAAGACTAAATCAGAATTTGCTATCCACCTGTTTCCGCGAGAATTTACTGTAGCATTATCTGTGGGAGGGCCGGACTAACCATTGGACTAACCTGTGCTTAAGCGCCAGGGCCCACCGCCTGGGAAGGCCCTGTGTAAATCAAATTAAAAAATACAAATATTTTTTCGCATCGTTATTTCTATGAAGACGTCTAATGGTGAGTCACAGTGAGGCTGTTATATGCACGCACACTCTCTCTCTCTCTCTCATTATGGTTCATGCTCTCTCTCTCTCTCTCTCTCTTCCTTTCTCTCTCCCCCTCTCTCTCTCTGGCCAAGTGCGCTGCTATGCTGCGCTATGCAGAGAGAGGCGATACGATACGAATCAATGAAGAGAGAGAACGCACTTTCTCCCAAACAGGGAGACTATTAAGGACATGCCTATTATTATTAATAATACTGCGCCCCGCGCGCGTGTACTCTGGGGGGGGGGGGGGGGGGGGGGGTCGTGCGGGAGGCGGGCGGGAGGGCCTTCGATTTGGAAAAGCGCCAGGGCCCGGGAATTCTTAAATCGGCACCGGGGACACTTCCAATTAACAGCAGACCTACAAGCTCACGTCGCATCGCAGATGCAACCGTTTTGAGCCTGTAGATCACACTCGGCTGCCGCACACCTTCTGCGCAATGCACGATGGGACGTTGGAAAGTCGCGGATAAAAAGTAACACTGCATGTATGTATATCTACATATTTTTTTAGGTGAACTACTCCTTTAACAGATTACCCGGGAGATTGTTGGCAACCTCTCAAAAACACTTCGGGTCACACGGTGAAGTTCTACTTTCTGACAAAACTGCCGTGTTATTTGGCCTGTTTTAATGAAAGTTGGAGTCGACACGATTTCCCTGGGAGTCTGAAAATAGTGGATGACTGCCTCTGTGACTCATGCTATTCACACATGAATCTTATTTTATTTTTGTTAGAGATGAGACAGAGAAAGGTTCAGCAGGGGTGGAGTGGTTTCACTGCAGATTATCATCACGAGAAAAGCTCAAATAACGCCAGACATTATTAATATGTCATTAAGACATGGATGACAGGCCAGGATCAGGGGCGTCAATTGGGTATGGCAGGGGTATGCAGCTGCCATACCCTGGGTCCAGGGGGGAAGATAAAAGTTAGTTCTAAATATGAATCCATGAATGCCTCTTTGTCTATCTGTGCGGGTTATTATGTTGGTACATTACAGTAAAATAACTACAAATGCTAAATTTTACAAAATGGTCACTTTAACAAGGTATTATAATTATATTATAGGTATATATAATTATACATTATACCTGTATGTGCTTCTTCTTAAAATAAATGTATCATGCCTGTTGCTAAGGTATGGCAACATGACTCGCGCGCGTGCAAGACACCAGTCATGTTGCCATACCTTAGCTTTTTCTGAACTGACACCACTGGCCAGGATTACACTCTTGTGTAAACTATGTTGATCACATCAGGGCGTGTACAGTATGTGTGTGTGTGTGTGTGTGTGTGTGTGTGTGTGTGTGTGTGTGTGTGTGTGTGTGTGTGTGTCTGTGTGTGTGTGTGCGTGCGCGCGCACACGTGCGTGTGTGAGGGAAACAGTCTTTTCACGAGACCAACCCAAAACGAAACAAAACCGAACACACAAGCGTCCCACCAGACCACACCCACCTCAGAGTTGAACCGGAGTCGACAAACTCCGCACGAACTGGACTTCCTCTTCAGGGGCGTGGCCAGCCGGAAGCCTGGACCAATCAGGGCTTTGTGTAAGTCCATCTGCAAGCAGAGGGGGGGCAGTCTGTTTAACACAAGGTCAGGGTGAAGGTCATTATTAATAGCTGTGCACAATTCAGTCTACCAGTGACATCATCGATGGGGAATCCAAGCTTAACCCTAACCAATAGAAACTGCAGGCTTTCTATTCCTGAAAAGTTGTAACGTTATGATCGGGAGATAAGGTCGCATACACAAACTTTCAAAGGCTATGGTAGCCAATCAGGAGGGAATATTGGAAATGGGACAGATCCATGTTGATGACATGACTTTAGAGATACTGTGTACCACTCTGGCAAAATGTGTAGGAGCAGTGTCCAAACATGTGTTTTGCAAGAATCTGCCTCATGGTGGCGCTAGAAGAGGGCCATGTGAGAAATGATTGTTGTGGTTTGGCAGCCAAGGAGTATGTGTGCAAAGTTTGGCATGGATAGGGGCAACGGCGGCGGAGATATGAGTAGGGCAAAAGTGTGACGAGACTGACTGACTGACTGACTGACAGCCGGTGGTATATATATATAAACGGCCCACAGCCCTCCTATGAGACACAAACCAAGTAGATTATTTTTCCTAGTTTATCATGAACATTAGTGAGGACCAATTACAGGTTGAAAAGTGGTGAAGTCTTCCTTTAACCATCAAAAACAATCGTTTCTTTTCTGAAGACCAGTCGTCAAATTGGATTGTACTCGCGGGAACATTTGGGTCCTCACAAGTAGGCCTAGAGTAATAAGTATACACGCAGGCACACACAAAAAACAAGGTCTGCCATCAGGTGTGTCGCACAAAATTCTGGGCCCTGGGTACAAGGATTCACTGCGTTATGTTGTGCTCCAACTATTGAAAAATAGCAGATATACAAGCTCACAGCGCGGCACCGAGTGTATTTAGTTCCAGGGAATGTCCAAAATACAGCTCCTGTAGGATTTTTGTGCCAAAATTGATTTTTCTGCAGATTTTGGTTCTATAGGGTCCAAACTATCAGAAAATGACGGGGGTCAAATTTTCGGACCCCTCCCTTATTTCCTGGGGGCGGGTCACTTCAGTTTTGGCCCTATTCGGCTATGTATTCCCAATTTCCCATAGGATTTTTTGCTAATATTGATTTGTGTGCTGTTTTGGCTTCTATAGGGACCAAACTATCAGAAAATTACGAGGGTCACATTTTCAGACCCCTCCCTCATTTTCTGGGGGCGGGTCACTTCAGTTTTGGCCTTATTCGGCTATGTATTCCCAATTTCCCCATAGTATTTTTTGCTAATATTAATTTGTATGCTGTTTTGGCTTCTATAGGAACCAAACTATCAGAAAATTATGGGGGTCACATTTTCAGACCCCTCCCTCATTTCCTGGGGGTGGGTCACTTCAGTTTTGGCCCTATTCGGCTATGCATTCCCAATTTCCCATAGGATTATTTTGCTAAAATTGTTTTGTTTGCTGTTTTGGCTTCCATAGGGAACAAACTATCAGAAAATAACAGGGTTGAAATTTTCAGACCCCTCCCTCATTTCCTGGGGGCGGGTCACTTCAGTTTTGGCCCTATTCGGCTATGCATTCCAATTTCCCATAGGATTTTTTCCCCCCTTTTTTTGCTAAAATTGTTTTGTTTGCTGTTTAGGCTTCTATGGGGACCAAACTATCAGAAAATGACAGGGTTCAAATTTTCACACCCCTCCCTCATTTCTTGAGGCGGCGAGGGGGGAGGGGGGTTTCAGTTTTGGCCCTATTTGGCTCTATATTCCCATAGATTTCGTTTTTCTTCTTTTCTGTCAGAAAATGAGGGGGTTCAGATTTTGCATGCAATTGAAGATGCCAGGGCAGAGCCCCTGTAGGAAGATCTTCCATGTGTCCCATAGCATGATCTGACGGAGGACGATTATTCTGTCAAAGTTCTTATTGTTGATGCATGGGTGTGCTTCAGAACATGAAAAAGACAAAAAGCTGTCAGATCTTCAGGATGCATTCAACAAACGCATCATAACGATGATGGCTGGCTATGTTGAGGGTTGAGTTGTCTTTGATAGGTAATATTAGTTGTATATGGATCAGTCATTAAAAAATACGAAGTCTTCATCCAGAGATGAAGCTCACTATGTCCATCAAGGAACTCCTGACTGTGTGATCAACCAAGGAGAAGTTGACATGTGTTAGGACAGGGACTGCTTGAGTATTTCTCAAGGGACAGTTCTTTCATGCTCTTTGTCATATGATACCTTCATCAAGGGATATGATTTTGAGGAGGTGCACACATCGAAGAGGCTGCTGACACCGATGTCCAATTGCCCTGAGCTCTGAGCTTCCACTAATTGAAGAGAATTGATGGAATTCAGAGAGTGGAGGGTATGTTCCAGTCAGGTGTCTTGCCCTCCCTGCCTCAAAGGCAATACTTGAGATCATCACATGTAGCTGCAAAGCAGGTTGCAAGGGACAGTCAGTCTCTGCAAGTGCTATGGCACTGGACTGGAGACTTTGCCAACTGTATAAAGGCCCATTCCCACTGGGCCAGATTAACATATAAAGAAATATAATTCCCCATTCAAGTGGATGGTAAGACACAGCTAAAACATATCTGTGACAGATATTTTCTTTTATCTGTATCTTACCATCCACTTGAATGGAGAAAGATATTTTTGTATCTGTTTATCTGGCCCAGTGGGAATGGGACTTAAGGGAGGATATAGATAACATTGATGATGAATAGATCCTGTATTTGACAAGAATAATAACAGGCCAGAAGTATAAATGCTACCCCATCCTCCTCACTTGAACTGTTCCTACCTAAACTATTGAATAGCCTCGGAATATACTGTGAAGTTGTTTATAAAGTACTGTAAAGTACTCCCCCCAGGAAATGAGGGAGAAAATGTGTACCCCGTCATTTTCTGAGTTTGGTCCCTATAGAAGCCAAAACAACAATAGAAAAATAATATTTTAGCAAAACAATCCTATGGGAGATTGGGAAAACATAGTCGAATTGGGCCAAAACTGAAATGACCCAGGAAATGAGGGAGGGGTCTGAAAAGGGGTCTGAAAAGGGGTCTGAAAATTTGAAACCCATAGTTTTCTGATGTTTGGTCCCTATAGAAGCCAAAACAGCAAACACATCAATTTTAGCAAAAAACTCCTATGGGAAATTGGGAAAACAAGGCCAAATAGGACCAAAACTGAAGTGACCCGCCCCCAGGAAATGAGGGAGGGGTCTGAAAATTTGACCCCCGTCATTTTCAGATAGTTTGGTCCCTATAGAAGCCAAAACAGCAAAAAAATCAATTTGGGCAAAAAATTCCTATGGGAAATTGGGAAAACAAGGCCGAATAGGGCCAAAACTGAAGTGACCCGCCCCCAGGAAATGAGGGAGGTGTCTGAAAATTTGCCCCCGTCATTTTCTGATAGTTTGGTCCCTATAGAAGCCAAAACAGCAAAAAAATCAATTTGGGCAAATAAATCCTATAGGAAATTGGGAAAACAAGGCCGAATAGGGCCAAAACTGAAGTGACCCGCCCCCAGGAAATGAGGGAGGGGTCTGAAAATTTGACCCCCATCATTTTCTGATAGTTTGGTCCCTATAGAAGCCAAAACAGCAAAAAAATCAATTTTGGCAAAAAAATCCTACAGGAATACATAGCATACCACACTAAGAAGCAAAATTTGAGTTACAAATTAGAGATGCGACGTTCACAAACAAATCAAATCTTTTGAGCGGCTCTTTGAAGTGAACGATGGGATCCGGTTTGCGGAGTAGGGAGCCGTTCGCCGTTTGGTTCATTTGGTTCACACTTTGCTAGCCGAAATAGCCTTGTTGTAGATTAGCCGTGAAATTTCTATTATTATATTATGATCTGAACCGCATTCATTTTACCAGACATCCAGCGCTATATCACGTGTTCTTCATCCCCCATTACCATACCGCGATCCCCGTTGTATACTCACCACAGTTCCCAGTGAAATTCTTCAATCTGCATTGGCTTAGAGTGGGGGTTTCGGCCGACGCATCTTATCCCTGTGCGTTTCGCGTGCGCGATCCGTTCACGTAAATGTCGGCTCAAATAATCCACGGATGACTCAAGAGTAGATATGAGCATTTTCGCTCGCATAGCCCCTAGCGCTCCTGCTATACTAGCACAAACGTATAAACAGAAAATGGGTGGCTGCTGGGAAGCCTCTGCAAGGAATGGACCTGACGTCACTTCTGCTTCATGTCAGACGAGCCATGCGCTATCGATGGACGAGTGGGGACTAGGGAAGGTTAGACGATCGCCGATTTTCGGATAAAAATAATTTATTTCGTTTTTAATGACCCAGTACGGTAAAAAGCGGCGCGGCTGAGACTCCTTGCTCAGATGTGCGGTATATTCCGGTTTTAATATTAAGGGGCTCCCCGTGGCTTGCAAAGTGTTAACCTATGGGTTTAACACAAAAGCTCCTCTTTGCTACTCAACTGAGCACTGACTGAGTACAGTGATTGAGTGAGAGAGAGAGAGAGAGAGAGAGAGAGAGAGAGAGAGAGAGAGAGAGAGAGAGAGAGAGAGAGAGAGAGAGAGAGAGAACAAGGAGAGGAGCGAGTTCATTGTTGCCTGCTTGGTTTTTTGAGGTGTTGCATGAATAACAAAAGTCAAGGTAGCTTCATTTACACACACGTTTTATAAAAAGGCTAAATACAAAATTGTGATCTCAACTGTCAGCGGAGGAATGTGGTGCCACATTGTGGATTCATGTTTCAACGAATGCTTCTTAAAAATATGCAAATATACAATGAGCCAAATGAGCCAGTCTTTTGAATGGCTCTTTTAAGTGAGCCAGATCCATGGCTCTGGCTCACTTCAAAGTGCCATAAATTGCATCTCTATTACAAATGTTCACTTAAAAAAAGAAACATATTCAAAGATTTGCACACATTTTCACGACTTTTCAAAAATAGTATTAAAATAATGAAGGCCCCTCCACCTTGGGCCCTAGTAACTCAGTCCCACTCCCCCCCGCCCCCCCTTGTGACGCCCCTGGGTGGTAGAGGGGTGGACTCCTCTGGGATTTATGGGGTGTGGAAATGGGGACCGTCCTCTCTACTCAGGGTTCACCCCGGCACGTTTATAGGTCAAAGGTCAACCTGGTGCAGCCCTGCTCCACGACCTTTCCATGACCTTTCCGCTTGGTCATGTAGTGATAAATTAAATTTAGACCTAGAATTATTGAATTCTTTAACCAGTGAAAAATAGCAGATCTACAAGCTTGCAGCGCGGCAGTCCTGAAAATGTGTGCAAATCTTTGAATATATGTATTTTCAAAGCGAACGTTTGTAACACAAATTTTGCTTCTGGGTGGTCCTTGGAACTAAATATTTTGAGATGGGGGTCCGTGGCCAAATACATATCATTTTGGGGGCCCTTCACATGAAAAGGTTTAAGAACCACTGACATAGTAGTCTCTCAAGAACAGACTAACTGAGCTCCAGTTAAGTGAAAAGGACCTTTTCTTTGACGATGGCTATAGCCAGATTGCTGACATAGAAACATTGGGTTTTTCAAAAAATCTTAGAAGGATTCAAAAGACACTTATAGAATCGGGTCAAAATGATAATTTTCACGATAAAAAAATAAAATAGCAGATCTACAAGCTTGCAGCGCGGCACCGAGTTCCTGCGCCGCGAGCTTGTAGATCTGCTATTTTTGAAAATGTGTGCAAAGTCTTTGAATATGATGTATTTTTTAAGCGAACGTTTTTAACTCAAATGTTGCTTCTGGGGGGGTCCCTGGAACTAAATATTTTGAGATGGGGGTCTGTGGCCAAATCTATATCATTTTGGGGGTCCTTGACATGAAAGGGTTTGAGCACCACTGACATAGAAACATAGGGTTTTTAAAAAAAAAAGAAAAAAAAAAACTTAGAAGGATTCAAAGACTTGCACAAGACTTTCACGATTTTTCAAAAATAGCAGATCTACAAGCTTGTATGCCTGCTATTTTTCAATAGTTAAAGCACAAAATGTGAGTGAATCCTTGTACCCAGGGCCCAGGATTTGGTGCGACACCCCTGGTTGAAACATCAAACTGAAGTGCTGTCTGAAGAGCATTGATGATGTGCCAGTGAATTGCACATCATCAATGGGCTGCTCAGGTTTCTAACATTTCTAGCTATTGCTGCTGCCGCCGTTCACTCACGCTTTATTTTGAAGAGCCTCGGAAGCTTCGTGCGCGTGCCGGCAGGCTGGCTGCTGGTCCGTGTCATCAAGTACCTACAGTACCGCAGACAGAGTGCAGAAGCCAGGCAAGTACAGAGCAGATCGTCCACCGATTGGTTGTAATATCGCCATGACAACCAACAACCAACCAATCAGCAAGCTGACTGCCCCTTCGGGCTATGGGATAAGAGAAGACTCACTGACCAACCAACCAACTACGCAGTGTCTGTTCTTCAAACTTTAAGCGGTTCGTAGCCTGCAGCAGTTTGTTTGTTTGTTGTGAATTTTTGTTACCTTGGATTATCTACCCAAGTATTATACCAGCACTGTCTGACTGTACAACGGCAACGTGGTGCTACACGTGAGTAAATAAACATGTCTTATTCTTATTGGAGGGCTGGTTAGGTAAGACATAATGCCTATATTAACTATTATATTAAGCCTAAAACGGTTCTGTTATGCCGCCGTGCATTAACCATGTGAATTGTGAAATATCTCGTGAAAAGTCTATAGGAAATATTGATATTATATTACAGGTCGTTCTGACCCAGCAATTGGTTGAAATAGGCTCGCCTGCCGTGCTGAAATGAGCATGATTGACACAGCAGATGGTAATAGAATATTTGAGAATGGATTAATGAATTGGAAATATCAGTTGTGCAGCTATTTTGCATGGTTTAGCTGATGATCTGGTCATCAAATTATTGGTTGAGAATGAGAACCACTGGTCTATATCAACTTGTTGCACTAACTAGCATTGACTGCTATGGTCACTTTTGATTTGGACACTGTACTATTTTGATAGTGTGCTTAAGGACACTTTATGTATATATTTATATAGGCCTATATATTTATATATTATTTGTTCCCTCTCTTGATGTACCTTGCTCTTTACTGTACTCTGTTCTTGTTTTTCTTTTACCTTTTTTATTTATCTTTTCTTACTTTGTAAATAACCTTATACTGCTGTGCTGCCTCTGGGTAACTGATTTTCCCCCTTGGGATAATAAAGGTATATCTATCTGTCTATTTCTGCCGCCGTGCAGAATCGTTTTAAAACGTCACGCGATGCGCATGCACATTGGCGCGCGTGCATGCGCATTGGCGCGCGTGCACGTGCGTCGGTGCATGCCCACACTTCCAGATTTAGCACTACAACACTGCAGTTAACCATTCGTTGTCTCGTTCAGGGACGAGACAACTCCTTTTGGCAGGGTGACACCTAGTGGCCTTAACTCGTTACTGAACGAGTTTGGCTCCTTGGGTGTTAAGGGAGCTACGTTGTGTGGACCTTTCCGTTTTATTACCGTCCTCTTCTGGTCCAGCACCTGCTTTAACACACGTGTGATTAACAGGTCATTTTGACCGATTTTGAGATCGCAAAGTGCAATAACTCTCCCCATGAAGGTCTCAGAAATGTCCCCTTCCATGACGTTTCCTAAATACTCAAGACATATGTTCTTGTTTTCTTTTTTCCCCTTCTGAAATGTTTCCTAAGTATGAAAAAATACCACTCTGACTGTTAGTTATCGGTCATAAAGACAGGTCTCACCCATTCCTCCCCTCCCAGAAGCAAGGAAAGAATTTCACACCTTTTGCGCTCCCCATTTGAGAGGTCAATTGAAATGCTATTTCACATTTGGAAGACAATAAACCCCCGCTGGCAGCAGGGGAGGAGGTGTTGCTCTCCTGGGCCAAAAGGGAGAGAATTTACCTGTCAATTTGACTGATAAATGCAGTCAGAGTGGAAGTGATTTTTTTTCCAGTCACCCAAGTGTTAACCCATTTAGACCTGAAAAGAATTCTTCTAGTTCCTAACAGTTTTCAGAAAAAAACCTATGTTTCTCCGTCAGTGTTTCTCAAACGTTTTCATATCAAGGGACCTCTAGAATTATATGTATTTGACCACGGACCCCCCCATCCGAAAATATATTATTTTATTTTTATTTTGTTGCTGAGTGAGGTCAGCAGCCAAAGTGACATGAGTGAGATGAAAAAAACCTGAGTGAAATGTGAACCAGAGACATCGGTAGACATCAAAGGGGGCTTGAGCCCCCCTGCCCGTTTATCCCCCTGTAAAAAGTGCCCTCTCCAGACCATGAATGCAGTTTTCACTATGGTGAAAGAAATGCAAATGCCCTCTTTCCATGCCATATACCTGAAAGCAGCATTCAAGAAAATTGCCTTGTCCAAAACTCTCCTGAACTTGAATGCAGCACCTTATGTTGAAAGAATCGCTCTCTCTGTGTAGAAATCCATGCCGTTACGCCACATCTCCAGTATTGACTTGGTGATGCTTAGTTCACTGTGGTATCAAGCACCGAAAATAGCCGACCTCCAAGCTCACAACGCGTTGTGAGCTTGGAGGTCTGCCATTTTCAATATTTTCTCCCCAAAGCCCTTTTAGACATGTCAGCCCCTGCCTCTCTAACATTCTCTGCACGCCCCGTCTGAGAAGGAAACAAGGTGGGAGACAGGGACGTGCTGGGCCCCTGATTCAGCCCGGGGAAAAAGAGTTGGAGAGGCCCTCATTGCGCGCTATAGAGAGATCTCTCTCTATAGCGCTGCTGCTACTCAAAGATTTGTGACAAAGTGACAAGCCAATTACATGAGTTATATTTCGTCGTTGTCGTTGTCCAAACCGTTTGTTTTGTATTTATCATTTTAAAAATGATTTAAACTATAGTGAAAACAGCCGATCTACAAGCACACAACGCCTCGCACCGTGCGCCTTGTATGATGAAGCAGGGCTTTTGCTTTGCGAAAAAATGTACAAAAATCTGAAACTTGGAGATACAAGGTTTCTGCCCAACATTTTTATCCTAATGGCCGGCCTGGACCAGCCGGGAATGAACCGGCCGTTCGGGAGTTGTCCCGCTTTTCCCAATGGCCAGCATGTCCCTGGTGGGAGACGTAACGATATATATCGTCACCTTGTCGTTTGAGAAGGAGGGGGGAGGGTGTCGTCCAATTCATTCTCTATGGAAGTCACATGGTTTCATGTCTCTTCCAAGCCTCTTGGCTTGAATCTTCTTGTCTCTTGACCAAGAGGCTTGGAAGAGACATGAAACCATGTGACTTCCATAGAGAATGAATTGGACCCACCCTCCCCCCCACATTCTCAAACGACACAGAGAAGATATATCACTAGGGGTGTAACCAGGCCTGGAATTTCGTCATTTTAGGGGCATGGCCACTTGGCCTTTGGTGTTGTCCATTTTTTGAGGGTACAAAGGCCACATGCCAGGGCAGGAAGGCCATCAAATAAAACAAGATTTTAGTCCATTGAAAGAATTCGTTGAATTTAAGGGTTAGGGATGATCCGCAGTGAAATAGATAAATGATGGTATTTACAATCTGATCCATGCTCAGCCCTGCACCAATCAAAGTCACTGGATTGGTTTAAAGATGGGGACTTGAGGGAGTTAAGATTTCAGAATCTCAACAATGGACACTGCAGTGTCGACATGACAAGAAAGAGACAGTGGGTGTGTCTACTGTCTACATATTGACAAGAAAGAGACAGAGCAGAAAGTGGGACAGTCAGCTGGGGCATTAAGGCCACTGTGGCCTTAGATCTTGCCATTGATTTGAGGGGTACAAGGCCAAACTGAGGGGCAACGGCGGCCATTGCCTTCATGGCCTCCATGAAATTCCTGCCCTGGGTGTAACAATACATTTTAATAGCGATTCGATACATATTACGATACATGGTTGACAATACGATACATGGACGATATTGGTTAATTCATGGTGATAGGATACGATTCGATTCAATGATTTAAAATCGATATGGTAACTATTTAGCGAAGGCATTAAATCTGTGTGAAAGGTGTGGATAGTGCAGGTTTTTAAGGGAAACATGTATTATTATGAATATAAAGAAGTAAACACAGTGATTATCTGCCAAATATATTGACCAACCTGCACCTTGACATGAACCCAGAGATTCTATTATCGATAGACCAGTGTTGCTATATGGAAAGGAAAAGTAACGAAACCCCTCCTTTTCATTTTTAATGATAAATAATAAATAAAATGCACAAGTAGGTAGTATCGATAAAATCGATTCTTTGCACTGCCGATTCGATACAACATAAAACGATACGATTTGATTTCGGAATACTTCGATTCTTTAAAAACGATATTTCGATACAGTTACTAACTTACTATATCGTTACACCCCAGTCTTTAGTGTGAATGAAGCCTGAGAGGGAGACAGTGTAGAAGTAAAGCCTGGATCCCGAGAAGAGACAGACGGTAGGAAAGCCGAGAGGGAAAGCGTGACTGTAGGAAAGGCAGACATTTATGACATTCTATGATATCTATGCCGTATCTTGTAACACAAACAGACAAACGGCTACTTGGTACAATCATGGACTTCTTCTCGTGCCTGTCAAGTGCTAGACTGGGCTCCTTTACAAGTGTAAAGCAACGGCCATAAAACAGCCTGTGCGTACGCGTGCGTGCGTGCGTGCGTGCGTGCGTGCGTGCGTGCGCGTACCACATCGCATATGGTAGTAAAATCGGGTCATTTGGTTCCCTTTTCAGCCCTATATACTTTGTGTACGGTAAATAACAAAAATTGCAGCCAAGACCATAATGTGTCACATCGCAAAGCTTTGTGAGCTTGTATATCTGCTGTTTTTGGCTGAATATTACCCTATTTTGGGCCAAACGGTGACTGCAAATTAATGAAGAATAAAAGGCCGTCAAGGTTAATCCACTTAGGCCTAGAATTAGTGAATGATTTAACTATTGACAAATAGCAGATCTAGACGCTCACAGCGCAGCACCGAGTGCTGCTAGCTTGTAGATCTGCTATTTTTGAAAAAGTTGTGAAAATGTGTGCAAATCTTTGAATGTATTTTAAAGTTTTAAAGTGAGCGTTTGTAACTCAAATATTTTGCTTCTGGGGGGTCCCTGATACAATATTCTGAGATGGGGGTCCGTGGCCAAATACATATCATTTTGGGGGTCCTTCACATGAAAAAGTTTGAGAACCACTGACATAGTGGTCTCTCAAGAACAGACTAACTGAGCTCCAGTTAAGTGAAAAGAACCTTTTCTTTGACGATGGCTATAGCCAGATTGCTGACATAGAAACATAGGTTCTTTAAAAAAGAAAAAAAAGGACAAATTCTAATTTTCACGATTTTTCAAAAATAGCAGATCTACAAGCTTGTAGATCTGCTATTTTTCAATAGTTAAAGCATAAAATAATAATACGCAACTAGAGATACTGTTCCTCCGAAACAGTGTGGGCTCGCTCGTGACTATATTCTGCAGCGTGCTAACTGTCATGTGAAGCTCAACCAATACTCCAGCTAACACCACTCCCAGATTTTCCACACCTCAATTGCACCTCATTGGCTAAGGGCCCTGCCTTTGTACTGTCTGCGACGGAACTCACACGACGGAACTCACGCAACGGATCTCACTCTATAAATAATGAGGATAACACAGTGTTCTTGCCTTTCAGGCGAGCCCACAATAATGTGTACCCGTTCTGAAGGGGTTAAGGGATCACTGAGGATTTTGCAGTGGCGGATCGGAGTGCTTTTCCGGGCACGGCTTAGCGAAGGGCTTCATGGGTGCGTTGCAGTACACCTATAAAAGCCGACGAGGCTTCACGGATTAAGAGCAAACTATTACCTGTGGTGTAATGGAAGGAGCCATGTAATGAGAGTTGTATGTATGTGTGTGCACATCTGGCTTTTTACACAGCGCTGCACATCGGCCAAGACAATCTATCAAGAGCAGCAACAGGACCGCAATGGAAACAAACAGTGTTGTAAAAAGTCCTCACATTTTATGCTTAACACCCAAGGGGCCAAACTCGTTCAGTAACGAGATAAGGCCACTGGAGGTCGCTGTGCCAAAACTCCTTGTCTCGTTGAGAAACGAGACAAGGGGTTAACTGTGCAGCGTGCAGCTGCGCGCATGTTGTGTTGTCTGTGAAAGACCCTGGTCCATACGTCATACCGTAGCTCGCAGAGAAACAAAATGGATGGTCTAGGCTGCATTGACTTCCATTCTAGGCTGAAACATAAAAACAGCTTTATCTATGAATAAGGTGCAAAGAACGCCAGGGAAGCAGAGATCTGCCTGTTTTCACGGCGACACTTTACCGCGATGGTCGGCCCCGGTTTGGATTTTAGTTTCACGAGCGTTTGTAAACAAATGGATTATCCTCCTCAATCGTCAGTGGACACTCACGTGCACACGCACGAAGCTTCCGAGACTCTTCAAAATTAAAGCGTAAGTGAACGGCAGCAGCAACAGCTAGAAATGTTGGAAACCTAGGCTTCCCATGTGTTAAGTAAATATATCAATACTGCAATGTAGAAATACTCTGTTGCAAGTAAAAGTCCATAATTCAAAATGTACTTGAGTAAAAGTATGAAAGTATTGGCATCAAAATGTACTTAAGGTACCAAAAGTAAAAGTACACAATGTTTGAAAAATAGCAGATCTACAAGCATCGCGACACGTTTTCAAATAGCCAAGGGATAAAATAAGGCTAAAGTGGTTAATGTATGTTTTTATGTTTTATATATACCGGTATATATATATATATATATATATATTATAATTTATATCTGCAAAGTAACTATTAACTAAAGTTTTCAAATAAATGTAGTGGAGTAAAAGTACAACATTTGGATCCGAGGTGTAGTAAAAGTAAAAGTATTGGAAATTGGAAATACTCAAGTAAAGTACAGGCAGCTCAAAGTTGTACTTAACACTTTGCTAGACGAAATAGAATGGCTGTTAATAGATTAGCCGTGAAATTTCTATTAATGTATTATGATCTGAGACATAATATTATGTTTATAAACATGAGCCCGCCACGCCTCCTTCTTGGACGGCGCAGTTTTTTTTTTTTTTTTTTTTCAATCCCCAGGTCGTTAGCTCACCGTGATTATCTGGATCTCCATTGGGATAGAGTGGCAGTTTTGGCCGAGGCATCTTCTCCCCGTGCGTTTCGTGTACGCGATCCGTGCGCATATAATCCAAGAATGACTGAACAGTCGATGTGACATTTTGGCTAGCTTAGCCCTTAGCACTCCAGCTATGCTAATGTTATCTATCTATAAATGCGAGAAGTCTCTGTCTGTCTGTCTGTCTGTGTGTCTGTGTGTCTGTAATCCGCGTATCTCGAGAACCGTTCGTCCCACCGGCTTCAGATTCGGCACGCGCGTTCCCCGCCGCGGCACGGAGTGCAGTGCCGGGTCTCGACCCGACCCGACGTGCGGTTTTCCCGAACCGGCGCGAAACGTTCGGAATCTCCTTATGCGGGGTTGATTGTTGACGGTTGATTGTTGACATCAGGCTGTTCCGGAGGAAATCGGCGAAAGCTCTGACTCATTGTGACATCACTTCATAAAAGGCTCTGACATCACGTACGCCACATCTATCTATAAATGCGAGAAGTCTCTGCGTGTCTGTCTGTGTGTCTGTCTGTAATCCACGTATCTCGAGAACCGTTCGTCCCACCGGCTTCAGATTCGGCACGCGCGTTCCCCGCCGCGGCACGGAGTGCAGTGCCGGGTCTCGACCCGACCCGCGAGTGCAGTGCCGGGTCTCGACCCGACCCGACGCGCGGTTTTCCCGAACCGGCACGAAACGTTCGGAATCTCCTTATGCAGGGTTGATTGTTGACATCAGGCTGTTCCGGAGGAAATCGGCGAAAGCTCTGACTCATTGTGACATCACTTCATAAAAGGCTCTGACATCACGTACGCCACATGAGTCAACAAAAAATCTCTGAATATCTCCATATAGCATATATGGGCATAAAATGGACGCAGAATCACAAAGATCTCCATATACGGGCATAAAGGGACACAGACAGACGGATACAGAGATCTCCATAAATGGGCATAAAATGGCCGCAAATGGCATATATGGGCATAAAATTTACGCAGAATCACAAAGATCTCCATATACGGGCATAAAGGGACACAGACAGACAGATACAGAGATCTCCATATATGGGCATGAAATGGACGCAAATAGACAGATATCTCCATATATGGGCATAAAATGGACCCAGAACTATATCTGCAGTGATCTCCATATATGGAAATAAAATGGACGCTGACAGACAGACAGATAACAGATATCTCCATATATGGGCATAAATGGACACAGGCAAACAGATGGTCAAAACGGGTCCTATGACAACAGGTATAATGGGGTTTGCATTAAAGGGCGGGGCATTCATTCCCTATTTACATCGTTCCCGAGTTGGCCAGGTCGCCGACTAGACGCTAGCTTCTAGTCATCTAAACAGTAAACGGACGGCTGCTGGGAAGCCTCTGGAAGGAATGGACCTGACGTCACTTCTGCTTCATGTCAGACGAGCCATGCGCTATCGATGGACGAGTGGTGACTAGGGAAGGTTAGACGATCGCAGATTTTCGGATAAAAATCATTTATTTCGTTTTTAATGACCCAGTACGGTAAAAGACGGCGCGACTGAGACTCCTTGCTCAGATGTCCGGTATATTCCGGTTTTAATATTAAGGGGCTCCCCGTGGCTTGGAAAGTGTTAAGTACAGTACTTACTGTAAGTAAATGTACTTAGCTATTTTACACCACTGGAAACAAGCCTATACGCTTTCTTGTGTTTTTATCCTTCTGAATTTATTTTCAATAAACTGATCAATCAATAAATCAATAAAAATAATTCACGACTAAAACTGTGAAGACTTTTATTTTGTCTACCTTTTTTCACTGTTGAAAACAAAATAAAACCCAAGCTATGATGACTAAAACCGTGGATAAATACAAATAAAAACTAGACTACACTGTTAGAGAGGGACTAGTGGAGAAGAGATCCAGTAGAACTAAAAGAAAAGTCATGTTATGTTTGGTTGTGCTCCGTTGTTGTGCTCTGAAAATAGATCACATTGTGCCGCGCATGTACTGTAGATCGGATGTTTTTCAGCATGCAACCAAGTGTAAAATCCGGCATTACGGCGCCATCAAGACCCGCCAAAATATATATTTTTAGAATTATAGAGTTATTGCGACCGTAGGTCGCAGTTTACTATCAGAACTGTCACAGCTTGTCCGTATTTGTCCATCCGTCCGTCCGTCCGTCCGTCTGGACGGGTAACACCTGACACTGTGCTTCCCTTGACACATCACTGTGACATCACAGCGATGTCAGATGCTTAGAGCAGGGATCTCCATATATGGGCATAAAAGGGATTATTTTAGGGATCTCCATATATGGGCATAAAAGGGATTGTATCCCAGGTGATGCCCTGTTAGGAGAAGATGGCCAAGACAGATGGTGCGACCTCACCCCTTTTATGCCCATATATGGAGTTCCCTGATGTCATCAATAAACCCATTCAGGCCGGGAACACATTTTGCTGTTTGGGAGGGGCTTACAGTACATGTACAGTATGTAGCAACATATTTGTTTTGTAGGCTAATTTCTGATTTAGCCCAATTCTATAGGTTAGGCCTAAATGGGTTAAGCCCATATCTAACAGGACTTCATATGGGAATACCCACATATGAAGGCCACATACCACACTAACAGAATCCATATGGCCAGATGGCCAAGACAGCCCATATCTGTGTGGCTGGTTCTACAGACATCTCCATGTATGGGCATAAAAGGGATTGTATGTACGATGTCAGATGTCATAGACGTCATAGGACTTTCACATAAGGAATAACTGAGTAAGCATGTTTGGGCTCTCACAGCATATCTCCATATACAGTACATGGATCTCCATATAAGGGTACCAGGGGTCTCCATATATGGGTAACTGGTCCGATATACGGTACATCACTGGCCAGATGGCCAAGACATTGCACAACCTCGCCCTGAGGCGTCTTATATATATTAATACATCGTCGTTTTCGGGTGGAAACCTTGAATCTCCACGTTTCAAATTTGTCCGTTCTTTCGCAAAGCAAAGCCCTGCTTCACCATACAAGGCCTTCGCACAAAAGTAGTGAAAAAAGACGATCTACAAGCACACAACGCCTCGCGGTGCGAGGCGTTGTGTGCTTGTAGATCTGCTGTTTTCACTAGTAGATAAATGCAAAACGAACGGTCTTGGACATACAAGGTTTCCACCCGACAACGACGATATACAATGTGTTTTTATACATTTTGGGTTAATTGCCCGCCAGCCCTGGAAGGAGTCATGTACTGTAAGGAGAGTTGTATGTGTTGTTAAACATCTGGCTTTTACACAGCTGTGCACATCAGCCAACAGACCCATCGTGTGTAGCAACTCCTGTTACTGCACAATTTACAGTTAAGCACCCGTAGCATGGAGGCAGTCCATTCCCTGATATCGTCCATGGAGAAACACTGTGGCCCTCATTTATCAATGGAGTCTAAAAAACAGTGTATTTTCTTCCCACAAAATTTTGCGTAGGCCAACGTTCAAGTGGCATAAACGAACACGTCCTAAATAGACACACCTGGCGTACATTTGATCTCAGGCTGACATTTAAATAACACGCCCTTAATTATTCTCGAAACGCCCCGACTTTGCGACCAGAACAAGCGGAATATGTCCTAACAACGAAAGAAAAGCCAATAGAAGAGAGTTTACTCCACGCTTCAAGTTCAATCCCATGCATGTGTGGCGGAGAGAGTCGCAGCCCCAGCCTGAAGCCTCACAAGTCTAGTATCTGCTCTAATTCCATAGGGATATCCCTTTGGAGCAATGGTTAAGATATTGGACTTTCACACGGGAGACCCGGGTTTGAAGCCGGGTGGGGAGGTTTGGATCACCTCCGTTACACATGTCCGCGTCCCACACAGACCACACATGCACGCACGCACGCACACCACCAAGCCCAGCAGCATTTTGGCTCACAGTCTGTGGAACCATTATTACCATTTATTCTGTAAAGTAAACTTGCAGCCTACATGAGTGACACCACACCAGTCATTGTCACGAATGGAATATATTCATTTAACCCACTTTAAGTGATAGCGCACGGACACAGTGTGCATTTGAGTGAGTGTTACACAAAAAATAAAGCAATCATGTATTCCCCATAAACCACCTGGCTGCCATGCATGCCATTTTACTGAGAGATAGCCTACTGGTAAGGACTCAAGGAGACAACGATAATCTGAAGGTTTATGCTTAGGGACGTGCTGGCCATTGGGAAAAGCGGGACAACTCCCGAACGGCCGGTTCATTCCTGGCCTGTCCAGGTGCCAGGCGTTGTGTGCTTGTTGATCAGCTGTTTTCACTAGTTTAAATCATTTTTAAAATGATAAATACAAACATACAGACATACAAGGTTTCCACCCGACAACGACGAAATATAACTCATGTAATTGGCCCACTGGCTTGTCACTTTGTCACAAATCTTTGAGTAGCAGCAGCGCTATATAGAGAGAGATCTCTCTCTTTTTCCCGGGCTGAATCAGGGGCCCAGCACGTCCCTGTGCTTAACACATAACTCCATACTCTATTTTTGGCTCCCTCCTGGTCGTGTGCGGACGTGTCCTTGCTTGCTCCTGCTTATGCTTGCTATACCTACATTTCTTCTGCTGATAACGATTTTTTATTTTATTTTTTCACTTTGGGAAACTACAAGTGGATCGCTATAAACGTCTGGGACTGCTCTGCCGTTTCAAAATACATTTTCTTTTTTACTTTGTATTTCCAGTGACTGGTTACGTGGCACTTAGCTAAAGCTAACTAGCACCAGGATGCCCCCTGTTATTTCCACAGAGGACTATCAAAAACTGCTTCAGAAGATGGCAGTACTGGAAACGGAAATATTTCAATTCAAACAAATCCGAAGACTGGATAAACCACTCGCCTGGAATTCCCTTGGCGAAAAGCCAAAGAAGATGAAAGAACGTATAACGGGCAGGACTCCCTCCCAAAGCCCTCTTATCACCGATGATGACTGGCCGGCACTACCCCGGCACAGCGCTGCTTCGACACCCCTTCATAAATGGGCCACTGCCAAGGGGAAAAAGACTGCTAAAAACACAAATGCAGTCAAATCTCCACAAACGCCGAGTGTGCAGCTGATTAACAGATTCACGCCACTGGCCGAGGACCAAAGATGCCTCTCCGATGACAGGGGCAGCATTTCCCCGGGCTGGCTAACAGAACAGCTGCAAGAAGCCCCCCGAAGTCCCTCTGTTGACAGAGAGAACGTCCCACCCAGCAGGGTAAGAAGCACCTCAGTGATTGATCCTGATGTTTTGATTGTGGGCGATGCCGCTTTAAAAGATGTCAAAAGCATAAGAAACAGGAAGGCAAAAGCTATTTGTTTTCCCAAAGACACAATCTCTGACATGAAAGACAGAATTTTGGATCTTGTCAACGAACACCCAACGGTGAAAACGCTGATTCTACATACTGGCACATGTGACACAGAAGAAAACCAGTCGGAAATCTTAAGGGAGAGATTCAGGGCTCTATTCGACACACTGAGCTCCCTCAGCGACATAGAGATATGCATCAGCGGCCCCCTACCGCCTATGAGAGGCACAGATGAGAACTTCAGCAGACTGTTTTCTCTGAGCAAATGGCTTTTAGCTGCATGCACCAACAAAAATGTGCATTTTATTGACAATTTCAGCTTTTTCTATGACAGAAGACACCTTTTCGCTGATGCGAAACAACTAAACAAAAAAGGGGTGAAACTATTCACTCAAAATGTTTTCCATGCTCTAGCCTCGGCCAGAACACAAGAATCCAAAACAACAGATAGTGATGAGCAACCTTTATCTGCTACCCTTGAAGTCACAGCTGCCCCTGCTGAAGTTGCAAAAGATGGTGTTTTGGCTACCGAAGTGCCCCCCCCGGCCGAGGGGGGAACGGCCTTGGCGAACGGAGGAGATTTCAAAACAACAACAGACACCGTTGTCCCTGCCAAAGCCCTCTCTGCCAAAGACGAGAATGTGGAAGACTCCACAGAAGAAGCAGATGACGTCAATGCAGAGATTGGGTTGATCAGGGAAATATTTGAAGAGGAGAGTAACAAAGAAACGTTCTCTGGTTTCCCTACCCCAGCCGTGGCTGGCCCGAACCATGAGCAGAGTGAACTGTCAACAGACAACAGAGAGTCGACAGAGGAAGAGGAGAGTAACGAAGAAACGTTCTATGGTTTCCCTGCCTCAGCCGTGGCTGGCTCGAACCATGAGAGTGAACTGTCAACAGACAACGGAGAGTCGACAGAGGAAGAGGAAGGGGCTGGAGAGTCAACCGATGAGTCGACAGAGGAAGAGGAAGGGGCTGGAGAGTCAACCGTGGAAGAACAAGCCCCATCTTCCCAATCTTTCTCTTTCTCCCTATCGCCAATGCCCCTTCTAGATTTCACGAATGGGATGAATGAATTAATTAACACAGGGATTAAAATGACCCCGGCCAGACGCCCGGACAAACGCCCGGCTCCACAACCGCCACCGGCCAAATGCCCGGCTCCACAACCACCATCTTTGAAAACGGACGAAACTGACCCTGCCATGCCCCAGAAATCTGTGGCCTGGGTTCTTTCGCCCCCACCCATCCCTCCACGACCTAAACGAAAGAAGAACCTGGCCTCCCAACGAGCTGGGACAATACTGGGCCAAAACATGGCCTCCCAGCTGAACATGGCTCCACGACCTCAACGAGCTGGGACAATACTGGGCCAATACATGGCCTCCCAGCTGAACAATACATTCAGCCACTGATATCAGTTGGGTCCGATATTATACCCAGCAACAACCGTATCTGGACCCGATGCTCCTCTAGGCGCTTTTACTAAGCAGGCTCACAATATTTCTACTGTAATTTCAAATAGAGTGTCCAGGACAAGCAGTGGCTCTGCTAATCTAGCAAATTTAACTTACATACCCTGTAGGGACTATAGTACAGTAGAATGTCAAAAAATAAATCTGGGCCTCTTTAACATCAGGTCACTTTTAAACAAGCCCTCCTCTGTAAATGATCTAATCTGTGAAGAGAAGCTAGATATAATCTTTTTAACAGAGACTTGGCTGGGCACAGATGGAGCTGTTGCACTTGGCGTCGCCTGCCCACCAAACTATCATTTTATTCAATCAGTGCGCGAAGGAAAAAGAGGTGGAGGTTTGGCGTACATTTTCTCTGACATCTTTAAATTCAAGAACCTGTCTTTTGGAAGTTTTTCATCCTTTGAATACCAAGCTAACTTATTTGAGAGTAAATCCTCTGTTCTAATGATTACCATATATCGCCCACCAAAATGTAGCAAAGCCTTATTTCTTACAGAAATATCAGAACTTTTATCTATCTGTTCCACTGACTATGAGAGAACCTTGATTGCTGGCGATGCAAATTTACATGTGGATATTGTTACAGATGTTACTGCTATGAGTTTCTTACAGTTATTACATTCCCTTGATTTTGTTCAGCATGTTACCGGGCCAACCCACAATCAGGGCCACACCCTAGACCTGGTGATCTCTAAAGGGCTAAGTATTTCTATGGACAGGATCATCGCTAAGCCTGACTTATCGGACCACTATTTACTGTGTTTTAATATGACTGTCTCTGATCTAGAAAAATACAATAGAGAATATACTATAAAAAAAGAGATTTTTCAGGGCATCGGCAGCAGAAGAGTTTGCTCGCCATCTTGCATGTGCACCCCCCCTTCCTGATATTCCCTCAGTAAATGATATGGTTCAACATTTTAATCTTAAATTAGAGTCAGCTCTGGATATAGTGGCTCCTATGAAAACTAAAAAGAAACATAAAGTAAAAGAAACACCCTGGATAAACGATCATATACGCTCACTCAAGAAACAATGCCGCAAAGCAGAGCGAGCTTGGAGAAAAAATAAACTAACTATCCATCTACAGATTTTTAAGTCATTAACAGCCACGTACAATAAAACCATGCGTCTGGCTAGGCAGGCCTATTTTTCCGGAATTATTAATGAGAACAAGAACAATGCTAGGGTCTTATTCTCCACTATTGAACGCCTCTTAAACCCCCCCCAGTCCTACAAGCAGTCACTCCTTGCCTCTAAAGCAAAGTGTAATGAGTTTGCATCCTTCTTTGACAACAAAATTGTGAACATTCGAGCTGGTATTATGAATAATACTGTCACAAATGCAAATGCAGTTAATGGTGCCATGTGTAAAAGTGTAGATAAATCTAGGGGCAGCCTAGTATCATTTTGTGAAATTGATGAAGAGGAACTTCGTAAAACCATATCGCAAATGACATCGTCTTCTTGCTCGCTGGATGCAATACCCACGCCATTTCTCAAAGAGGTTGTAGACTGTGTGATTGGAGATATCCTAAAAATAGTAAATAACTCTATACAATCAGGTGTCTTTCCAGAAACACTGAAAACGGCCGTAGTTAAGCCCTTACTCAAGAAACACAACCTCGACCCGTCCATGCTGTGTAATTATAGACCCATTTCCAATTTGCCTTTTCTGGGCAAGGTCCTAGAAAAAATTATCTTTCATCAATTGGATGTATTTCTGCAGAACAATAAGGTGCACAACAAATTCCAATCCGGCTTCAGGAAAGGACACAGCACAGAAACTGCACTTTTAAAAGTAATTAATGATCTTAGGGTGTCTGCTGACAACAAAAATGTATCCGTTCTCCTACTGCTGGATCAAACGGCGGCTTTTGACACAATTGACCATACAATTCTAATACAACGTCTTGAACACTGGGTAGGGCTGTCAGGCACAGCTTTGTCCTGGTTTTACTCCTACCTAACAGGCAGAAGCTACTTTGTTAATCTAGCTGACTTTGAGTCAAACAAACACAACATCTGCTCTGGTATTCCACAGGGCTCAATTCTTGGTCCTTTATTATTCTCCCTCTATATACTGCCGCTGGGAGAACTTATTTCCGCTCACGGTGTGAATTTCCATTTCTATGCTGATGACACCCAGCTGTACCTTTCGGTAGCTCCGGACGACCCCTGTGCTCTAGACCCATTGCTGACGTGTGTGTCTAGCATAAAATGCTGGATGAGTGAGAACTTTCTCAAACTAAATGAGGACAAGACAGAAGTTCTCATAATTGGTTCTACTGCGCAGAGAGAATCAATAATAAGTAGACTTGGTAACCTGTCTAAAGAAAGTAACACTTCTGTAAAGAACCTGGGAGTGATCATTGACGCTGAATTGAATTTTAATACACACATTAATCATGTCACCAAGATTGCCTTCTTTCACCTTAGAAATATTGCGCGAATTAGAGCCTATCTAACATTGGACGATGCAAAAACGCTGATCCACGCTTTTGTTTTCTCTAGGCTTGATTACTGCAACGCACTTCTCTCTGGTCTGCCAAAGAAAACAACTGACAGTTTGCAACTTGTTCAAAATGCGGCAGCCAGAGTTTTAACTAAAGCTAAGATGAGAGAACATATTACTCCAGTAGCGTCGCTACACTGGCTCCCGGTTGTTTTTAGGATTGATTTTAAAATTATTTTACTTGTTTATAAAGCTCTAAATGGTCTGGCACCTTCGTACCTCTATGACTGCCTGCATAGATACGTTCCAAACCGCCCACTCAGGTCTTCTAGTGCTGACCTACTCGATGTGCCTAAAATGAAATATAAAAAATATGGTGAAGCAGCTTTCTGCTTCTACGGACCGACAGTTTGGAATAAACTCCCACTACACCTAAGACAGGCAGCCTCTGTGGATAGCTTTAAAGCACAGCTCAAGACCTATTTCTTTACTCTTGCTTTTAGCTGAATTATTTTTTTATCTCTTTGATGCTATTGACGTCCACACTGTTCTGAAATTGTTCTTCAATGTTTTATGTTTTTATTGTTCTGCTTTATTGTATTCATGTGTATTTTATTTTTTCTGTTAAGTAACTGTGCTTCATTTTCTGCTCTGTAAAGCACTTTGAGCTGCATTTCATGTCATGAAAGGTGCTATACAAATAAAGCTTTATTATTATTATTATTATTATATAGGACACACTTCACGGACCACAAAAAGAAGCAGCGCCGCGCGACGCCACTTCCGACAGCGTAAAATGCTTGAGTCTCGCAGATCAGCAATATCTGAATGACTGTTAAAGCACTTGCGTTAGATTGCTTCCATATCGCTAGATGTTAATTGCTTGTCATTGTAACTTGGAAATAAAATTGGCGTGCATGTCCATGATAGCCTATGCTTTTATAAAATGTTATATTTTCACAGGGATTACGGTATTTATTAGTGTGTTAGATATACATTTTGGAGTGGATACATGAGTCAGATAGTTAGACAATGCTGCTCCGCACGTCTACAATGGAACAAAGTGGTGTAGGATGATTCCTACTCCACCTCAGGACTTGATGTGAGATTTAATCCTATACCCTACGCCAACGTCAAAGTCACGCTGAAATGATAAATGCCGACACTTGCCCAAATGTCGGTGTGCGCCCAAAATGTTATCTGCACCACGTGTGCGTGCGTGCGTGCGTGCGTGCGTGCGTGTGTGCGAATGTAATACCTGTGTGTGTAAACACAAATGTGAGTCATGTAATGGGAGCATGCAAGTTTGTACAGTGTACATAATGTGTCTATTTCTTTCTGCGTGGTGTGTGTGTGTGTGTGTGTGTGTGTGTGTGTGTGTGTGTGTGTGTGTGTGTGTGTGTGTGTGTATGTGTCTCTGTGACAATTACTGTGTTACTGTGTGTATGTTTGTGCATGTATGGTTGTGTGTGCGTGCGTGCGCGCGCACGCGCCTCTGCATTTTGTCTTTGATCACTGCATGACAGTGTCTGCTGTCTGTGCTTTCCAGGAACAGTTAACGGACACACACACACACACACACACACACACACACACACACACACACACACACGCGCGCGCGCGCGCGCGCGCGCGCACACACAGACAGTGTACAGTGGTTTCATAATGAAATCCATCACAGCTCTCTCAGGTGTGTAATCTCCAGGAGTGATCTTCCATGGCTGTCATCCACGGAGAGGGTGTTTGTGTGAATGACAGATTCCTCCTAAGGTATGTGTAACACTACGCTATGGAACCCTACAGGGGAATAATGTGGAAAAGAATAGGACCGATGTGGAAGACATCGCTCATTCACGCTTCACACGCAAGCCTGATTAAACCCATTTGTACCGGGTACGCATTATTGGGTATTATATTTGAACTATTGAAAAATAGCAGATCTGCTATTTTTGAAAAATCGTGAACATTTGAATTTTGACCCGATTTTGAGCCCATTCTATAAGTGTCTTTTGAATCCCTCTAAGGTTTTTTGAAAAACCTATGGTTCTATGTCAGTGGTTCTCAAACCTTTTCATGTGAAGGACCCCCAAAATGATATGTATTTGGTCACGGACCCGCATCTCAAAATATTTAGTTCCAGGGACCCCCCCCCCCCCCCCAGAAGCAACATTTTTGTTACAAATGTTCGCTTTAAAAATACATACTGTATATTGAAAGATCTGCACACATTTTCACAACCTTTTCAAAAATAGCAGATCTACAAGCTCGCAGCGCGGCACTCGGTGCCGTGCTGTGAGCTTGTATATCTGCTATTTTTCAATAGTTAAAGCATTCAATAATTCTAGGCCTAAATGGGTTTAACTTCGTTGCATGGCCGGTGTCCCGCCGTAAAAAAAAAAGAAAAAAAAAGAAAACTTCCGATCTACAAGCTCATGATGCATCCATCACTTTGGGAGCTTGAGGATCGGCTGTATGGAGAAAGAATAAATCTTGTGTTGAGAAGAATGCAGCGCAGCGGTTTGGTTGGTCCCCTCTGACCCTCCTCCACATCATCAGACATTCTTCACAAGACCTTCCATCAGGGGCGTCAATTGGGTATGGCAGGGGTATGCAGCTGCCATACCCTGGGTCCAGGGGGGGGAAATAAAAGTTATTTTTAAATATAAATCCATGAACGTCTCTTCGTCTATCTGTGCTGGTTATTAGTATGCTGTTAAATTACAGTAAATTAACTACAAAAATTCTCCACACTTTTTTTTCCTCCCCATTTTGACAAAAAGGTATATTCCCGGGTTCCGCAGGTCAGCTGCACAGGTGCAATGCACTTGAACAACCGTTCCAGGCTGCCATATCCAGCCCAAGAAACCATAGAAACGAGGGGGGAAAAAAAGTAAAATGTGCTTCTTAAAATAAATGTATCATGCCTGTTGCTAAGGTATGGCAACATGACTGGTGTCTTGCGTGCAAGACACCAGTCATGTTGCCATACCTTAGCCTTTTCTGAACTGACGCCACTGCTCCTCTGTCTCTCTCTCTCTTTCTCTGAACTCTATCCTAACCTCCCTCTGTCTCTGCTTAGCTCCTTTCGGAACCTCTCCCTCCGCTATGCCAGGGGTTTTCAAAGTGGGTGACGGGGCACCCTGGGGTGCCGCGACGGCAGTCCAGGGGTGCCGCGAGATCATTTGATAACATTTGGAATTTATTTGGACACTTGAACAAATATTTAGTATCATTTTAAACTTGAAGTACAAAGTTATTTTCAGTCAGGTCTAGCCAAAATGGCAATTATCTCAAATAGTTGCGTTCTCCTCGCAACGTAAACGTCACTGTCGGGCAGAAACCTCGCATCTCCAAGTTTCAAATGTGTACGTCTTTTGGTAAGCAAAGCCCTGCTTCATCATACAAGACTGTCGCATAAAACTAGTGAAAACAGCCGATCTACAAGCACACAACGCCTCGCATCGCGAGGCGTTGTGTGCTTGTAGATCGGCTTATTCACCATCTGCTGTATTCACCATTTCATTTTTTTAGACATTCCGGAAGTTGCGGCCGCATAGGAAACATTACTACCTCCCCTGGTCACGTGGTATATATGTTACAGTCAGTTTGGGTAACTCACTGCTGCAACGTAGTTGTGAGTGCCTGCAAAGCAGGCGCGATCTCTAGATGTGAGCGGCCCGAAGGGCCGCACACTTCTAGTCTTTCTCAATTGAAGTGGATGGGAGTGGATGGAAGTGGATGGTAGCGTCCAGTGTGGACAGTGAACACTACCATCCACTTCCATTGAGAACAATATTTTTTATCTTTATCTTTATGCGGTGGGAATGATCCTTAAACTAATTGATTCGCACACATGTGGGGTTCAAAAACAATGCGACACCAAGTCGCCAACCATCATGATATGCGTTAGGTAAATTATGGCCACATTAAATAATAATAGAAAAATAAATTAATTGCATGTGGAAATAAAAACAAACTTAATACTTCCTATGGTTAATATGAGCATCAAATCAATATTTCAAATGTGTTTTTTGCACATATGCATGCCATGAATGCCATAGGGATAGATCACACATGACATTTATGACATCATCAACTTGCGACAGGTATTTCCCCTATTGAGTGGCGTCTAGCAGATTACCAAGCGTGTTTAGGAAGGGAGCGCTCGTTTTATGGTTAGATGTCACAGTTATTGTCCACGACATTCAGTTATTGTCCACGACATTGCAAGCGGCGCGAAGGCCAGCGGACCTTGGTTACGAAGCCGCGGTGAATGCAATCATTAAATTATCATTGCGCACGATAAACGCAATGATAATTGGATTTTGGTGCACCTCGCGCGGTCCAAGTGACTACAACGGAGCGCTCCCTATGTCCGGTTCAGCCAATCACAGGGGGCTCGGCGGGGACAGGAACTTGTACAAGCTTGGGTATCCGAAAGACGCTATTGAGTGAAGGATTAACTATTTCTTGAAGAAATACAATATTTAAGGTGTTTTTAATTTTACATTGTAGTTATAGAGGACAATTATAATGTATTAAGGCATATTTGTCTTATTAGCCAGGGGTCCTTTTAACTAGTTTTTTGAGTTTTTGGCATAAATCAGTGTTGTGTTGGTTAAAATAATATTGAACCAATGTAAAGCAGTAAAAAGTGCTTGGCAAAAAACCTCCTAACTCCACATTTTCATGTTTCTGAATCCATTGCAAGCATTTGTTTTGCACAAAAAACATTCCTTGGGCTAAAAATGTACCCTACACAACTGTGAAAAGTGATGACTCATCACTAAACCATAGTTTTTTGGGGTCCATTTCTTGCCCAAGGAATGTTTTTGTGCAAAACAAATGCTTGGAATGGATTCAGAATCATGAACACCCCCTAGATAGACCCCTCACATGCTATTTAAAGAAGATTTTTGGGGGGTCTTTTTTCCCTGTATGGTAAGTGAATTAGAGAAAAGTGAATTTGAGAAAAGTCCTTGGGACCGTACATTTTTTAATTCAGCGCACAAAAATACCCCAGGTGCAAATTTTCACGCTTTCTGCCGGAAGTGAACACCTTTTTCAAGTTTGGGGGAATAGAATGGAATCCTATGGAGAACATGTTGCTTCTGGTGCCAGAACAGGGCAACTAGGCCAATCATGGGAACTTTCTGTTCCGTGTTGCTTCATTTTAAATCCTGACGCCTGCCCCTCCAGTCGCTTTCATCTCCCACCTGACAACCCACTGCTTCTGTAGCGACATGTACAGCATAGAAAACTGTACGCTGCACTGTTCATTATATCTGTACCTGCCCGTGAGTATCTGTTTCTCTTTTATGCATCCTCTATGCATTGACAGACAGACAGACAGACAGACAGACAGACAGACAGACAGATGGATAGATGTTTTCATAGCTGTGATGCTTCTAGAAACATGCAGGGATGTGTGTGTGTGTGTGTGTGTGTGCGTGCGTGCGTGCGTGCGTGCGTGCGTGCGTGCGTGCGTGCGTAAGCGCGGGTGCGGGTCCGTGAGTGCGTGTGCGCGTGTGAGAGAGAGAGAGAGTGTGTGTGTGTGTGTGTGTGTGTGTGTGTGTGTGTGTGTGTGTGTGTGTGTGTGTGTGTGTGTGTGTGTGTGTGTGTGTGTGCGTGCGTGCGTGCGTGCGTGCGTGCGTGCGTGCGTGCGTGCGTGCGTGCGTGCGTGCGTGCGTGCGTGCGTGCGTGCGTGCGTGCGTGCGTGCGTGCGTGTGTGAGAGTGAGTGAGTGAGTTAGTGTACTGTATGTGCGTGTGTAAGGCACAGCTGCAGCAAGCTGAAATAATTCCAGCTGAAAACATATTTTCAGTGAAGCAGGCTGTTGTACTGTAGCCTACCTGCAGCCCAGTCCCAGTCAGTCCAGCCATATCCAACCACCACTCTAAAAGGTGCTTTCAGAATGACTCTGTGTGGACACAGTGTCTAGAGCAGGGGTTCCCAAACTTTTTTTGTCTCAGGGCACCCCATAAATATTTTTTTAAACCGAGGCACCCTTACATTATAATTTTCACTCCCAGCACCTTATATTTATACTATAGCATATCGCCGTTGTCGGGTGGAAACCTTGTATGTCCAAAACCGTTCGTTTTGTATTTATCTTCTATAAAAAAACAGCAGATCTACAGCTGACCTTGTAGGTCAGCTGTTTTCACTAGTTTTGTGCGACAGTCCTGTATGATGAAGCAGGGCTTTGCTTTATCAAAAGACGTACACATTTGAAACTTGGAGATATGAGGTTTCTGCCCGACAGTGACGATATTTTAGTGACTACTAGTCCTTACCCGTTCAAAGATATGAGCTCCGAAATGATGTGCAGTGTGTGGGTTATGGGGTGTGCACTGTACACACAGTATATGAGGGATGGAAAGTAACTTTCTGGTGCTTGCATGATAATATATAGGAGCATCAATGTAAGAAGTACCCGTTTCGTTTAAAGGCTACAGAGATACTGTGTACCGATCTACATGACAACATCTGAAAGAGGGCCAGCCAATAACTTTGTACTTTGTCATTCCAAATATATATTATCAAATGGTCTCGCGGCACCCCTGGACTGCCGTCGCGGCACCCCAGGGTGCCCCGTCACCCACTTTGAAAACCCCTGGTCTAGAGCAGTGTTTCTCAAATGGGGGTATGTGTACCCCCATTACGCAGAGGTACTACAGGGGTACTTGAGAGAAAATGGAAAGTGGAAACATTTATTTCACTGTTATGTTTAATGATAAAACATTGACATATGCAGTGATGTTGCTAGGTTTTCAATGTAATGGGTCCCGGGACCCACAGGCGGTCATTCAAATGGGTCCCAGAATTATTTTATGGGTCCCGCGACGACACACACATTATGTATCAACGGTGAAAACATCAAAAAGGACTTTAATTTAACCCTAACCCTAACCCATTTTAAATTGTGGCAAATAGCTACTTGTATGTAGTTAATAAAGGACAGAAGCATGGATTTACAAGACAATCTCATTGATCTCATCAATAATGCCAGAACGCACAGCTGTGGAGACCCCACCACATGCAGCTCAGCTGGTGCAGTGAAATGACTGATAGCAGGATGCAGGGCTAGTAGCATCACTACATACCCTATGTATGTGAACATGCTTCCCTGTAAAGCTTTAAACCAAATCAAGTACGAGTTTTGACTAGCACAGCTGTTACTGAATAGAAAACAGGCTGCTTAAATTTATGTTCAACATATTGACATAGAAACAGGATTTTTGATGTCCGTATTTTCTCATCAAAATGTTGTTTGTCGATTAAAGGGGGTACTTGGATTAAAGGGGATACTTGGATTCAGGAATCAGGAAAAGGGGGTACTGACTGAGGCCCAAAAAGTTTGAGAACCACTGGTCTAGAGTAGACCTAGCCTATAGCAACAAAAATCAGACATTTGCCCAAGCTAGTGAAAACAGCAGATCTACAAGCTCACGACGTGTTGCTTCGTGCCGCGTTGCGAGCTATAGTGAATCGGCTATTTTCACTACTTCTTAAACATTTGTGCTCTAATTTAGGGAAATTTTACGATTTTTCTTTGATCTCTTCATGAAATTACTGGGGGAAAAAAATCATTGAGTTTTGTTTTTAATGTTTTAATATTTTGGATAATAAAAACTAAAAATCTAAATGTAGGAAACCAAAAACAAAGGGACCCATAAAGGTCTGCCTGTGACCCCACAAATGACCCACTATTTGGGAAACGCAGTGTCTAACCCAGTGTTTCTCAACCTTTTTTCTGCTTGGGCACACTTTTCATGTCCCAAGAATCCATGGTCACACCAACATAATACAGGGTTGTAAATATCGTCACTGTCGGGCAGAAACCTCGTATTTCCAAGTTTCAATTTTTTTTACATTTCTTCGCAAAGTAAAGCCCTGCTTCATCATACAAGGCTGTCGCACAACAGTAGTGAAAACAGCAGATCTACAAGCTTGTCGATTGGCTGTTTTCACTAGTTTAAATCATTTTTAAAATGATGAATACAATACTGGCTTTCAAGCAGTTTTTTTTTTCAAGGGGCACACTTGACCCTTCTCAGGGGCACACCAAAGGTCCCCAGGCACAGTGGTTGAGAAGCACTGGTCTAACGAAAACGCAATTCTGTCCACCACCCAGCATGTAGGCGTGTCTTGTGCAGTGCTGTTGTTGTTTGACTGGATCATTTCCCACAGCCACACCTATACGCAGGGGTGTCACACCAAATTCTGGGCCCTGGGTACAAGGATTCACTGCGGGCCCCCCATGAATGTTAACTATTGAAAAATAGCTCAAACGTTTTCATGTGAAGGACCCCCAAGGTGATATGTATTTGGCCACAGCTAGACCCCCATCTCAAAATATTTAGTTCCAGGGACCCCTCCCCGGAAGCAAAATTTGAGTTACAAAGGTTCGCTTAAAAAAATACATATTCAAAGATTTGCGCACATTTTTACAACTTTTCAAAAATAGCAGATCTACAAGCTCGCAGCGGGGCACTCGGTGCCGCGCTGTGAGCTTGTATATCTGCTATTTTTCAATAGCTAAAGTATAAAATAATTAAGGCTTCGCGGAGCTCACAGATGGATCAGACTTGAATGAAGTTGGTTGAGATAAAATGCAAAAATGATTCAGATACGGCTCATCAGTGACAACTTTGCCGGATCGTACTAGATGGACTGTCACGCATGCCCCCATTGGAAATGAACGGGATGCGTGCGTTCACACAGATGTCACGGTAGTCTGTCGGAAAGCGCCTTCACACAGTCCCAGTCAGTCGATCCAATATCCAACACCCGCCGCTCTCACACCGATGCAATGCTTCTGGATTCACACTGCGCTGCTTTGCGGCTCGACAGCCACGGCTGCATGAGCGCATGACGTCAGGCTTTAACCCATTTAGACCGGGTACGCATTATTGCGCATTATTTTGTGCTTTAACTACTAGTAAGACACCTCAAGGTGACTTGCGACCGGCGAGGTCGCACCAATTCTTGGCCATCTGGCCAACCACAGCGTTTCTCTGACGATTTGTCATTTGTTGGAAATGCGTTCTTTTTGAACCTCCGAAGCTTAACTCTCCTACTGCCAGATTATTTATTTATTTATTGGGTCTGGTGCCATCAAAAAGCGGCTTACCTTTGCGACGTTATAGTAGATAGACAGACATTTATTTATTTATTTATTTTTATTTTTTTGGGTTGTGCAATAGTGCACTTTGGTCTGCCAGGCAGCAGAGGGCGGCGTCATGCGAGAATGAATGTGAATTTGCCTGTTATGTGTTGAAGAAGAAGAAGACCAGTCACTGGCCACAGAGCCTTACAGCCAGAGGAAATCAACAAGGAAGTGAATTGTTCTCCGTTGATCTAACGCATAATGGATTTTTTACACCATCACCGCGGAAAATGTGTTTACAGTAGACGGCCGCGCGACCCCTCATCAGCTTACAGTCATCAGACGAACGAACCGAACGAGCGCCGTATTGGCGGAGAGGTCTTGCGAAATCGGGCGAACGTGAACGTTCAAAGCGTTGGGAGAGTTAAAGGGGTGGTGACATCCAAAAATAAATTTTGAGTTTTTTATGCTTTTTTTTATGTTTCCTGGCCTCAATTACACCAAAAAAACACCAACTTTTAACTTGCAGTCGTTCCCCTGTTATCTGTGGTTTTTTGACGATTTCTGCATAATGAGGCTCTGATGCTCTGATCATTGGCTCTCGGACAGTGTCGTCACTAACAGTTAGTGCACCCCCCCCCCCCCCCCCCCCTCCCCCCCCTCCTCCTCCTGGGCTCTACTCTCTCCCTGTCTGTATTTCTCCACAGCCCAACTTTTGAGGAAGTAATCTCTACATTATATTGTCCTTTAATCGTAAATATGGGCATATAAAATACATGTGTCCATTCAAATATCTTATTTACATCAATATCCTTCATATCAAGTAGTCAGTTTATGCTTTTGTGAAATAGTGAAAATCGCTATGTATTTTCCGCCCTGGCTGGGTCCGTGGACAGCAGCGCCTCCCTCCTCATTACCGAGGCCGAGGACAGCGCTCTGCTCCCGGAGCAGCAGAGCTCCGTGGAGAGCCTACTATAACTCCACGCTGCCTTGTCCTCCCCCCCACACACACGGGCACGGCGACCCGGCGAGCAGACAGTAAAACGCTATGATAACACAAGCAATAGGTGGTTCTCTAAACGGAGGCATTTAGCCAAAATATGTTACTATAATAATAACTACAGAAGGACCGTGGAGTGTTTCTGCAGTGCGGAGCGGAGCTATTGAAACGCTACCGCGTACGGTCTAAATTGAACTCCGCGGGGGTACAGATGTAACCACAGAGATCCGGTAACCTCGGTCCCGGGGTAAGAAAAAACACTCGCTACTCTCTATGCTGTTCGTGTGTGCCTCTTCAGGGCTCAGCTCAGCCTCTGCGTGTCAGTGTGTGTGTGTGTGTGTGTGTGTGCGTGTGTGCGTGTGTGTGTGTGTGTGTGTGTGTGTGTGTGTGTGTGTGTGTGTGTGTGTCTGTCACAGTGTGTCTTGTACCAAAGCAAAGCAGCGAAACAAATGCATCGCGTCTGCGAGCAATGCATGCATCTCTCGGTCAGTGTTGGAGCCGGGGCGGTCCTCTGTGTGTGTGTGTGTGTGTGTGTGTGTGAGAGAGAGAGAGAGAGAGCGTGCGTGTGAGAGCGTGCGTGCGTGACTGCGTGTGCGTGTGTGTGGCCAGTGGCCACTTTGGGTACCATAGTTTGAGAACTGCTGGCCTATGGCTATAAGGGCTGAAGTGAGTGATTTGTATTAATAATCAAAATCAAAATGATTGTAGTGGAGAGATAAAGTGCATTTGCCTCTGAGATGTAGTGGAGTAAAAGTATAAGAATTGAAAATTGGAAATACTCAAGTAAAGTACAAATATTCAAAATTGTACTCAAGCTATACTAATATTTGTTAGAATGAGTGGGAGAGAGAGGCTCCCCTAGTGGTGATTATAGAGTATTTCAGGTGACAGACCGTTTTTCATGACACCTGAACAGAGAAAGAGACCATGGCTCCATGGAGTGGATTTTCAAGTTTAAACATTTTAAAACATGTTTTTAGGACCAGGGCAAAGACTTTTATGATTGGTAAAAACAGAATGTCATTTAACCTTTAAGTGAGTCAGTAGTGTTTTTTTTTTGTATCACATTGATGCTGGATAAAGTATAGTCCTTCTGTCAAGTTCTGTGTGGAAAAAGTTAAATGGTCTGCACAGCTGTAGCTTCGGTCATCTTTGCCTTGCAAAAAAAGCCTTTAGTGTGTGTGTGTGTGTGTGTGTGTGTGTGTGTGCGTGCGTGCGTGCGTGCGTGCGTGCGTGCGTGCGTGCGTGCGTGCGTGCGTGCGTGCGTGCGCGTGCCCTAATGCGTGTGTTTGAATTGATTGATTGAATACTTGATTAGCAGTTCGCATAGCAAAAGCACTACAGTATATGGCTTGTTTACATTGGGGTCCTCTGACAGACAATATGCAAAACATCTTACAGTAACAGTCAGAAATATGTCTGTCTGTGGATGTGAGATGTATTATAACTAGAATTTCGGCCGCCTTCGGCGCCCTCATCCTAGTGTTACACGCACAGCTGCTCCAAGCCATGTTGCCCACAAAAAGCACTGTTTCTTCATGTATTTTGAGTGTGTGTGTGTGTGTGTGTGTGTGTGTGTGTGTGTCATTAATTAACAGTATTTATTATTATTATTATTATTATTGGCTAAAAGTAAGCCTACTGAATTTGATTTGATGACTGAAGCAATAAGAGTTATGTTTAATAATAAGCACTAATTACTTAAACGTGACTATCTCTTTATAAAAGAGAGAGAGAGAACACTATGACTTACACCTTTCAACAAAGAAAACACTCAAATACATGACACTGCAATAGCGATTTGCATATAAAAGAGGACATTAATGTGTATTTGCAGACAGAAACATTCCCACTCTGTCTCTCATTTGGGGGGGGGGGGGAGAGAATTTAATGAGACCTCTATTCACACCTTTCAACAAATAAAACAATGAAATAGCGATTTGCATATAAAAAAGGACATGGGCCGTTGACACAGTTGATGTATCATGTTGGAGCGAATTATTAGATTTTATTATTGGGAAATGTACCTTATGTCACAATAAGCTGACTCTAATCTGTTCCTTTCAAATATTTAAGGGCAAAAATTACCTCATGACAATGTTGCTGCTATTGAATTGGCTTGTAAAACCTCTGTCAGGGACTTAAAATGTTACATTATACATTTCTGTTGCTTAGTGTACTTTGTGAAACTATCAGAGGAGACTATTAATGACCTTTAACGGGCTTCACCTGTGGACATTCATTAATCCAGCGTGTGGACAATTAAGTGAACAGACTTTTTCTTTTCAGCAACAGAGAAACTGGAGCTGATTTTCCTTTTAAACTGTCTAAAATAAAGGGACTAATGGCCTTTTCTGTAGCTTGCAAAAGCTTTTGCAATTTTGCAATTCTGTTGCATTCTGTTAAATTAAAGTGAAAGTAAACTCCTGCATGGACCGTCTGGACTGGAGGCAGGAAAGCATGGTGACACAATGCTTTTTTTTTTTTTTTTCTTCTTCTTTGAGACGACATTGACACAGGATTATGGAATATATCCTTACATTGCAAAGGTAGGCTAATCAGCACCATCTGTATAGGTCTACTGTTGGCTGCCACTAAAGTAGGCTGGCTGCTACTTGCTAATTTTTAGTACAAGTTGCAGTCCTGCTCTGGTGGTCCCAGAGCATCATGCATGCTGAGCAGTGCTGAGAATTTATGTCAGTGGCCGCTGGTTACTGATGCGGCGGCCAATTGACCGGCCCATGAAAATACACACACACTCACGGCTCAGATGAGCGGGCGCACATAAATACACAGACACACTTCACGAAACAGAGAGCCACTGCACGGCGCGGCCGATCCAAGGCTTTCAAGACGCAGAAGTATGGTCGCTTGATGGTATTTTTGAGGGAGTCATCGATCCAAACATGCACGTTCCTCGTAAATGTCTGTGCGTGCGCGGTACATTTGGAGTTGCAATGTTGCATGCATGCAGTAGTACGGGATGGTCGCTTGATGGTATTTTTGAGGGAGTCATCGATCCAAACATGCACGTTCCTCGTAAATGTCTGTGCGTGCGCGGCGCGGTACATTTGGAGTTGCAATGTTGCATGCATGCAGTAGTACGGGATCCTAGCCAGTGGCGTCAGTTCAGAAAAAGCTAAGGTATGGCAACATGACTGGTGCGCGCGTGCAAGACACCAGTCATGTTGACATACCTTACCAACAGGCATGATACATTTATTTTAAGAAGAAGTAGCTCCAGTCATGTTGCCATACCTTACCAACAGGCATGATACATTTATTATTTTTATTTAGAACTAACTTTTATCTTCCCCCCTGGACCCAGAGACATTCATGGATTTATATTTCGAACTAACTTTTATCTTCCCCCCTGGACCCCCTGGACCCAGGGTATGGTATATAGCTGCATACCCCTGCCATACCCAAGTGACGCCCCTGATCCTAGCGATTAGCGAATTGGCATAGAGGTGGGCGGTATTTTTCCGTACGTTCTACCTACCGTTGAGTTGAAGTTGAGTTGGAGTGGAGGCAGAGTAGGCGTGTATCTGCTTGGAAGTGTGATGCGGCTTTTGCTCAGTTGTATAATAAAGATTATAATTGAACAATCAAAACGACATTATTATTAGGAAACCTTATCTGTATTTTAACATCAGTCATAATGGTGTAGGCCTACTTGGTGGTCAATTGGCACTTAAAAAAATGGGTTACAAAATCATGGGATATACATGTATTTTTTATAATAATAATGATTGTACTTGGAGAGTCAAATATTAATTATAACTGGTACTCAGTCTAAAAAAACACTGCTGCATTTAGATTTCACATCAAAGTAGGAAACCAATTCTGGGCCAGTTTTAAGACGTGTTTGGTGGGGATCTTTTCATTTTAATATCCTTCAAATTCTGGAAATATACGGTAAAAATACTTTTACTTTTACTTTAAAAGTACTTTTCAAAGCACATACTTTTAACTTTTTACTTGAGTAATTATTTGGAATGAGTACTTTTACTTTTACCAAAGTCGTTTTACTTTTACTTACAGAACTTACACGTACAGAACGTGAGTACTTTTCCCATCTCTGCCGCGACGGCAGTCCATGGGTGCCGCAAGATAATTTGATAATATATATTTGGAATTTATTTGGACACTTGAAAACATATTTAAAGTTATACCATGTAACTTTTTTTATAAAACAAATCTTAAAATTGTCCTAACTGTTAAATCGCTAAAGTTTTAGAACCCCCACTCTGTTATTTTCAGCTTCTGAAGCCTTCTCTTTATATGTTTTCTATGAGTTGTGAGGGGGGGAGAATTTCCCGGCAAAATGATGTCATCTCCCACATGATACACTACCGGCCAATCACAGCGCCGATCATACACCACCGGCCAATCACAGCGAGTCTTGCTGTCTCTAAAGGAAGTAGCTTCCCTCAGCAACTGTGTTTACATTGGTGAAGGAATCTTGCTTGCTACTCCCTCAAGTCTAAAAATGATGGGAGACGGCTCTACGGAATCGTATCGGCGAGGCGGAGGTGCTCGCGACGGCCGCGGTGGTCCGTGGACCCCCGTTCCGGTGGTCCGCGGCGACTCCGGCCGAAAAAAGCAATACCGCTACTGACCACTAGTTGAGCAGCTTCCACAGTACAGCTTTAATATCATTTTAAACTTGAGGTACAAAGTTATTTTCAGCCAGTTCTAAACAAAATGGCTATTATCTCAACGTTTTCCTTGCAACATAATCACTAAAATATCGTCACTGTCGGGCAGAAACCTTGTATCTCCAAGTTTCAAATATGTACGTCTGTTGGTAAAGCAAAGCCCTGCTTCATCATACAAGACTGTCGCACAAAACTAGTGAAAACAGCAGATCTACAGGCACACAACGCCTCACGGTGCGAGGCGTTGTGTGCTTGTAGATCTGCTGTTTTCACTAGTTTAGTACATTTTATAGATGATACATACAAAACGAACGGTTTTGGACATATAGGTTTCCACCCGACAACGACGATGTGCTATAAATATAAGGTGCTGGGAGTGAAGATTATGATGTAGGGGTGCGTCGGATTAAAAAAATATTCATGGGGTGCCCTGAGACAAAAAAGTTTGGAAACCCCTGCTCTATGGGCTTGTTCGGGATTGGAAGAGTTGCTATTGGCTGGGATGGAAGTGGTGCCCTTATTTGCCCCCACCCCAGAACACACACACCAGAAGTAACACGTGCGCACGCCAGGAGTTACACACCACAACCTTGTCAGTGAGGGAGCCAGGCAGCCCTAATCAAGACTCCATTAAATGTATTAGGCCTCTGGCTCACACACACACACACACACACACACACACACACACACACACACACACACACACACACACACACACACACACACACACACACACACACACACACACTCTCTCTCTCTCTCTCTGTCTCTCAAGTAACCATGGCAACCCACATGTGGGCGCCAAACAAACGCCAGGGCACAGGCTTACAGGCACGCACGTGTGCGCGCGCCCGCGCACCCACAGTTACAGTACTTCTGCGTTCACACAAACAGGGTGGGCAGGTGGGCACACACACAGACGCCCGCGTGCGCGCGGCCGCACGCACACACACACACACACACACTCGTACTGCTTCTGCATTCACACGACCAAGGCCGGCAGGCACACACACACGCACGCATAACACGCACACACACACGTAAAAACAACACACATTCCAATAACGAGGCAGGCAGCTCGAGTTAAGCTCTGCGCTCAGTTACTTACCGCCCACCACAAGTTCAAACCAGCAGCTCTGTTTACATAGAGGAGGAGGAATCCCATTACACCTACCCACAACAGTACCTACCCAATACACTACCCAGAACATCATGTCCCTCTACCTACAACAGTACCAATATCACTGCCCAGAACATCATATCCCCAGTAAGACTCCCTAAATCAGGAGATAAGCGACCGATTTAGGGAGCAGTGTCCAAAAATGAGTTTTTCAAAAATCGGCCTGATGGTGGCGCTAGATGTGACAGATGCATGTTGATGACATGACTGTAGAGATACAGTGTACCGCTTTGCGTGATTTTAGGGCAAAATCTGTAGGAGCAGTGTCCAAAAGATGTGTCTTGCAAGGATCGGCTTCATGGTGGCGCTAGAAGAGGGCCATGTGAGAAATGAGGGGCGGAGCGGAGGTTGTGGTTTGGCATCCAAGGAGTGTGTGTGCAAAGTTTGGCATGGATAGGGGCAACGGTGGCAGAGATATGAGTAGGGCGAAAGTGTGACGTGATGTGACTGACTGACTGACTGACTGACTGACTGACTGACTGACTGACTGACTGACTGACTGGCAGACTGACAGCCGGTGGAGGTTTTGATAGTAAAACACAAACACAATATGTGTTAGTAACCAGTAAGACTCCCTAAACGGGAGATAAGCGAAAAATCGGCCTTAAGGTGGCGCTATATGGGACAGAACCATGTTGAAGACATGAGTGTAGACATACCGTGTACCGATTTGCGTGATTTTAGGGCACACATTGTAGGAGCTGTGTCCGTAAATGTGTTTTGCAAGAACCGGCCTCATGGTGGCGCTAGAAGAGGGGCATGTGAGAAAAGAGGAGATCCATGTTGATGAGATGTGTGTAGACATCTCTTTGTCTGTGGCAGAGCAACGCGGTGAGCAGCCGATTTGGGGGCGTCATTTGGTAGTTTTTTGGCTTTTTGGTGGGGGTCCCTGGGGGTCCCTGGAGCTGCAGGGGTCCCTGGAAGGGTGGAGGTTGTGGATTGGCAGACAAAGATTGTGTGGGAAAATTTCACATGGATAGGGGCAATGATGGCGGAGATATGAGTAGAGCAAAAGTGTGACGTGGCGTGACAGACAGACAGACAGACAGACAGACTGACTGACTGACTGACTGACTGACTGACTGACTGACTGACTGACTGACTGACTGACTGACTGACGGACGGACGGACGGACGGACGAACAGACAGACAGACAGACAGGCGGAGGTTTTGATAGTAAAACACAATCGCAATATGTGTTCGTAATAAACATTACACCCACCCTATACTGAACATTACACCTACCTAATAGTGGTTACATTCCTGAACAACACACTGCTACTGGCACAGCCAGGGCTCACTGACCATTCACAGTCACTTCACATCCTCCGTGTTCATTTGTAAGTCTGAGAGTGAACCATTTGCAACAGTTTTTGCAAATGTTTTTTTTTTCACTCTCAGAGTTACAAAAACTGGGGCGCAGTGGCGCAGTGGTTAGTGCTTTGCCTCACAGCTAGAAGGTCCTGGGTTTGTTTCCCGCCGGGGGACGCTGTGGGTGCTGGGGGGCGTGTTCCTCCCTCCGCATCATCAGCGCCCACACCCTAGGTGGGGTCGGCGATAGGGCCTTTCTGTGTGGAGTTTGCATGTTCTCCCCGTGTCTCCTAGGGTTGATACCCTCACAAAAACATGCCGTTATCCTCGTCTCAATAATCCCTCCCCCTGGCCAGCCGGGGAGCTTGATGGAGGGGAAAGGACCTGGTTGGAATAACGTGTTCCTTCCACACGCTATGTCCATCCCGGGGAAATCCCCCCTGTCAGGTGAAAAGAAACAACTTGGACTACTCATGCATTGAAGGAAGCATGAGGTCAGTCCATTGTCTCCCCAGGCACGGCAGAGGGAGAGCAGAGCCCAGGATTACATAGGCAATTGGCACTGGGTGAAAATAGGTTGCAAAATCGTGGGATAAATATTATATAATTTTTTTTTAAAAGAAGAGTTACAAAAAGCTACAAAACCGGACGCGGCCACGCTGCTGCAGAGCTGCCGTTGAAAGTGTTGTTCCAGCCGCAGTGTTTGAATGAAAAGGTCAAAGGGCGAGATTACTGTACATACCAAAGACAAACGATGCGTAGCCTGCGAGCTAGTCTGGGCATGCACAGCTCTATGTGAGCCATGTACTGCATATTGATTTTGACAGCAAATTTTGATCTAGTTTTAGTCATAGTCTTTAGAATAAAATTCACATTTTAGTCATCTGAAATATTTTAGTGTCTATAGTTTTTTCTAGCCCTGATGAAGACCGAGTATGGTCGAACCATGTTGGCATAATAAAGACTGCTCCCTCTTTTTAAACTTTGAGTGCCTGGATCTCCATTTCTATCATACGATCCGACAGGGTTCCCCAATAGGCGGCCCGTGGGCCATTTGCGGCCCGCGGGGGGCTACTGTCTGGCCCCCACCAACCCCAGTAATAATGGTGGTATAAGAGTAGCAACAACACTAGTATATTGTCAAGGTTGGGTGGAAACGTTGTATCTCCAAATGTGTACGTTCTTTCACAAAGTAAAGCCCTACTTTATCATACGAGGCTGTCGCACAAAAGTAGTGAAAACAGCAGATCTACAAGCACACAACGCCTCGCACCGCCTCACACCACCGAAGTTACAATGGGTGTGTATGTGGAGCAGCCCTGAGCCTGGGGAGGCAGACTCATGCAAGGAAGTAGTTTCTTTTTTTTAAAAAGTGGAATGTCCCTTTAAGGGAACATTTTGTTCCCTTCATTTCATTGAACAGTTGTAATTTCACGCTTGTATTTATGTTTTATAATGTATATTTATTGGTTATCTATGGGAACCAACCCAGGGCAAAGCCAGGAAAGAGAAGAAGTACACCAGCTATTACATACTGTAGATGCACTGTAGTGCAGTGTTTCTCAAACTTCTAAATTTCAAGGTTTCCAGTGTACAAATGGACCCGTTAGGGTCCATTTGTACACTGTGAGGGTTCAAACTAGGGGTTTGTAATGATTCTGAATCCATTGCAAGCATTTGTAGTGGACAAAAAAACATTCCTTGGGGTGAAGGCGGCTCCCACAAAACTGTGAAAAGTGAGTGTGAGGCCTTTTTTTACCCCAAGGATTTTTTTTTTTTGTGCTAAATAAATGCTTGCAACGGATTCAGAATCATGAAAAACCCCTCACATGCTACTTACAGCATAATTAGTTTGGTGTGTTTTATCCTGTATAGTTAATTTACCCCAACTTTCAGCAGCTGTAACGGATTCTCCTAGGGAAACTGAATGTCAGTCTTTGTGGGATGTGTTACTAGACACCTTTACAAACACATTGGTGAAGAATTTTTTTGGTAAGAAATTTATTCCAGGATATGACACTATTTCTGAAGATATCCCCTGACTATTTGGTTCCATTTGTACACTGTCAGAGTTACAGACTTGTATGTGTCCATTTAGACCCCCTAAAAGGAACCCAGAGAGTCCCTGGAATCCACTTTGAGAACCACTACAGTAGAGCTAGAGACCCCATGGTGTTAGACAGGAGAGTGTGGAGGGTTTAGAGCTCTAGACCCTGGTGTTAGACAGGAGAGTGTGGAGGGTTTAGAGCTCTAGACCCTGGTGTTAGACAGGAGAGTGTGGAGGGTTTAGAGCTCTAGACCCTGGTGTTAGACAGGAGAGTGTGTTAGACAGGAGAGTGTGGAGGGTTTAGAGCTCTAGACCCTGGTGTTAGACAGGAGAGTGTGGAGGGTTTAGAGCTCAAGACCCTGGTGTTAGACAGGAGAGTGCGGAGGGCAGCGATCCAGGAGTCCCGAGTTGGTGTTGGCTAGACCACACTCTCACATCCCATCGCATGTTATATAAATAACATCTTTCTTCTCAAGCTATTAATGTTCTCAATCTATTCCTGAGTTATCTGACTGAACTGGTGAACAACGGCAAGATTTGTTTTTTCTTCCTTTTACGGGACGGCACAGGAATTGTGCGGGGGAGAGGGGAGTGGAGGGTAAATGGAACACGACAAAAAACGCATGATTGATTGATGCTTCAGCACCTCATAGGAGCTTTGAAAAATAAAAGAAAACGTGAGGCCAGCTGCAACTTTTTGACGCACTGTGACTGGGTGCCCGCTGTGTGTCAGTTACAGTAGCTCCATGGCACTGCTTTGCATTGAGACATATAGCTGTGGGAGCCTGGTGGTGACTCAACCACTTAGTGCACGGACCATAATCGTCACTGTCTGGCCAAAACCTCTTAACTCAATTTTTGAGGTTTTAGATTTTCTTTGGCATAAATCAGGGCTATTGAACACCCTTTACCTCTGAGTGTTGGTTAAACTAATATTGAACCAATGGAAAGTAGTAAGAAGTGCTTGGGACAAAACCTCCTAACTCCACACTTTCTGCCAAACCAGCTAACTCCACCCGATTGGCCTTCTCTTTTTTTCATAAATGTGCTATTAAACACCCTTTACGTCTGTGTGTTGGTTAAAATAATATTGAACCAATGAAATGTAGTAAAAAGCCCTTCGGTCAAAACCCCCTAACTCCACTTGAGCTCAGTTAGGAGGTTTCGGCCCGACAGCAGAGGGATGGAGCTGTTAATTCTTATTGATAATGAGCACCTTATCGATCCTGCTTATTGAGCCGGGCTTTTATCGAGCCGCTATTGAGCGTTTTCTGATATTTTGTGGAAAGATATGAGACGACAAATTCAGAACAGAAGTGGTATTTTCTTTTTAATATTGGCCAGTTGTTGTGACTGATGCTGACCACCATCTATGAAGATGACAATTGACAAAAGTAAAAAACATTATCATTAAATGTCATTAAAACAATCATTCATTAGTGTGCAATAAGTGTTAAATGGATTTATGTTATGAATAGTACTGTAATAATGTCTAGATCGCCTCTTGTCTTGATATAGACCCCCAGGTGTGGTTATAATGTGCAGATCTGTCTTCCCTGTGTATTTTTGGTTACTTCCTGAAAGCTGAAAGACTGGGCTTCAAAAGGCCCAGTCGAAGAACACAGATTAAATGACATCATAAAATCATCCCCTGGACTGCTCTACACTGACCCATCCAAAACAGCGCATAAAAATGCCTAAAGACAAGGAAAGTTGTTCTGTCTGCTACAAGCACGCTATCATGGGATTGCAGCATGAGTATCAATCTAACACTGAAAGCGTGTTAGATTAGCCGACCCCCCCCCCCCCCACCACCCTACGAGGTGGTAGGGGGTCCCTGCTCCATCTCCCCATCAGTTTGGGGGTCCCCGGCCTGAAAACGTTGAAGACCCCTGGTCTAGGGTACCAAGCCGAGGGCCACAATATTGCAAGGGGCGACAGCGGCGTTCTCCAGCGTATTCCAGTGACCCCCTGACAGTTCAGATATCGTCGTTGTCGAGTGAAATTCTTCTATGTCCAAAACCATTCGTTTTGCATTTATCATTTTCAAAATGATTTAAACGAGTGAAAACAGCCGATCTACAAGCACAGAGGCGTTGTGTGCTTGTAGATCTGCTTCACTACTTTTGTGCGACGGCCTTGTATGATTTGCAGAAGAACGTACACATTTGGAGATACGAGATTTCCACCCGACAACGACGATATACTAGTGTTGTTGCTGCTCTCATACCACCATTGTTACTGGGGTTGGTGTGGGCCAGACAGTAGCCCCCCGCGGGCCACAAATGGCCCGCGGGCCGCCTACTGGGGAACCCTGCTGTATACTGTATGAGAAGGCAAGCAGACTTTTGAACATGATTTCACTACTGGCTACTGGCTGCTGCCCTATTAGACTAGATCAGAATTACAGGGTTTACAAGAGATGGGCTCTTGATTTGTCAATAAATAATTGATTCAGCATGGACAAAAGCATAAAGAGGACTGATCATCGCCCCCCAAATAGGACCAAATTGACCGATTTATCGATTATTCAACCAGTAACAATCCCTAATCGAGAGATAAGCGACCACCAGGTCGCATACACAAACTTTAGAAGGCAATTGTAGCCAATCAGGAGGGAATATGGGAAATGGGACAGATCCACGTTGATGACATGACTTTAGAGATACTGCGTACCGCTTTGTTTGATTTTAGGCCAAAATCTGTTGGAGCAGTGTCCAAAAAAAATTTGTTTTGCAAAAATCGGCCTGATGGTGGCGCTAGAAGAGGGCCATGTGAGAAACCAGGGGCGGAGGTTGTGATTTGCCATCCAAGGAGTGTGTGTGTGCAAAGTTTGGCATGGATAGGGGCAACGGTGGCGGAGATATATGAGGAGGGGCAAAAGTGTGACGTGACGTGTGACGGACAGACTGACAGACAGACACACACCCAGACGGTGGAGGTTTTAAGAGACATCCCTAGATTTCTCTGTGTTGTATATAACAGTAAAGCCTGTTCCTTTACTTGAAACCTGTCTGGCGGAAAAACTGTGATAAACCAAACAAGTTATTCTAACCTATTATATCTGAATATAAATGAAGCTAAACGTGGGTTGTGATGGCCATGAACTTATAAATCTTCCAAACGATCGCACATCCCACAAAAAAAAAAAAGGCGAAGGAAAAGAAACACCCGACCGCTATAAGTTTGCGCTCTTGATGTATTAATAGCGCACACTTGTACAAACATTAGCGCGTGTGCCGTCGTTACCGGAATATAAGAGCTCCGAGACGGTGGGTAATTAGTCAACTCCGTGGCGCTCAGGGACGTGCTGGGCCCCTGATTCAGCCCGGGATAAAATAGTTGGAGAGGCCCTCATTGCAGTGCTATAGAGAGAGATCTCTCTATAGCGCTGCTGCTACTCAAAGATTTGCCATTTCAGATCACGACAAGTGACAAGCCAATGGGCCAATTACTGTCCATGAGTTATATTTCGTCGTTGTCGGGTAGAAACCTTGTATGTCCAAAACTGTTTGTTTTGTTGCGACCGTAGGTCGCAGTTACTTCTATACTATCCAAACCTCCACCGGCTGTCAGTCCGTCAGTCAGTCAGTCAGTCCGTCTGTCCCTCCGTCACGTCACTCGTGACACGTCACACTTTCCCCCTACTCATATCTCCGCCACCGTTGGCCCGATCCATGCCAAAATTTCCACACATACTCCTTGCCTGCCAAACTACAACCTCCAAGGACCCCCGGAGCCCCAGGGACCCCCAGGTCCCTGGGGGACCCCCAGGTGTAAAAAATGACCAAATGTGCAAAAAATACCAAATGACCACCCCAACGGGGCTGCACACGGGGAATTCCCGGGGACCACCGACACCTGGTGCTCCAGAACGGATGCAAAAGTGGTAGCGCCCCCAGTGGAGGACCCCCTCCACTGCAGCGCACATAAAATGCCGTAACTCGGGCTAGGAGCGACCGGGAGAGCCGGGGCCGGTACGACCCCACCCCTCACTTCTCACATGGCCCTCTTCTAGCGCCACCATGAGGCCGATTCTTGCAAAACACATTCTTGGACACTGCTCCTACAATTTTTGCCCTAAAATCACGCAAATCGGTACACAGTATGTCTACACTCATGTCATCAACTTGGATCTGTCCCATATAGCGCCACCTTCAGGCCGATTTTTTAAAACACATTTTTGGACATTGCTCCAACAATTTTTGCCCTAAAATCACGCAAATCGCACAGTATCTCTACAGTCATGTAATCAAAACGCATCTGTCCCATCTTTTGGAAAGACATTTTTGTTTGCCTATTTGTGGAGATAAGCGACCAACTCTCCCGATTAGGGAGTCTTACTGGTATTTACCATTTTAAAAATGATTTAAACTAGTGAAAACAGCAGATCTACAAGCACACAACGCCTCGCAAACGCGAGGCGTTGTGTGCGTGTAGATCTGCTGTTTTCACTACTTTTGTGCAACGGCCTTGAATGATGAAGCAGGGCTTTGCTTTGCGAAAAACTTACAAATTTGAAACTTGGAGATACGAGGTTTCTGCCCGACAGTGACGATTTACTTTGTTGGCCGCCCAGTCCCCAAAATGGAACGAAGGCCGACATTTCATTTGTATTCTTTTCCTAATGGCCGGCCTGGACCGGCCGGGAATGAACCGGTCGTTCGGGAGTTGTCCCGCTTTTCCCAATGGCCAGCACGTCCCTGGTTGCGCTACCGTTTCCAGTGTTATTGAGGTTGTGACGGTTGTCTAGGGCACTGAAGACATCCGTCTTCCGCCCATCGTGAGTCATAGCAAGGAAGAACTGTTCTTGTGATGATTCATCTCGGGCCCACAATACATATTTTTTTTCCGACCATAAAATATCCCCTCCCACATCGCGGACACCTGATGACGCACGCCACGCCAACCTCACAGGTGTTCTCGTTAACTTGAAACTCCACACGGTATAAGGCAGCCATCGTCGCTGCGACGCCATAGACCAGGGTTCCTCAACGTTTTCAGGCCGGAGAGCGAGAGATGAAGCAGGGACCCCCACAACCTCTTCATAGATTCCATATAGTTTCATTGTTTGACAGCACAATCATCAGCGTATTTTGGATTAATGTCCATTTGTGTTTTCAGATATTTAACCACTTGAACTGTCAATACTTACTAACTTGAGCTTTCACTCTGTACTTAGTTTGCTCTTTTTCCCCTCTACACCAAACCTCTTTGCCGAAAATAGCCGATCTAGAGCTTGTAGATCGGCTATTTTTGGCTAAAGTTCTCAGAATATGGACGCTAGGGTCACTAAGTGGTTAATATAGAAAAGGAGAAAAAAAAGCTTCTATCACACAAAGATTTGGAGGACCCCCTGTAGTAACTCTGAGGACTCCTAAGGGGTCCCAGACGCCTTGTTGAAGACCCCTGCCTTAGACAACTTATCAGACAACGCCACACTGATAAGAACCAGTAAGCGCACGGCCGCGCGCAGGTCGGCACCAAATGAAGCCCACCGCTCATAGGAAGCAATGGATAAGTGGTCACTGCACTCACATGTAAAAATGCATTCTATCAAAACTTTCAGAAGCTGTTTTTCTCCCAGCGTGGAGGAAAAAAACACTTAGGAAACGGCAGGTTGGGTTTAGAAAAGTGAGATTTTTTTATTTATTTTTTTATTTTCTTTATAATTTTCATCCCACGATTTTGCAACCCATTTTCACCCAGTGCCAATTGCCTATGATGTAATCCTGGGCTCTGCTCTCCCTCTGCTGCGCCTGGGGAGACAACGGACTGACCTCATGCTTCCTTCTATGCATGAGGAGTCCAAGTTGTTTCTTTTCACCTAACAGGGGGGATTTCCCCGGTTTGGACGTAGCGTGTGGAAGGAACACGTTAATCCAACCAGTTCCTTTCCCCTCCATCAGGCGCCCCGGCTGGCAAGGGGGAGGCATTATTGAGACCAGGATTACTGCATGTTTTTGTGAGGGTATCAACCCTAGGAGACATGGGGAGAACATGCAAACTCCACACAGAAAGGCCCTTTCGCCGACCCCACCTAGGGTGTGGGCGCTGATGATGCGGAGGGAGAAACACGCGTGAGTGAGATTTCTGATGACAACGTCACAGGCGATGGGCCAACTCTTACGCGTTCTATTGTCAGTGGGCGTCGGCTCTGACGTAAAATCTCGCGCACGTCCTGTTTACTGGTGCTATATATCAGGGGTTTTCAAAGTGGGTGACGGGGCACCCTGGGTGGCGGGGCACCCTGGGTGCCGCGACGGCAGTCCAGGGGTGCCACGAGATCATCTGATAATACTTTGAATTTATTTGGACACTTGAAGAAATATTTAGTATCATTTTAAACTTGAAGCACAAAGTTATTTTCGGTCAGTTCTAACCAAAATGGCCATTATCTCAATGTTTTCCTCGCAACATAATCACTAAAATATCGTCACTGTCAGGCAGAAACCTCTGTCGCACAAAACGAGTGAAAACAGCCGATCTACTAGCACACAACGCCTCGCGATGTGAGGCGTTGTGTGCTTGTAGATCTGGTGTTTTCACTAGTTTAGTACATTTTATAGATGATGAATACAAAACGAACGGTTTCCACCCGACAACGACGATATGCTATAAATATAAGGTGCTGGGAGTGAAAATTATAATGTAGGGGACGGGGTGCCTCGGATTAAAAAAATATTTATGGGGTGCCCTGAGTCTGAGACAAAAAAGTTTGGGAACAGTATGTGTCAGCTGCTAGTTGGACAGTGCAGAGACCTTCCTTTGATTCATTAACGAGGGGCCGTCAACTACTTATATCAGCTGCCAGCTAGTAGACAAAGACACATACAAACCTTCCCTCTGCAGTCAGTGCTCTGTCTGTCTCATTTCTCCAAAAGTACTTGAATATGATTGAAAATGATTAACTCATTCTGTGCCAGATGCCAAAATGGCTCCAAGGTAGCTGTGCCGAGATTTTGTATGTTTTTCTTTACTATGCAATGAAAAAAAAATATTTTTTTTTTTATTATTTTTTTCCCCACAGAAACAGACACAGTTGTTGTGATTCAGTGGCAAAAAGAATTTTGGCAATCGGACAAATGGTTCCAGAGATAGAGCTGTTTGAATGAAAAAAGTGTCCATCCACTAGAATGGACACACATGAACACACATTTTCTCAATCAGCTAAACGAGGGAGCGAACACACAAACAGAGAAAAGCATCTCTCTGATCTCAGGTCATTTTGACATCTTTAGAAAAAAAAAAAAAATGTTTTTTTTTTTTTTTTCTATGTAAAAAACACAAAAACCGTCATAAGCCGTCATTGGCACACAGGGCTATTGGAAAAAAACCGTCATAAGCAGTCATTGGCACAGAATGAGTTAAGGATTACTCTGATTATGGTAAGCTTACGTTTCGCACTCACCATACCTGCAACTTTCACTACTCCCCGAAAATCTTTTTTGGGGATTTTTTCATTTTTTTTGGGGTTGGTGGTGGGCCGGACAGAACCCCCCCACCCCCCTCCCCCTCCTCCATCCCCTCCAGCAAATCGAACCTTGATTATTTAAATTGTGGCGAGGAGCGCGGAATACTTTGTTGGGTTCGCGAGCGTTGAAAAGCGAGACGTTTCCGAGCGTTTCCACGGATAATTGCGGAGGACGAGATAATTGTCAGGTACAATGTAGAACGAGGGGACGATCCTGCGTCCAAAACGGGGACATCTGGTCACCGTGTTTTTTTTGGGGGGGAGGCGACATGAAACAAAAGCAGACAGACGGAGAAATGCATGAAAGGAGAAGAGAGGAGGAGAGGAAATGAATGCAGGATGAAACTTATTTTGTTGCTTTTAATTGTTGGTTCCATGAATTGTTTGAAATGTTTTTTTGTTTTTAACCTGTACAGCTTGACTGTTTGTAAATGTGCTATATAAATAAAGTTTGATTGATTGATTGATTGATTGATTGATTGATTGATTGATTGATTGATTGATTGATTGATTGATTGACTGATGAAACGAACGGAACGGAACAGGTGGGAGCTGACTAGGGCTGTCACGATTATGACATTTTACATGACGATTAATTGTCACTCAAATAATTGCGATTAACGATTTAATTGTGCTTTTGTCGTTGACAATTACATTTCAGTTTGTCTTTTATACTTAAAAAACAACTTTATACTTTGATAGTGGAAATAGCCGATCTACAAGCTCACAACGCGTCGCATCGTGACGCGCTGTGAGCTTGTAGATCTGCTATTTCAATCTAATAAGGGCATTTTATAAGATATCTATCTATAAATGCGACAAATCTCTGTCTGCGTGCGTGCGTGCGTGTCTGTATGTAATCCGCGTACCTCGAGAACCGTACGTCCCACCGGCTTCAGATTCGGCACGCGCGTTCCCCGGATGGTCAAAACGGGTCCTACAGAGATCTCCATATATGGGCATAAAATGAACGTAGACAGACAGATATGTCCATATATGGGCATAAATGGACACACGCAAACAGATGGTCAAAACGGATCCTATGACAACAGGTATAATGGGGTTTGCATTAAAGGGCGGGACATTCATTCCCTATTTACATTGTTCCCGAGTTGGCCAGGTCGCCGACTCGGGCGGCCGAGCTTCTAGTTTGACCAATCTGCGAAGTAAATCGTTACCAAAAAATGTCTTCGCCAATGTGTTTCTAAAGGTGTGTAATAACACTAAAAGGTTGAAAACAAAACGATGGCTTAGTGTCAGTCATCACTTTTCACCCTTTTGTGGGGGTGTTTTTAGCCCACGGAATGTTTTTCGTGCAAGACAAACGCTTGCAATGGATTCAGCATCATGAAAAACCCCTAGTTTGACCCCTCACATGCTATTTAAAGCATTTTTATTTTCTGTGTTTTTTTCCTGTATAATAAAGTTAATGGGACACAAACTTTCATCAGTTTTTTTTATGAAGTTTCCCCCGGGAGTTGAATTTCAACCTTTTAGTACATATTATTACACACCTTTAGAAACACATTGGTGAAGACATTTCTTGGTAACGATTTAGTTTGCAGATTTTATTATGTTTCCCTTATTAATCATCTTGTTTCGAAAACACAAAGAGCGCAACGGAAGAAATGCAGCAGCGCCACAACAGTGACTCCAATGTTACTGCTATAGAAACATGATGCTGTCTCTGGCCATTTGTGTGAGTCAATGGTGAGTCAATACTATCCATGTGATTCATAGACACAAACCCACTTCACAAATAAGCTGCCAGGCAGACTAAAGCCACACTGCAGGGTATATTTAACCACTCTCTGAGTTTTAAACTTAACACCTGGATCCATTTTTAAAACCTTCCGAGCCAATTAACACCGCAGGGTTCTCACATGTTTCATCGTCCCCTGCCATGAATGTTCTTCATAGGGGGAGGGGGTTTAACCCGTTTAGACTGGGAACGCATTATTACCCATTATTATGTGCTTTAACTATTGAAAAATAGCAGATATACAAGCTCACAGTGCGGCACTCGCGCGAAAAGCGCGAAAGCACACACACACACAGATCCGAGCTTGTGGATCTGCTGTTTTCGAAAAGTCGTGAAAATATGTGTGCTAGTCTTTTTTTTTTAATCTATGTTTCTATGTCAGTGGTGCTCAAACCTTTTCATGTGAAGGACCCCCAAAAGGATATGTATTTGGCCACGGACCCCCATCTCATAATATTTAGTTCCAGGGACCCCCCAGAAGCAAAATTTGAGTTACAAATGTTAGCTTAAAAAAAGTACATATATTCAAAGATTTGCACACATTTTCACGACTTTTCAAAAATAGCAGATCTACAAGCTTGCGAGTGCCGCGCTTCAAGCTTGTATATCTGCTATTTTTCAATAGCTAGAGTTTTAAATAATTAAGGCCCCTCCACCTTGGGCCCATAGAGACTCAGACTACCCCCCCCCCCCCCCCCCCCCGTGACGCCCCTGAAACGAAGGATGCTGCTAAGAAAAGCCATTTCACATGCACACATTATATATTAAATCTCACTGTTAAATTTGACTCACAAGTCTGTAAACGCTTTCGCTCAGCTCCGCAGGCTGACGACAATCTCGCAACTTCCGTTGCCAAAGTTGGGTGGAAACAATTAAGAGGGTAAAAAACAAACAAACAAAAGAGACAGAAAAGAATTGGCTAATCCAAGGTCTCTATACCAGTGTTTCTCAACCACTGTGCCTGGGGACCTTTGGTGTGCCCCTGAGAAGGGTCAAGTGTGCCCCTTGAAACTGCTTGAAAGCCAGTATTGTATTTATCATTTTAAAAATGATTTAAACTAGTGTTTTCGCTACTGTTGTGCGACAGCCTTGAATGATGAAGCAGCTTTGCGAAGAAACGTACGAATACAAGGTTTCTTCCCGACAGCGACAATATTTACACCCCCGTATTATGTTGGTGTGCCCATGGATTATTGGGACATGAAAAGTGTGCCCATGCAGAAAAAAAGGTTGAGAAACACTGCTTTAAACCACACCAGTAAGTTTTGAAATTCATCTTTAGAATTGTACAGCTAAAAGCTGTAACGATGTTTGGGACAGAACAACAATGAGTTGATAAAGCAGTGCCTATAGCGACCATAGAGAATATATAATAGAGAACGGATAGCCCCGCTCCCAGCTATTAATTTCAATGCAAGTTGCTCTGTGGCGTTTGAAGCACCCGGAAGAAGCAGAATCCTGGTGCATTGTGGGTGAATCCAGGTGCATTGTGGGGAAAATTGTCAACTTTACTTACGTTGAGACGTAATTACGTTGCGAATGTCACTCGGCGTCATTGAACCCTATTGTAGAGTAGACCACAGCTGCGAGCTTTTATGCTCGTGCGTGTATGTCACCCGCCTGCTGTTCCAGCTTTGTCCAGTAGGGTTAGGCTGCCGGCTGCTTCAACTTTCTACCGTGGTTCTGGGGGCTTGCTAACGACAGAGTGCTGCTACTCCTCCAAGACTGATCAACATCTCGGTGTAAAGTGCTATATACCTCCATCCAACGGTGTATAACAGAGAGATTGTTATGCTTCACATTATTGTAAAAAGAAATCCAACCAAAAACAATTTTTAACAGGGGTCCGTGCGGGCCAGTCAGTTGCCCCTATTGGGGAACGCTGTTTACGACCATATTTTGAACGTAAATGAATTTACGCAATTTCTCCACATTAGCACTCTGGTTCATTGCTCTATTTCTGTCTGCGACATTTGCCACTCTTTCTCAAGTCTGCTCCGCAGTGGACCGACATGGGATCAAAGCTTATGCGTATGTCTTTAGAATGCTTTATTCCTTGTGCAAAATCAATTACAATGTGCCAAGCCTCAAATCAAACCCAACATTTGTCAACACAAAAAAAAAAAAGGAGAGAGAAAAAAAGATGTCAACGATCCATTGCTTCTATGCTTATTATAGACACTAGAAGTTCGGGCCGCTTCGCGGCCCTCACGTCTAGAGGTCAGGCCGGTACGCGGGCCCTCTCAGTTACGTTGTACTGCGTAGTTATGTACAATACATGTAGTGAGGAAGGCAGGTGTTGGTTTGAGTAATGAGCATGAATAATGCATGCGGACAATTGCGAATAAAGGCATGTATGGGCAGTTGCTGATGGAAATGTTAGATGTCATGGTTTATTGTCATGTTGTAACGGATATGTGTCTGTATCTCTCAATCCTTGTCCCCTTTTATGAGCATATTGGTTGGATCGGCGCTTCTACTGAAAAATGTTGTTTTTTACAGTAACGGCAGGGGAGGTAGCTAAGAACGTAGGCAAAGATCTGAGCTATCCGTGTGCTATCCCTATCAGACTCACCTCACCGCTACTCACCAGTTAACTCATTTAGTGCCACCCCTTTCACCACTAGAGGGCGCCCAGTGGCCATAGAAAATCCCATAGAGATATGCTGGTATATGCAGAAGCCCTGCAGCCATGACTTGCCTGAACACTTTCCTTTGTGCATGTACAGGAAGAGGATGAAGTTAGCTTGAAGTTAGCTATTGGCTACCAAGCATTTTAGAAGCCTTATTTTCGTCAACTTAGCCATGATTAAACCTTGCACACCTCATGCATGGGAAAAAAACAGAGAAGAATGAGCTCTAAAAAATCCAATGCAATCCTGGATTGCATTGGAGTGGATTTGTGCAGTTTGTTCACAGCTTTCAAACAAAAAAATCCGATTGGAAATCCGTTCAGGCATTCTTGAGATAATCGCCATTATGTTTTACATGTTATGTAAACAAACATGGCTGCCCTGTATGTTAGATGGGGTTGTATGGGGGTGGAACATGCAAAATCGCGATTGAAATCATGTTCACCAGATTTGATGGGGTCCAAAAAAAAATTCAAATTTTTTTTTTTAAAGCCGAACTTGTTCGGGATCGGCACTCTGCGATACGATAATAAAGCCGAACTAGTTCGGGATTGGCACTCAATGAGTTAAGAGTGGGGTGGCTCAGAGTAGATGACAGAGTAGAGCAACTTGCAATGGGCCTGGTGTACAAGATACACTACACCACTATGATACCCATGTACCTGTCAAAATACTTTAAAAACGTTAAGGATGTCCATACTTACAATACCAGAGGCAGCGACACAGATCACGTTCAACCCAGAGTCAACTCAAACAAAGGGTCAAACTCGTTCTTCTGCTATACCACACAAATGTGGAACGCCTTACTGAAGTGAAGGCCTTAAAGGAGCGTGGATCACTAGCATCCTTTAAAATCGCCCTGAAAAACCACTTACAGGCAGCAGCAATTTTTTGGCAAATGTTCCGCCCCAAGATAATGGATTTTGATTATCGCGATAATATCGTAAATCACGATTTCTTTTGTCACAATAATCGTGATATGATATTTTCATATTGTCCCATCCCTACCATCAGCCTAGAGCTGCGAAACCAAGAGCACTGGGAGAAATACAACAATGTGCGATGCAAGTTTTGTGCACAAATAGAAGCAACAATGTACAAGGTAGCTGACAAGCAGAAGGGGGGGGGGGGGGGGTTGCCAAGAGGAGGGAGAGTGATAGGGCTGTCACAACTCACAATCATTACACAAATGCAATTATTTGACATAATCACGATTATTTTTCATAATCGTCATAATCGTTTCCATGTTGAAAGATTTTCATATATATTTTTTTAAGTAAAAAAATGTGGAAATAGCAGATCTACAAGCTCACAGCGCGACACGTTGTGAGCTTGCAGATTGGCTATTTCCACCATCAATGTTCTTTTTTAAGTATAAGGTTGTCAAATATGTAATTTCTTTGTATATTTAGGTTATGTGTCATATTTGCCATGTGCGACTTCAAAGCCTAAAAGCCAAACTGAAATGTAATTGTCAACGACAAATACACAATTAAATCGTTAATCGCAATTATTTGAGTGACAAGTAATCGTCATGTAAAATGTCATAATCGTGACAGCCCTATAAGAGGGAGTGCATTTTCCCGGCAGCGGCAACAGCCGTCAATCAATCACCTCTGGAGCAGACAATGTCCGACGATACCTAACTCTAAAATTCTAATTTCCAAGATTTTTCAGAAATAGCAGATCTACAAGCTCGCAGCGCGGCACTCGGTGCCGCGCTGTGAACTTGTATATCTGCTATTTTTCAATAGAAGCATAAAATAATGATACACAATAATGTGTACCTGTTCTAAATGGGTTAACCACCGCCGGGCGGCCCTGCATGCCGCGGCTGCCCCTACGTGCCGCGGTCGTTGTCGGCGGCTGCCGTCCCACTGCCGGCAGTTGCCGCGGCCGTTGTCGGCAGTTACCGGCGACGACAGCCGCGGGTGGCGTCGGAGCCGGAGAATGCGCTACTCACTCGCTCCTTCTGGCCATGAGGGTTGGTGGGGGCGGGGCCTCACGTACTCACCTCACTGAAGGACGGGAGCAGTCGGAATGGGAGGCGGGGCTTCGGGTCCGGAGAAGGCTGGGGCCCGCCCATCGTTCCCGGACGGGCCAATGACGGCAGACCGGTCTGACACACGTTACCTAGGATAAGGAGATAGGAGGGAGGGAATAATGCATATTATTGTTGCTAATATGCATTTTTCTTTCTTTGCGGTACAGTATACGTCGCTCTGGATTAACCCTGTAAGTCCCACTGTTGCAGTATCACATTTGTATTTTATCCAAAAAAGGTTTAAATTATTTTATTTTTGCTCCCCCTACCGCCTAAACATCACCATTGGATCCTATTGTTTAGTATTACAATGCCATTGGCCACGATATTTGCATATGAATACCCCCCACACAGAGGCTGACATTCACGCAACTTCAAGATCTCTGGAGTCCAGAGTCTGGACGGACATCTCACTTTTTCACTGAAGCTATTGTTAAGTTCAATGGGTCACTTGCTCTAATATTTAAATAATTGTCACCTGTTAAAATAATTTCATGGGTCTAAAATAATTCATGGGTATAAATAATTCATGTATAAAAGAAATGGGAACAGTTTAAAATATTTATACTGTAAATTTACTATTTCTATATATTTTCTATTTACATTTTCTACTTGTTTGAAATAATTCATACGTTTAATGTTAACACTTTGACTGCCACAATGTTAAGGGTTTTAAGGGTAAAACCCTTGCCACCATAGACGGCCATTCATTTTTGACGGAATAAATTGAAAATGGTAGGATGTACGAAAATTGACAAAAATTTCAGAGAATATAGAGTCGGAACCTTAGCTTTCTCCATAAAAATTTCGTCCTGCTGTGGTGTTCTGCTGTGGAGAAACCTGAGGGAGAGCGAAAGCTGTACAGATGAAAAAGGAGCATCAGAAATTTACTTTCTGAGATAATTGAGGTCAAAGGAAAAAAACTTTCAGAAGCCCTAGAAACAAATTGGTAAATGGTACAAGAACACACAGTACCTCTAAATGAAGAACAGGGTGCCGGCCATAATGCTGTAAAAAAAAAAAGTAAAAAAAAGTTGTACCGTGGTCTAGTTATAAGGCAGGAAAGTGGAAGAAGCCAGGAGACTGACAGAGGCTCTTTTTTCATCTTCCCAGGATGAAGGAGAGACAGAGTAGAATCCACTGTGTTTTGACCTGGGATTTTTTATTCAAGCCTTCAGTTAGACATCAGACATCTCAAAAATAAAGATAAAAACTCTGATAAAGATTAAAAAAAAACTTTACATTGCTGTTTCACTTCAGTATAGTTGTAGATGTGTTCCATTGCAATCATCATTTTAGTCACTTCAAACTAAAACGGTCAAACTACCCTGAGCAATTCAAAGTCATAATACATAAAATTCAATAAAAATTGATGTACATTCATATGGAAATGTTTGTATTGACAAAGTCAAGCCAACTGCGACAAACTTCACCATGTTAGAATCCAGACCAGGCAACTGCAAGTAAGAGTAATTATGAAAAAAAAAAACATAATTACCATAAGGTATATATAATTATTTGCTATACATTTTATATACACAGGTACATATATTTCCAAAATAGCAGATCTACAAGCTCATAGCCCGGCACCGCGCTATGAGCTTGTAGATCTGCCATTTACATATGATGCCTAATAGCCGATCTACAAGCTCATAGCCCAGCAAGGCACTATGAGCTTAGTATTTTCATGGCTCTCCTTTTAGTAGACCTTGTACCAGTGAACTGTACCGTCATGAAACTGTACCTTTTCCTATGCAAACTTCTAATAAAGTCTTCAATCAATCAATCAATCAATCCCTTCTTTGTATTTACCTACTGTATGTTTTTATACTGTTTTTTATTTCCCCCTTTTTTCCTGACTATGATCTACTGCATAGTACTGTGTTCTATCCGTCTGTCATTCAATGTTATATGAGATACTGCAATGGTTTACTATGGAAATAAGCCTAGTCTTTTCATGGATCTCATGATCTCCTTTTAGTAGACCTTGTACCAGTGAACTGTACCGTCATGAAACTGTACCTTTTCCTATGCAAACTTCTAATAAAGTCTTCAATCAATCAATCAATCAATCAATCAATCAATCAATCAATCTCTCTCTCCCCAACTTTCTCTCTTGTATCATGGCTGTAAGGTTGGTTCTCTAGCGAAAAAAAAAAAAGAGAGAGAGAGAGAGAGAGAGAGAGAGAGAGAGAGGAAGAGAGAGAGGAAATCTGAGCAGGCTTAGCAAACAACGTTGTCACCACTTCGATTGGTTACTTTTAGAATAAAACACGATAAAACTATAAAACTACAATGAGGATTACCACTGGGATTCTTTTTCGATCTCCATCTCGCTGGATTGGTCAGACTGCGACGTTTGCGAGTGACTTATAGTGGTTGTTTTGCTGGGATGTGTTTGTTTTGCACTAAATGGAGCATCTGTCCTCCTTTCTCACCAAGCTAAGCTAAAGAGGCGTCAATTGGGTATGGCAAGCTATGGCAGCTGCCATACCTTGGCTACAGGGGGAATATAATAAAATGTACTGTAATCGTGCCTGTTGTAAAGGTATGGTAACATGACTGGTGTCTTGCACGCGAGCCTCGTGCTTGCTCTCGGAGCGACGTCGGCGACCCCCCAAACACGCCAATACACCACTGTATGTATCAATCAATCAATCTAGCAACAACCACTTACTTTATATAGCAGTTCTTTTCGCTGCGACGCCGCGGCTCGGTGGTCCCTGGTGGCCTGGTCGATGAACCATGACGATCCAGTAAAACTTTTCAGATCACATGTAACGGCTGTAGAAGTAGTCCTCAGTAGTATAGTAAAGCACTAAACTAAACCCCCCCCCAAACACATGGCTGCTGCTCCTTGCCGTGAATGCCGTCCATCCAGCAATCCCAGGCCTGGGGAGGACGGTCATGTACCAAATCACCATGGTAACACAAGGTAACACAAGCTGATTGGCCACACAATGGTAACCATGGTGATTTTAGTCATTCCAGGGCCCAGGACGGCTGAATCCAAGCGTCAGTGATACATATGCTCCTAATCTTGTGTTAATTAAAAAAAAGACATTCCGGCGTCAACTGACGCCGGTGGCAGCGCGGGGGGGGGTAAAAACGTGACGTCATATGACCTCCGTGGCGGTCAAAGTGTTAAGATTACATATCTGGTACTCTACAGTATATACTTATGAGCATGCGCAGTTCATACTAGCAGTCACTAGGTGGCGCGGAGTGCAAAGCTTCGTTCATTTCATTCTAACCATTGACAGGAACACACTGGCCGTTGGTATGTAAAACAATGCTAGAGTGTAACTTATATTCTTTAACTACATCTGCCTGCTAGTGAAGCACAAAGCTTGATCTAGTGTTTCTGTGTGAAAACGTTTGCATTGCAACTTGAAATGGTCACTTTAAGACACTTTATTATTGTAGGTTGTGTGTGATTGTTTGGTTAGCATCTGGTTAGCTACCATGCTAGCGCAGCCAGCCGGCTGATTAACGTCAATCAGTGACAAGTGTCTGAGCACGTTTGTGTTTACTAAGCATTGTGGGTAGTGTAGTTCACTATTATTTCGAGCCCATTTGTAGTGCTAGTAGTTAAAGTGAGAGAACTACAGTACACTTTACCAGTGTGTCTATGTGAGTCAGTAGAACACATGTTTTGGTTTGCTAGTTTATCAATGCATTTTGCACTGTGTGTTTATGTGAGCTAGTAGAGTAGCCAGACATACTGTATGCATTTCATTTTGGTAGTATTATTGCATTATGTTTTATTGCAAATGTATGAATATATTGTGAGAATGTTTTATTTCCTTTTATTTCAGGTTTATAATCTGTGCAATTTGTTACAATAAATAACAACTAAAGCCAAGCACGAATTGTAAACGAGTGTGTGTCCTGTCAAGCCCTTTCCGTGGGCGAAGCTTGAAAATAACGGAACAATTATAAACCATGGTTCTATACCAGAAGTCATAAACCAAGTGACAAGTCATGAACACATGAAACACGAATGACCTTGAAGCAAGGACAAAGCCTGAAGACCAGTAATAATTAAAGAGACTCTTTCAACAAATCTGACTGTAAGCTAACAGCCCATCTACACAACTGCCAGCTCATCTGCCAACCTGCAAAGCTGAAAATAAAATAGCAAAAGCCAAAAACAAGAAACGACAAAGTCAAAATAAAAGTCAAACTTTCCCAGTTGGCATAAAAGCTACAAATTCAGTCAACGCAACAAAAGTCAAGATGACGACAGTAGAGGAGGAGCTGGAGAAGCTAAAGCAGAGGCGTACAGCAGTCCAAACTGCGTTCACCAAAAGAGCCAACCATCTCATCTCCAGGGCTAACTCATTGGAAGGAACGGACCTGAGAGTTGAGTGGAGGAACCTCAAAATGGAGCATGCCAGAGTCAGAGATGCTGGGTTTGAGTATGGCATGGCCCTAAGAGATGCAGACGACGAGGAGTCCACAAAAAAGGCGGACAAAGTCGACGAGAAAACGTCGGAGTGCGACCGTAAATTTGATGAGGCCAAACCAATCGTACTACAAAGCTTCTGGACCAGGTTTGCTGAAAGGGAAATTACTACCCTAGCCAAAGAGGCTGAATCAGCCCTGGACCGGGCCGAAGCAACAGACTACAAGCAGCTGACTAGGAGGGAGCGTGAACTGGTGAACAGAAAGCTGGAACGAAAAGTTTGCGAACTCAATAAAGCAGTGAATGAATGGATGGACGTGATTCCTAGTGACAAGATAACTGAAATGAAAGACCATTACAGGAAGCTGAGGAATCAACATGAGACACTGTGGGATGAGTGGTCGTGGCGAGGCTTTGGAGTCCCATTTGACGACGAAGAGGAGCTGCTGGACCATCAGAAGCCAGATATTGAAGCGGGGCAAAGCCAAAACAATCAACAAGGCGATACCGATGGACAAGCAGCGCCGGATGGTACTAACCCTAATCCGTCCCACCCCACAAACTCTCAAACCCCCGTAAGCGGCGCTCAACCAAACAGGGGCCCCAACCTTAATTCTAATGCCGCTAACCAGTCCAGCATGGTCCCCAATCTCAGCTATAATTACCCTAACACGCCACATGCCACCCTAAACGCACTGCAACCTGGTTCCGGCCTATACCCTGGAGCTTACAACTTCAAACCCCAGATTACTCTAGAGCGAGCGCGCCTGCCCATATTTTCTGGTAACGTGAGAGATTACTATCGATGGAAAGCTGAATGGGAGGACCTACAGCAACTTGGAAACCCATATGGGTTGGACAATATAAAGAAATTCCATCTTCTAGCCAGCCTGGACGAGAAAGTCAAGAGGGACCTTGTGCTGTCAAGCTGCGGATCCGCTGACGACGTGTTCAGGCTCCTAGACAACAAATATGGAAACAAGCCAAAAATAGTGCTGCTTATCTCAAAAGAGGTGCATGGACTGCCCCCCGTAAAGGGTAACAACCCAAGAAAGACAATCGATCTAATACAGGCTGTGGAGAGAGCTCTTCGTGACCTCCAAGTCCTGGGAGAAGAAGATGCGGTAAAAAACCGGGTGGTGGCACAGTCAATAGAGAGTAAGCTACCCGACTCCTTAAAAGAAAAGTGGCTAACGCATAAGAAAGACCCTGCAAGCGGATTTTCACCACGTGACCACTTTGATTGCCTTCTGCAGTACCTGAAAATGCAGGAAGACATTCTTGAGGAGTTAGACCAGCTGCAGCCTAGCTCAGACTATTCTGAGAGGCCAAATGAAAGGAGAGCATTCACCAAAGCCACTTCAGGAAACGAAGGCTCTCAACCAAGCTCTTGCATCGCCTGTGGAGACGAGGAGCATGCTGGTAGACTATTTGCTTGCAAAGTCTTCAAGAAGCTCCACTTATCAAGCAAGAAAACTCAGCTGAAGGAATCAGGAGTATGCTTCAAGTGCTTGCGCCTTCATGGTGAAGACGACAGATGCACCCAAAAATTCCTCTGCTCAAAAGAAGAATGTCAAAATGGAGGGTCCTCAGACCACAACTACTTGCTCTGCCCGTTGCCTCCAACCAAGAAGAAGGATAAAAAGGGTGGAGAGCAGGAAAACGGAGAGCAGAGCAAGTCACAAGTGGAGAAAAAGGGATTTGGACTGACAAATAAACAAGAGGAGCTCCTTGCCAAACTCCCACCAGAGTTGAAAGCTGAGTTCAAGGAAGCTTTCTCAAACAAGATCTCTACAACAGTGTGCACTAGCACAGATGGTGAACCAAAAGAGTATCCCGTCATAATGATGCTGCTAGATGTGACAACAAACTCAGGCCAACTAATCGGTACTCTGATCGACCTCGCTTCAGATACAAATTACATCTCCTACGAAGCCGCTGAGCGTCTCAATCTCAAGGGCAAGAGCTTCAAGTTGATTGTTCAAGGAGTCGGAGGAATGTTGAAGACAGTTGTTACCAAAAAGTATACTTTAAGGCTGAGAGTGAAGACGCCTGAAGGTACAGTGGTGGAGCATAAAATTCTCTGTTATGGCTTGGAAAGCATTGCAAAGGTGAACCATGCAGTAACGCCACAGCAACTGCAGAAATTCTTCCCGGACGTTGCAGCTCAAGACCTAGTCCGACCAGAGAAGATCGACCTGCTCATTAGTCTCAAAGAGGGACGCCTGGTCCCAAAGCCAACCAAAACGGAGGGAGACCTAGTCCTCTGGGACGGCCCCCTAGGAATAACGGTCGGTGGGACCCATCCTGACCTCCTCGAAGAGGTAGACTTGGCAGCGCACCGATCTGAAACTCACTTTGCAAGGTCTATGAGGTCAGCTGCGAGGGTGTACGAAGAGATCCTACTGGACCCGACAGCCCAGTTGGAAGCTGGAGAAACAATCCTTCAGAGTACGTCAACTACCAACAAAGGAGTTGAAAAGGTCCTGAAGGGTGAAGGCTTCTCACTTAAGCCGTGGGCCGTATCGGGCCAAAGTGGGAGGTCTGGAACCGAAGCCAACTCCAGTAACAGTGAGACTAGCGTTTCTGTACCCAAGACTCTGGTGTTACCTAACCAGATGCGGGACGAAGAAAGCAAAGCAATTGGAGTCAGCTACGAACCAGAGAGGGGGGTTGATGGAAACCTCAACATATCAGACATCACCAGGGGAGCAACTCCCGAGAAGCTCGATGATGAGTCAGAATGGCAACAAGACCCAGAGTTCATGGAAAGGACTGAAGCTGAAAGGCCTGTGAAGATGGCCAGCGAAATAGTGACCAACGTCACTGACAACGTCAAAAGCCTAATGAAAAAGGCATTCTCAGCTGCAGTCACCTGGGCTCAGTCGCAAACTGTCTCAGATCCAAGCAACACTGACACTGATGCAGAACAAATAGACTCTGCGCTGCAGCCACCATCAAAGAACCAAGGTTCAACTCTATCAGCAGAAAAGCCGAAGAGGAAGCCCTGGGAAGTGGCTCTCGTGCAGCTTGTAGAGCCTAAGCGGTTCAGCAGCTTGTCAAAACTATGTGGAACCATCGCCTGGGTTCGACAAGCAGCAGAATCCTGGCTGAATCTGAAATACCAAGCCACGGGTCCAGCAAAGTGGGAGGCGAGAGGCCCTAAGCTGTCTGCAGAAGAGAGAGCAGAGGCCTTCCAAGCCCTTGCAGCCCAAGACGGCGTGAACTTTCAGGACACAACCCTGAACCGCCTAGTTGTGACCAAAGATTACAACACACTAGACCCTTTCGGCCCCTTCAAAGAGAGGGATGATGTAAAGAAAAGAACTAAGAAAAAGGTCTGGGGAGTCGTGTATTGCTGCATGGCTTCCAGGGCCGTCCACGCTAACCTCGTCGACGACCAGTCTTCTTCAGAGAGCTTTCTTCAGGCTGACCAGAACGCTGTGAGAGGACAGTTCTGGCTCGGCAGGATCGTCTCTACGTATCCAGACAAGATGGGAGTCGTCCGGGATGCTGACGTCTCGACCTGCATCGGCCTTCCTGTTCCCCTTGTATCCAGAACCCGGGGGAAGGGCTCTACCCTGCCCACAACCATCGTCCTACGCAGAGATGTGCGGCGGCTGGTGGTCTTGGTTCCAGTTGAAGACCAGCAGAAGGTGGGATAAGTCCTCACCAAGGGTACCCAAAAGACTCTGTGAACTTTGTTTAATTAGTTAGCGGGTAACCCTGGGAGGCGGCTGAGTGCAAGGGCAAACCTACACTCGGTAGGAGGAAAGGTGGTGGTGCCTCCCTCCTTAGTTAGTTTGAGCTAATGATAACTTTAAAGGGACACATATATTTTCTATTTACATTTTCTACTCATACGTTTAATGTTAAGATTACATATCTGGTACTCTACAGTATATACTTATGCGCATGCACAGTTCATACTAGCAGTCACTAGGTGGCGCGGAGTGCAAAGCTTCGTTCATTTCATTCTAACCATTGACAGGAACACACTGGCCGTTGGTATGTAAAACAATGCTAGAGTGTAACTTATATTCTTTAACTACATCTGCCTGCTAGTGAAGCACAAAGCTTGATCTAGTGTTTCTGTGTGAAAACGTTTGCATTGCAACTTGAAATGGTCACTTTAAGACACTTTATTATTGTAGGTTGTGTGTGATTGTTTGGTTAGCATCTGGTTAGCTACCATGCTAGCGCAGCCAGCCGGCTGATTAACGTCAATCAGTGACAAGTGTCTGAGCACGTTTGTGTTTACTAAGCATTGTGGGTAGTGTAGTTCACTATTATTTCGAGCCCATTTGTAGTGCTAGTAGTTAAAGTGAGAGAACTACAGTACACTTTACCAGTGTGTCTATGTGAGTCAGTAGAACACATGTTTTGGTTTGCTAGTTTATCAATGCATTTTGCACTGTGTGTTTATGTGAGCTAGTAGAGTAGCCAGACATACTGTATGCATTTCATTTTGGTAGTATTATTGCATTATGTTTTATTGCAAATGTATGAATATATTGTGAGAATGTTTTATTTCCTTTTATTTCAGGTTTATAATCTGTGCAATTTGTTACAATAAATAACAACTAAAGCCAAGCACGAATTGTAAACGAGTGTGTGTCCTGTCAAGCCCTTTCCGTGGGCGAAGCTTGAAAATAACGGAACAGCTATTCCTCACAAAAACATAAGTAAAATGCCTGTAATTTTTTTTTGGGTGATCATTAGAATGTCTAGAACAAGTACATATGTTATTATTGTGAAAGATATCCCCCAAATGTAAATTAGAGCATGATTTATGATTTATGGCTATATATATATATATTTTTTTTAACATTAGATTTTCCTCTCCAAAATACTCCTACAACACCATCTGACAGGTGCCACAACCCTGAAACAGTGGTAAATCAGCCAACAACCCACTCCCTCTCATGGTAAATGGCTTACGTTTAATTTAAATAACAAAATTAGTCTATGTTCTGATAATACTAGTTATAGTCAGGTTGGTTATGTAATTTTGTCGGATTTTTTGGAGGATTTGCAAACCTATACATTTTTGGAAAGGTTATTTTCTAAGGAATCAGAAAATCAATGTTCCCATTCGCAAAATGCCCACCATACAGTTACGTTTTGTAGTATCTTGGCCTCTAAATAAGCTAGAACATTGATTTTAACGGCTAAACCTACATTTTCAGGGTCAATGAATCCAATGGTGGTAGTTATTAAGTTCAAATAATTACAACATTAAACCTTAGATGCATGACTGTGTCCGAAACGGCCTGGTGTGGTTGTTTTCTTGCAATATTAGTTTCACTATGTAATTTTTGAGCGGTGCAAACCGCTCCTATATTTCACTTTCGGTTTATTTAGTTAAAACATATTAGCACGGGACGATTCTTTCATTCTTCATCGATTGGCTAGTTGAGTAACTAAACATTAGAATCGACCAATCAGAAACCGTTCTACTCATGACGACATGTGTTAGCCAAACAGAACAGACCAATCAAATGCTGTGTTGTTCATGTTAATTTAGATCTGTCTTGGCCATTACACTTGCACTTGAGACCGGTTTAAAGTTCACGAAAGGTCCAGGCGTAATGGCCAGGTCGTTTCATATCCTGGACCTCTCCTAAACCTTAAACTAACAGATTGAACACCACACAGGATTCGAAACAGCAACCACGCTACATTACCCTTATAGGCTATGCAGGCTATGATTACTGTTTTGAATCCTGTGTGTTGTTCAATCTGCCAGTTTAAGGTTTAGGAAAGGTCCAGGATATTGGGTTGGTCAGACTTTTCTCTCTAACTTTGACTGACAGACAATGCCAAGAAGTGCTGGGTTGCCCTCCTGTCTGTTTTCCCTCTGTCTTCGAATTGCTTTATAACCCTCAAGAAGCTTTATTTGGCTCTATGCATACAAACTCATTCAAGACAGCGGCCACACTACATTACACGTGCAGATTATGGCCAGGCTGTTTGTCTGAACCTTAAACAGGCAGAGATCCGACACCAACCAGGAATTAAGACAGTTTGTATGCGGCATTTAGGAGATTTCCTGCATCTGGATTCCATATTCTCGGTTAAGCTTATTCTCATCAGTTTGTTGTGTGTAATGGCCAGGCTGTTTGTCTGAACGCTAAACAGGCACAGTTGTTTGTCTGACCTCCTGTCTGTTTCCCTCTGTCTCCTAATTGCTTTATAACCCTCTCTTCAGTTGCACTTCTTCTATAATATGTCTTTGTCTTGTAAGTGGAATAATATAACCTAAATTTTCACATTTTATATACTGACCAGGGGTTCTAGTCTGACGTAACATATAAACATGACTGGTTGCAATGAAGATTTGCGCATGCTGTTTTACAGCATCCCCCATTACAACATATTAATTAATGATCATACATATATGAAAATCTATATTTCTTTTTTCGTTACGCTATTAAGGATCATGCATAATGAAAATCGCCTTTACACCGCTCACTTCGCACGGGTGCGATTTTTTTTTAAAGATTTGCAAAACTATACATTTTTGGAAAGGTTATTATCTAAGGAACTAGACCAGGTCAACCTGGTTGTGCCAGACCCCCTGTCTGTCATCATCATTTATGACATCATGCCTTTTGTAGGCATGTCATCATCATGTCATCATCATATATACCCTTTATATAGAAAACCCGGACAGACATTTGCTTATGTAGGCCTACCCATTTCATGGGTCTGGCAATCAGAAAATCAATGTTTCCATTTGCCCAAATGTGTTCATGGCAGCCATATTGGAATAAACAAAATGGCCACTGTAAAATGTATGTTTTGTCATATCTTGGCTTCTAAATAAGATGGAACATTGATTTTAATGACTAAACCTATAGTTTCAGGGTCACGGAATCCAATGGTCCAAGTTATCATTAAATCTTTTTGTATCATCCCATTGAAATACACAAAGTTTATTGAAAGTTATCATTATTTTTTAAGCGAGAAATGTGTGCAGACACTGATAGATGAATCGCACATATGTCTGTGTAAATCGGCGTTGTTAGGAATGATGTCAACGGTTTGTGTTTTGTGACATCAGACCAGATCTCAGCCTGAATAAGATGTGACGCAGTTTTTAAACATCACATTTAGTCTGGGTATGACCAAGAGAGAGTTTTAGCAGGGTAAAGCGGGGATTTGCTTGAGGGGGACACTTGAGGGGGAGACAGAGATTGACATAGAAGTTATCAAAACCAAATCTTTCCAGCCCGCAATAGACAAAGAAACGCCTTCCAATTAACAGTGCAAGTACCGGCAGTGCTGTCCATGAACTAATCTTCCAAGACGTAGGTCTCCAGTTCTGAGCTTCCATACGCCTTCACATCTCAGGTTCTCCTCCATGAAGACATGAAGACATGGGGAGCCACAACAACCTCTTCTATCAAATGATGAAAAATGGACAGCTCCCCTCATTTTCCTTTGTAACCAGTCAGAAAAGAGGAGACACAGACCAACCAAGATCTTGTGAGGACGTAGTTTCAGCCAGGAGAAGTACAGAAACATCTGATAACTTACACAGGAAGGAAAACCTCATGTGTGAGAAGAGCTTCATTGAGGTATCGGCTCTGAAGAAACACCAGCGTGTCAAAAGTGGAGAAAAACCCTTCCACTGTGAACTGGGTTTCAGTAAGCTAGGCAACCTGAAGACACGTACCCACAGTGGAGAGAAACCCTTTGTGTGTAAACAGTGTGACAAGGGTTTCAGTAGGTTAGATCACCTGAAGACACACCAGCGTACCCACAGTGGAGAGAAACCCTTTGTGTGTAAACAGTGTGACAAGAGTTTCAGTGTGTTAGCTACCCTGAAGATACACCAGCGTACCCACACTGGAGAAAGACCCTTTGTCTGTAAACAGTGTGACAAGGGTTTCAGTAGGTTAGATCACCTGAAGACACACCAGCGTGTCCACACTGGAGAAAAACCCTTTGTGTGTCAACAATGTGACAAGGGTTTCAGTCAGCTACGTGACCTGAAGACACCAGCGTGTCCCAACCCTTTGTGTGTCAACAATGTGACAAGGGTTTCAGTCAGTTAGGGACTCTGAAGATACACCAGCGTATCCACACTGGAGAAAAACCCTTTGTGTGTAAACAGTGTGACAAGGGTTTCAGTAGTTTAGATCACCTGAAGACACACCAGCGTGTCCACACTGGAGAAAAACCCTTTGTGTGTCAACAATGTGACAAGAGTTTCAGTGTGTTAAGTTCCCTGAAGAGACACCAGCGTGTCCACAGTGGAGAAAAACCCTTTGTGATGTCACCAAGAACTCTGAGTGACGTATAAGTAACGTGGAATTGAATAATTGCGACCGAAGGTCGCATTTACCCTGAAAAACCTTGTCGCTTGAGTGACCTTCCTTCTGTGACCTTCCTTCTGTACAGGAAGTGATGTCAGTGTGATGTCAGCGAGTTGTGACATCACTTCCTGTACCAGGCGGCTACACAAGACTAAGAAAGACAAAAAAAAAGAGAAGGATTACACAAGACTAAGAAAGACAAAAAAAGAGAAGAATAAAAAAGAAAAAAAGGAGGAGGAGGATAAAGATACCAAAAGGAGAGGGAAGAAAGGGTGGATGAGGTACAATGTGCGGTATCCTCCTCCGATCTGATACGGGGCGGCTGGACTTAGATCACCTATGAAAGAATGTCCATCCACCTGGAGAAAAGAAAACAAACAAGGAGGTGGCAACGGGGCGGCCAGATAAAGTTATTAGGCCTGGATCCAACTTTAAGTCGACGCACAGGATTCCAGAAGTGTATCGCTTATTCTCTCTTGTATCAAACCGGTACTCGAAACGTTCTTAGAATTTAACATATTTTCTAAAGTAAATAAAACGTTGGGCATTTGGACCTATACATGGAGAAATGGAGAAAACCTGTTTGGCCCAAACATGGAGATGTGGAGAACACTATATATGGAGATAGTCCAGTCCATCATGTCATATGGGACTACCATCATAGACAGTAGCCATTGTTAGGCCGGAGTTAATGGCTGTCTGTCTGACTGTCTGTACAGGAAGTGATGTCACATGACATACTTTTTATGCCCATATATGAGTCATTCTGTACCACATCTCCATGTTTAGGCAAACTCAACACAGAAAGGCCCTATCGCCCACACCCTATGCGATAGGGCTAACATGAACAAACTCCCCCCAGAATGACAACAACTAGAATTGTCAGAGAAACGCTGTGGTTGGCCAGATGGTCAAGAATTGGCGCGACCTCTGCCTTTAGGGCGAGGTCGCATGTCACCCTGAGGTCGCATGTCACCCTCAGGTGTCTTACTATAGTATATCCATTCACACTTCAATTATTTACCAAAAATATGGTAAAGATTTTGGTAATGTGGCGGCTAGGTGGCTGGTGATCTGTAGACCAGATGATAAAAACACGAGGAGTTGGACGTGAGGTTGACGCGAGGGCCTCTATCTTTCAAATGGATAGCCAGGATTATTTTCCGATTCACACCAGTGGGCGTCTTTTGAATGCTCCGGTGGGCGGATCGGACTATCACAACAAATGACACAACACATGTACAAATGGAACCGAATGGCCCATTTGGTTCCATGTGTTCAGAGTTATGGGAGCCCGTGGCATAATGCATACCAAAACTGGGGGTCCTTGAAAACGTTTGAGAACCACTACATTAAAGCATGGCTCTTAGGATCACCAGTGAAATGACGTCATCGGAAAAACACCGCTCCATCCGCTTCCTGTTTATCTTTTTCACAGAATAATTGTCCACTTCTCCGCTTCCGTGTCTCGCTAAACAGTGGAGTCTGCTTCTTATTTTCTTCAAAGACCAGGTCTTTGTTGCTCTAAGTGTATAGTAGGAGATGTGATGATCAGCTTGGAAGATCCCCTGTTGTACTCCACCAACATACACCAACATCAGACACATAACACATTATGTGTTTGATGTTGGTGTCATCTCTGACTTAATAGAAGCTTCTCCTTGTCTTAGTTTATCTCTGGTTACACTCTTCAGAGATTCTTAGTGTTAGTTGCATCAGTCTGTCATTGAAGAAGCCACTCAGATCGCTACTGGAAGGTACACTACCCAGTGGCTGTTCTTGTTTCATTTAATTTAATATGTATCTGTAACAGTGTACTATGATTTGATTGCATGTTGTATTATTGTGTTATTTTCATTGCTTGTATTGTGTCATATGCTGTGATCAGGGTGTCCTCGAAAAAGAGTGCTTGCACTCAATGGGCTCCCCTGAATAAATAAAGTATAAAGAAAGAAAGATCCTTGACTGTCACTACAGTCACTACTACTCGCTGTTTTGCACAGATTCTGAATGATCCACAGCTGGATCCCCTGCTAAATGTGTACTTCAAACACTTGGATGGCATGCTGAAACCAACAACCAGAGAGGTCCTCCCAGCCCCAAAGGCCAACCTTGAGATGGTCCAATACTAGTGTAAATCTGACTGTTCTTCTGGCAGATGTTCCTGCAAAGCTAAGGACTTAGCCTGTACTGACATGTGTCAGTGCAGCAGCCAGTTCCAGAACAATGACGATTCCCAAGCTGTGATGCATGAAAGTGATGATGATGATTATGATGATGCATAGAGACGGTATATGATTAGACTTGTCATGATGCTTAACATGGTTACACAAACATCCAAAGTTCACAGCTAAAATACATCTCAATAAAAAAGAGTTAGTATCTGACTGACTGCCTGAGCTGTGCCATTTTTACCCATATGGTGGATTATGCATTTCAATGATACAAAAAATGGGATGATACAAAAACTTTAATGATAACATGAACCATTGGATTCCTTGACCCTGACAATTTAGGTTTAGCCATTGAAATCAATGTTCCAATTATTTAGAAGTCAAGATATTATAAAACATGTTACGGCAGCCATTTTGTCAATTCCAATATGGCCACCACAGACATCTGGGCAAATGAGAAATTTTCTTTTCTGATTCCTTAGACAATATCCTTTCCAAAAATGTATAGTTTTGAAAATCCCCCAAAAAATCCAACAAAATGACATAGTGAAACTAATATTGCAAGAAAACAACCACACCAGGCGGTTTTGGAATTTGGACCCAGTCATGCATCTAAGGGTTAATGGAACCGAATGGCCCATTTGGTTCCATGTGTTCAGAGTTATGGGAGCCCGTGGCATAATGCATACCAAAACTGGGGGTCCTTGAAAACGTTTGAGAACCACTACATTAAAGCATGGCTCTTAGGATCACCAGTGAAATGACGTCATCGGAAAAACACCGCTCCATCCGCTTCCTGTTTATCTTTTTCACAGAATAATTGTCCACTTCTCCGTTTCCGTGTCTCGCTAAACAGTGGAGTCTGCTTCTTATTTTCTTCAAAGACCAGGTCTTTGTTGCTCTAAGTGTATAGTAGGAGATGTGATGATCAGCTTGGAAGATCCCCTGTTGTACTCCACCAACATACACCAACAAAATGACATAGTGAAACTAATATTGCAAGAAAACAACCACACCAGGCGGTTTTGGAATTTGGACCCAGTCATGCATCTAAGGGTTAATGTTGAAATAAAAAAATAAAAAAATCTGTTAAAATCAATGTTCCAGCTTATTTAGAGGCCAAGATATTACAAAACGTGATTTTATGGTGGCCATTTAGTCAATTCCAATATGGCCGCCATAAACACATCTGGGCAAATGGGAACATTGATTTTCTGATTCCTTAGACAATAACCTTTCCAAAAATGTATAGTTTTGCAAATCCTCACAAAAATCCAACAAAAGTATAAATTAAAGCATAAGGGACCTGACTATTACTATAGAGAGTGTTTGGGCCATATTTGGACTTCAGCCTTATCTCCTGTGGGGAGAAAAAAGCAGTTTCAAAAACCGTTGGGTTACACATTTTCCTCCAATCGAGATAGAGTGGGGCCTTCCTCCAATCATGGTCAAGTGGGGGCGCACCAAGGCCCGCCCCCACTTGATCATGATTGGAGGAAGGAAACTTACCCTACCTTTAATTGTAATTGTAATTTTTATGTATGCCATTTTGGAGCCCCAAAGACAAATTGCTATAATTATGTGAAAGAAAACAGTTTCTGAATATGGATTCTTCCACTCAATTTATAGAAGGGCATTAACGAAAAAGTCGACTGAGTCGACTTCATTACACAAGTCGACTCCCACCAGAGAAAGTCGAAAAAAAATCCTTTGTATTTTTTTTTTCTATCCATGTGTGCGTCTGTACAGCATTCAAACAGTAGGATTGCTTATTGTCAAGAACGGAATGATCCAGTATTACAGCTACATTACGTTTGGTATAACATGGTTCTATTGTGAAAATAGCAGATCTACATGCTCACAACACCTCACAAGCATGTAGATCGGCTATTTTCACAATTTCTGCCTCTATCCACCTCTTTCCGCGGGAATTTACTGGAGATTTTTTGCACCACACTTCCGGTTAACAGCATACAAGCTCACGTCGCGTCGCAGATGCAACCGTTGTGAGCTTGTAAATCACACTCGGCTGCGGCGCCGGAAGCTCCATGCAACTTCTGCGCAATGCACGATGGGATGTTGGAAAGTTGTGGATATATTTGACAATTTGGACAATGTTAAATTTGTCATTTTAGAGGTATTAAAAAGTCCTTAATGGGCACTTTAGAAATGTGAAGATACCCTCTATACACTTAAACTTTATGTTGGTTTGTTTACAGTTGAGTGAGAAAATCATCTGGGGACCCCCCCAAAATAATTGGGGGGTCGTGTGTGATGTGATGACGTCATCAAACGATAAAGTCGACTTCAACTCAACTTTTTACTGAGTCGAGTCGACTTGCAAAAATCACAAGTCGTTAATGCCCTAATTTATAGTAGCTGTGGTCCAGAGCAGTGTAAGCAGAGTGACGACACGCTTTGAACTCGCCGCAGACCGGAAGTGGCTTCGCATGGAGCCTAGCCTGGAGCCAGCCTGTTCGCTTCGTTCCGTGATTTTTTGTGTCTCTCGCATCACAGTCTGGAAAGCCTCCTATCTCCAAGCGGAGGTGGGACATAGAAGCGGGATCCACACAGCCATGGCTTCCAATTGGTCTTTGGTGATGTCTGTCAAACACACCAGCGCGTATCCTTGGTTAATAGCCGCACGGAAAGCCCTCCTCGCGTGTGTATTGGCTGGCTGAGGAAGCAGCTACCCTGATTCGTTGGAACAACACCACGTGGCTTTCCAGCCACTGCGGCTTTTCACTGCTTTAACCAGTGAAAAATAGCAGATATACAAGCTCACAAGCTGCGAGCTTGTAGATCTGCTATTTTTGAAAAAGTCGTGAAAATGTGTGCAAATCTTTGAATATATGTATTTTCAAAGCGAACGTTTGTAACTCAAATTTTGCTTCTGGGTGGTCCCTGGAAATAAATATTTTGAGATGGGGGTCCGTGGCCAAATAAATATCATTTTGGGGTCCTTCACATGAAAAGGTTTGAGAACCACTGACATAGTAGTCTCTCAAGAACAGACTAACTGAGCTCCAGTTAAGTGAAAAGGACCTTTTCTTTGACGATGGCTGGCCAGATTGCTGACATAGAAACATAGTTTTTTCAAAAAATCTTAGAAAGATTCAAAAGACATTTATAGAATCGGGTCAAAATTCAAATTTTCAAGATTTTTCAAAAATAGCAGATCTACAAGCTTTTTTCAATAGCTAAAGCATAAAATAATGATACACAATATAGTGTACCCGTTCTGAATGGGTTCCAAGCCAAAACGACCGTCAGCGTGGTTAAAAATAGCTGATCTACAAAATGTATGATATTTAGTCAACTAAAATTTGACTAAAACTAAAACTTTTCGGGTGACTAAATTATGACTGAAACTAGACTATTACTAAAACTAAATCAAAATTTGCTATCAAACGGGGCAAGGTGGCGCAGTGGTTAGCGTTTCGCCTCACAGCTAGAAGGTCCTGGGTTCGATTCCCGCCGGGGGACGCTGTGGGCATTGGGGGCGTGTTCCTCCCTCCGCATCATCAGCGCCCACACCCTAGGTGGGGTTGGCGATAGGGCCTTTCTGTGTGAAGTTTGCATGTTCTCCCCATTTCTCCTAGGGTTGATACCCTCACAAAAACATGCAATAATCCTGGTCTCTAATGCCTCCCCCTGGCCAGCCGGGTTGCCTGATGGAGGGGAAAGGAACTGGTTGAAATAACGTGTTCCTTCCATGCGCTACGTCCAAACCAAGGAAATCCCCACTGTCAGGTGAAAAGAAGCAACTTGGACTCCTCATGCATAGAAGGAAGTATGAGGTCAGTCTGTTGTCTCCCCAGGCGCGGCAGAGGGAGAGCAGAGCCCAGGATTACGTAGGAAATTGGCACTGGGTGAAAATGGGTTGCAAAATCGTCGGATAAAAATTATTAAATAAAAAAAAAGAATGCTGTCACAAACAACATTGATTGATTAAATAATTTATTAGTCCGAAATGTCAAAAGCACAAGGTAGAGTCTGACATTTAAGCAGTGTTGGGGAAGTTAAAGTTACATGTAACTGAGTTACATAACTAAGTTACATTTTGCTGTAACATGCTGGTAACTGAGTTACATTCATATTTCTGTAACTCGTCAAGTAACTGAGATACTTTTTGGGTAATTTTTGGCTCAAGTTACAAGTTACAAGAAGTTACAAGCGAAGTTATAATTTTACATTTAGTTTACTTAAGATTGACGATCAAAATAATGTCCTCAACAGATCATAATTTTCTTCTTTTTTACTTACACAGATGTTTACTAAAGAAAATGTCAACCTTTCTGAAATAAAACATAAAACTCAGTTGAGAGGCATATTTCTGCTTGCATGTGACTTTTTTTGTAGGATATTATATTTTGTTTCATGTACACCTTAATGTACATTCTCAATGTAACGCTGAAAAAAAAGTAACTCAAGTTACTCAAGTTACTTTTTCTATGTAACTTGAACCTTTATAAGTTACATTTTACATTTCTTCTCTGAGCTGTTATTGTTTTGTTTTTTCGCACTGTTTTTTTTTTTACTTTGCACTATTAAGTTGGAACTATTGCTGTATTGACTTTGACCTCTAAGGACCTTCCAGGGAGAGTGCTCATGTGCGTCTTGCGGTGACACGCTGCCTAGTTTCTTCTGCTCTGAGCTGTTTCTGTTGTTTTTTTCGCACTGTTTTTCGACATTGCACTATTAGGTTGTGTTGGTAGTTTCTGAGTATGTGTCTTGTTTAACAATGACAGTGAGATACTTGTTGCACTAACTAGCATTGACTGCTTTGGTCTCTTTTTGTAAGACACTTTATGTATATATACTTATATTTAATTCGCCCCCTCTATTGATGCACCTTCTCTTTTTTGGTACTGTACTGCTCTTGTTTTTACTCTTATCTATTTGTTCCTACTTCTCTGTAACTTTGTAAATAACTGTATACTGCTGTGCTACAACTGGACAACTAAATTTCCCCCTTGGGATAATAAAGGTATAGATCACATTTCTCCAGGAGTATAACTTTAACTTGATCAAGTTACTGCCATGGTTAAAGTAAATTCCCCAACACTGCATTTAGGAAAGGGATAACAAACATACAAACAAAACGTCCATTTTTCCACCATGGCCTTAGCACTGTCAGCACTGGGCTAGGTATCAGAAATGTTTGTCTAATGTTACTTTCGGCCACAGCTCCCGTTTGTGGTATAAAAAAGCACATTTAACGACGTGAGAGAACCCTCCTGTCGCGGTCCAAATGGGGATTAGAGGCCGCTAGCTGAGCTGGTTTCTCAGCCGTAATGTGAGCAAAGTTAAGCTCATTTTCCTGACTGAAATGCCAATATTGTAAACGAGTTGGTGTTCTGGAGGGAATCTCATTAAGTCCTACATTAAAACCCATTCAGAACGGGTACACAGTATTGTGTATAATTATTTTACGCTTTAAGTATTGAAAAATAGTAGATATACAAGCTCACAGCGCGGCACAGAGTGCCGCGCTGCAAGCTTGTATATCTGCTATTCTTGAAAAATCGTGAAATTTTGAATTTTGACCGGATTCTATAAGTGTCTTTTAATCCTTCTAAGGTTTTTTTGGACAAACCTATGTTTCTATGTCAGCAATCTGGCTAGCCATCTTCAAAGAAAAGGTCCTTTTCACTTAACTGGAGCTCAGTTAGTCTGTTCTTGAGAGACCACTATGTCAGTGGTTCTCAAACCTTTTCATGTGAAGGACCCCCAAAATGATATGTATTTGGCCACGGACACCCATCTCAAAATATTTAGTTCTAGGGACCACCCAGAAGCAAAATTTGAGGTACAAACGTTCACATTAAAAATACATACAGGTATATTCAAAGATTTGCACACATTTTCACAACTTTTTCAAAAATAGCAGATCTACAAGCTCGCGCTGTGAGCTTGTATATCTGCTATTTTTCACTGGTCAAAGCATTCAATAATTCTAGGCCTAAATGGGTTAACGGGAAGGGTTTAGGAGAAGGTTCTAATAGTGTGAAAGTGATGTTGATGCCTGTAATAAGCCTATATACACCAGGCTAGGCAGCTCTGTGGTGGTGTAGTCAGGGCCGTCACAAGGAGGGGAAAGTGGGACTGAGTTACTATAGGGCCCAAGGTGCCATGGGGCCTTGAGTATTTAATACTTTAGCTATCGAAAAATAGCAGATATACAAGCTCACGGCATGGCACAGAGTGCCGCGCTGCGAGCTTGTAGAACTGCTATTTTTGAAAAGTCATGAAAATGTGTGCAAATCTTTGAATATATGTACATTCTAAGCGAACATTTGTAACTAAAATGTTGCTTCTGGGGGGGTCCCTGGAACTAAATATTTGGAGATGGGGGTCCGTGGGCAAATACATATCATTTTGGGGGTCCTTCACACGAAAAAGTGTGAGCACCACTGACATTGAAAAATTGTTTTTTTCAAAAAACCTCAGAAGGATTTGAAATAAATAATCAGACTTGCACACATTTTCACGATTTTTCAAAAATAGCAGATCTACAAGCTCGCAGCGCTGTGAGCTTGTATATCTGCTATTTTTCAATGGTTAAAGCTGAAAAGAATACGTATGTGTTCCTTGTACCCAGGGCCCAGGATTTGGTGTGACACCCCTGGGCGTATAGTGTTAGTTTCAACACCCCCAGCCCTCCTAATCAACAGCTTCTCTCTGCGTTTATATCACCATTAAGCGCTGGGCTGTAGCAGAAAGCCATCAACCCTGGCACTAATGAATGTTAAAGAGCATTTCTACTTTGTTAAGAAAGTCATGAGGAACGCGTTGCGACGAGCTTAGCTGGGTTTGCTAAGGAGTACACTTAATGTAAGTCTCTCTTCATTTAGAGAGAAATTCAACTATTCAAATGAGCCCAGATGCTTGCAAAATGCAGCTACTGCAGGGTAGTAGTGCGTGCCTGCATGCACGCACGGCACGCAGGGCACGCACGGCACGCACGCACATACTTTACTTACACACTTCACTTATCACACCCGTTCCAGTGATCTCCTTTTGCTGAAGGCTCCTCCAGCACACATAGTACTGGGCAGGGACGTGCTGGGCCCCTGATTCAGCCCGGGAAAAAGAGTTGGAGAGGCCCTCATTGCACGCTATAGAGAGAGATCTCTCTCCATAGCGCTGCTGCTACTCAAAGATTTGCCATTTCAGATCACGACAAGTGACAAGCCAGTGGGTCAATTACTGTACATGAGATATATTTCGTCGTTGTCGGGTGGAAACCTTGTACGTCCAAAACCGTTTGTTTTGTATATATCATTTTAAAAATGATTTAAACTAGTGAAAACAGCCGATCTACAAGCACACAACGCCTCGCGGTGCGAGGCGTTGTGTGCTTGTAGATCTGCTGTTTTCACTACTTTTGTGCAACGGCCTTATTTGCGAAAAAATCTACAAATTTGAAACTTGGAGATACGAGAATGGAACGAAGACCAACATTTTATTTTAATTTTTTTCCAAATGGCCGGCCTGGAACGGCCGGGAATGAACCGGCCGTTCGGGAGTTGTCCCGCTTTTCCCAATGGCCAGCACGTCCCTGGTACTGGGCGAGGCAGCTTTCTCCATCAGCGGCCCAACATCCTGGAACTTACTTGCAAAATCTGTAAAACTGTCCTCCCTGCCATCTCTTGGCAAGTTCAAAGGACTGATCCTTACCACTTTCAATCATGATTGCACATGTTCCACTTGATTTATTAGCTGCTGTTCTTTTGTAAATGACTCGGTTTAATTTATAATGTTTTAATATTGTTTTTATTGTTCTGTATTGTAACCTCGGCTACATTGAAAATGAGGGCTTGCCCTCAACTGTACTTGGAGTATAAATAAAGGCGATGACTATACTCTAAAATAAATTATAGGCTGTACACGCACGTCATAATTATTCACATACCGTAGACAGACCTAGGTAAGGCCTACATAATAAAATGACAATAGCACGGATAGAATGGATGCAATTTGCAAACACAATATTAGCCTACACACACTCACTAACATACGCACGCACACACGTGCTCGAGCGCACACACACACACACAGACACGCGCGCACACACACAGTGAATTGAGGCCTAATGATGCCATTAGTGAGTTGTTCTGAAGTGGCAGAGTTCCTGATTACTGAAAGAGAGGCTGTGTTTCCTTCGCTCTCTGCTTTCCAGTGGTGTAAAGTAACTAAGTACATTTACTCAAGTACTGTACTTAAAGGAGTAGTTCACCACTTTTCAACCTGTCTTCATATAATAGGTCCTCACTAATGTTCATGATAAAATATCACAATTATTTTCTGCTCAGTCCAAGTCTCCTAGGAGAGCTGTGGGAAGTTCAGAATCCATCGATTTGTGACATCATCATTTTCCAAAAAAAAATTATAATAATAATCAATATTTTTGAAAAAAATATTTAGATTTTTATTATCGCGAGAACAATGGCTTCCACTTTAAAATTGCAACTTTTGAGGAATAGAAAGCCTGCAGTTTCTATAAGCTGGATTGGCAATCGATGATTTGACTTTTACTTTGCTGAGTACTGTATATGCAGTTTTCAGTACTTTTACTAGCCGATCTACAAGCTCACAATGCGTCCGATGCGACACATTGTGAACTTGTACATCTGCTATTTTCAAAAGATCTTTATACAATTTTACGCGATGTGTATATGGACATTCTGCATAATGAGTATTGGAAGTGCCGACCAGTTCATCACACCTTCCCCCCTTGCCCCAGCAGCTTCCACCTTGTGACTCTTCAGATGACAGTAGTACAGATGATGATGAGTGGAGCCAGTGTGGAGAATCAACAGATTCCGATGAAGTGTACGTAGCAGTCTATTAGTTTGATAAACAATCACTGTATAAGACACAAGGTGACCTTTTTGACCTTTGAGATGACCTCTGTGTGATTATTGTTGTGGGCGCGCCTGAAATGCGAGAACACTATGTTATCTTCATTATTTATATAGTGAGTTCCGCTTCACATGGCAGTTAGCACGCTGCAGAATATAGTCACGTTGGCAAACATAAGAAATGAAGAACAATTTATTTGATTAAGAGTTCTTATTTTAGTTATTGTTGTGGGCTCGCCTGAAAGGCCAGAACACAATGTTATCCTCATTATTGTGGGCTCGCCTGAAAGGCAACTGTAACTATAACTAGAGAAATTGCAATTTGGGAAATTGCGAGTGTGGTTGCATAAAAAGTTACATAAAAAAAGTTACCTTACTATATATGGTGTTTCCCATTCAAAGTCAATGGGAAAAGTTACGTCATAAAAGTTACTCACTATATATGGAGTTTCCCATTCAAAGTCAATGGGAAAAGTTACGTCATAAAAGTTACTCACTATATATGGAGTTTCCCATTCAAGTCAATGAGACTAAGAGTTTTGAAAAATGCAAAATTCCCCAGAGTAATAATGTGGTTGCCCTGGCAACCACACTAACTATGTTATCTTCATTATTTATACATGGTGAGTTCCGTCACAGACAGTGTAAAGGCAGTTATTTATATAGTGAGTTCCGTCGCAGACAGTACAAAGGCAGGGCCCTTAGGCAATGAGTTGCAATTGAAGTGTGGAAAATCTGGGAGTGGTGTTCAAGCTTCAGCCTTAAAGGGGAAGACCACCCATTTCAATATTGAACTATGTCATTTTAGAGGAGTTGTGTGGAAATAGAAAAAAAGTTCCCCCCCTTCTGTGTTGCCTAGAACTGGAGGATTGATTTGGGGGTTTGTATTGTAAAGTACAAGTTGATGACATCACACATTGTACTTAAAGGTGATACACCATGAAATTTCACTTTTCCTATTTTAAAACCTTTTTTTGGGGTCCCACTAGCACCTTCTATCCTCACAAAGTCCCATTTCTGACCGTTGTGTCTTTCTCTGGTTTTGAGAAGGTGAAGGTTAAAAGTATCCCACGGGTTCTCAAAACAGGCTGTTCAGATTTGCTGCCGATTGTGACGTCATCTCCTATTGTGACGTCATCACAAAAAAATAAAAAAATACATTTTTTTTTTTTTCAAAAAGATTTATTTGTTCAAAAAAAAAAAAAAATTCAAAAGGATTTTGGGGGGTTGGCGCAGTTCAGGCCAAAGGTGGTACTGCAGCTGAAATGCTCTGAGAGCCATTCAAAAATGAGAGAGGCTCTCTATTCAGGAGTGGTAATTTAGCCTCAAACCTTTTGAAAAAACGTTTTTGGGACATAAACAATATGACATAAATACTTTTTAAATGCATGGTGTATCACCTTTAACAATACAAACCCCAAAATCAATCCTCCAGTTCTAGGCAACACAGAAGAGGGGGAACTTTTTTTTTTATTTCCACACAACTCCTCTAAGTTGTATTAATTACATAGTTCAATATTGAAAATGGGTGGTCTTCCCCTTTAAGTACATTTTGATACCAATACTTTTGTACTTTTACTCAAGTACATTTTGAATCCCGGACTTCAAACATGCAGAGAATTCCCACATTGGCAGTATTGATGCTATTACTCAAGTACAAAATGTGAGTACTTTTTTTCCACCACTGCTGCTTTCTCGTTACTTCTGCTGCGCCTGATTAGGGTTTGAGTGGAGACCAGCCATGTGCACACCTAGACGTCAAAGGGGGCTTGAGCCCCTGCCCTTTTATCCACCAGTAAAAACTGCCCTCTCCAGAGTCCAGACCATGAATGCAGTTGTCACTATGGTGAAAGAAATGCAAATGCCCCTCTTTCCATGCCATACCTGAAGGCAGCGTTCAAGAGAATTGCCTTGTCCAAACCCTCATGAACTTGAACGCAGCATCTTATGTTGAAAGAATTGCATCCTTTGTGTAGAAATCTCCAGTATTGACTTGAGTATGCTTCGTTCAGTGTGTGGCATATCAAGCATCAAAAATAGCCGACCTCCAAGCTCACCACGCGTCGCACTTCACCAAAAGTGCCCTTTCAGAAATGTCAGCCCCTGCCTCTCTAACATTCTATGCACGTCCCTGCTGGAGACTATATAGAGACCAGAGCCCTGCTTCATCTCTAATCACAATAATCAAACAGCCACGCACGCGCACGGGCGCGCGCGCACACAGCACCCATGCACCATCCGCTCCCCATCATTACGCTTGATTAACTTTAAACGACTGTATACCGTTACTATAAACTGTGTGCCCTGCAAGTGTGTCTGACTGACTGTAGTGTGTCACACACACACACAACACGCACACGCACATGCACACACACACTACAGCTACCAGTTCTTATGAACCATGACAATTGACAACACACCAATGGTGTAAAGTACATACTTATGTACTGTACTGTACTGTACTGTTCACCCCAAAATGGTTTTTTTTTCTGTTGATTAGTCATGCCATGGAGACTTGAGTTCAATGATGTTTTTTGGTTTTTTATTGCATCCTAAGACAAACACGTATCTACAATAAATTGACTCCGGAATCTATAATAAATGTACTAAAATCAAATGTTTGTCTTAACTCATTAAAAGCCAACCCCGCGATGTCGCGGGAAAAGTAATAGAGTATCTATAGTGCCATCCACGCGATGTCGCGGGAAAAGTAATATATTACTGTAACGGCGAGTAAAAATACCTAGTACAATGGCCGACGCTCCGGAGACGAAATCCGCGCTGATTTGTCATCATCACGGCTCCACGAGCACACAATAGTCATCCCATAACATTGAGGTGGACGGGCCGCCTCATCTTTAATGTCCATTATCTCAAAACTACACTTTAGAAGCGAAGATGGAGGCAGATGCTCGCTTATAAAACACATGTATAAACGCTACGAGCCGATCCAGCATGGCTCCACATAAACAATGATCGGTTCAGTCGAAGGATCCGATGACGTCAGACCGGAAGTACTTCCGGTGGCCTTCAAAATAAGACAAAATAAGAGAACGGCCGTGAATGGGGGGGGGTGGAAGGCACTCTGGATATTATAATCCGTTAATGTCTGAGGCTTTTAATGAGTTAAGAATGCGACAAGTGCAAAAGAATATCATTGAACTCAAGTCTCCATGGCATGATTAATCAATAGAAACATTTTCATTTTAGGGGTGAACTACTCCTTTAAAGTTATACCATGTAACTTTTTTTATAAAACAAATCTTAAAATTGTCCTAACTCTTAAATCGCTAAAGTTTTAGAACACCCACTCCGTTATTTTCAGCTTCTGAAGCCTTCTCTTTATATATTTTCTTCTAGCAGTGACAGGGGCGGGATTTCCCGGCAAAATGACGTCATCATACACTACCGGCCAATCACAGCGAGGGTTATACACTGCCGGCCAATCACAGCGCATCTTGAAGTGGGGTCGCTAGCTATCACAATAGGGCGGCCATATTTGTAGGCGCCCGTGTGTCTCTATCTATACTCGGGTGAAACACTCCGTTTCTCCGGAATGCCTGAACGCACAGGAACCAGGGACCCCTCCAAAGATAGATCTCGGCGAGGTGGAGGCAGACGCGGGGGTAACGCGGGGGTGTGAGGCCCGGTCCGTGGCGAAAAACGTCCGAAAGACGCGGACGCTACTGACCACTAGTTGAGCAACTTACACAGTATAGCTTTAAGTACAATGTTGAGGTATGTGTACTTTAATTGAGTATTTCCAATACTTTTACGCTACTCCACTACAGCTCGTATCCAAATCATTGTACTTTTACTCCACTATCTATTTGAAAACTTTAGTTACTACTGCAGACATAAATTATAACAGCATTCCCAAGATGCACCGCAGTCTTTCATGTGCAGATGTGACTTATGAATTGGGAGCTAGTAGTGTTGCTGTAAATAGTAGGGGGAGAGTGGGGTAAACTGAGACACCGGGTAAACTGAGACAGCCCCTGTATCTAGGCAATGGAACACATTTGTGGTCATGTGACCATTCTATTTTCAAGCCCCTTGAATGTCCCCCTTGCCATGAAGGAGAGGACCTTATAGTGCAGTGGAAAACATGCCTTTCAATGACAAAAATTAGCTTTTTGCATATAAAAGTAAAATGTCTTGCTGTCAACATAATCAGCTGTTGTGTCAAAGCAAATTGATTCAGGGAGAACATTTTATATCATACATGTTGATGAACTACCAACGTATAAATCCATGTGATAGATGCTAGCTGAAGATGAACCTGAATTGATAAGAGATTTTTCCCAAAATGTGTCTGTGGGGTAAAGTGAAACAATTGCTTCGGGGGAAAGTGAGACACTATCTCACATTACCCCAACATGATAGACAGGGAGAAAGCTGTAAAAACCTGATTAAATGTACGAAACTTTTCTCAATTGATTCTTATGTATTTTTCCCTGTAGAATCCATTTCTGCAATATAAATTTTTGTATTGTGCATAATTAATGAGGAAATTAGCATATGTGACTAAATGTGCGAATTATCTCATTAGTTATGTACAATACAACAATATACTTTGCAGAAATGGATTCTATAGGAAGAATTACATAAGGATTAACCAGAGATGGGAAAAGTACTCACGTTCTGTACTTAAGTAAAAGTAAAAGTACTTGTGAAAAAAACGACTTTGGTAAAAGTAAAAGTACTCATTACAAATAATTACTCAAGTAAAAAGTAAAACGTATGTGCTTTGAAAAGTACTTTTAAAGTAAAAGTAAAAGTATTTTTACTGTATATTTCTAGAATTTGAAGGATATTAAAATTAAAAGATCCCCACCAAACACGTCTTAAAACTGGCCCAGAATGGTTTCCTACTATGATGTGAAATCTAAATGCAGCAGTGTTTTTTAGACTGAGTACAGATAGCCTAATATTTGACTCTCCAAGTACAATCATATTATTATAAGAAAATATATGTAGGCTATATCCCACGATTTTGTAACCCATTTTCTTTAAGTGCCAATTGACCACCAAGTAGGCCTACACCATTATGACTGATGTTAAAAATACAGATAAGGTTTCCTAATAAGAATGTCGTTTTGATTGTTCAATTATAATTATAATACATCTCACATCCACAGACAGATTTCTGGCTGTTACTGTAAGATGTTTTGCATATTGTCTGGCAGAGGACCCCAATGTAAACAAGCCATATAGACCTACTGTAGTGCTTTTGCTATGCAAACTGCTAATCAAGTATTCAATAAAAACACACGCATGCACGCGCATTAGGGCACGCACGCGCCACACACACACACACACACACACACACACACACACACACACACACACACACACACACACACACACACACACACACACACACACACACACACACACGCTAAAGGCTTTTTTGCGAGGCAAAGATGACCGAAGCTACAGTTGTGCAGAGCAGACCATTTCACTTTTTCCACACAGAACTCAGAAGCATTACTTTATCTGCCACTAACTCACCTAAGCTTCGGGAGGTTCAAAACGAACGCATTTCCAACGCGTGTGCATTACAGGAGCACAGCATGGCCAAAGTCTTGTGTTTATAATCCATAGAAGTTATAGACTAATCCACGTGAATTGTGCATAGAGTTGTGTTGTCATTTTTTTGAAAGCTGTAACGAGATGAATGGTATCCAGCATGTTATGACGGTAGAATTAAACCACTTCCTGTGAAAACCGTGGATTTCAAAATAAGAGCATGGGTATTAGGCTATTACGGTATGTAGACTATATGACCAGTTTTATTTGTTAGTCTAGTTACAGGAAGTAAATAGACCGGTGCTCATGCCGGTGTTGCCCCACTTGACACAGTGACTCTCTCACTCCAGAACGTCACTGCAGCTTCTATGCATGATGATCGATCGCTCTAATCATTTCGTTTGATCTGCCACGCATCGGCGCTACATTAACATAAAAGTAGCGAGCCTGTTTTGAAAATGTAGAGTAAAAGTACAGATACTTGTGTTAAAATGTAACGGATAAAAGTAAAAAGTACCCAGAAAAATAAATACTCAGTAAAGTACAAAGTACTGAAAAATGTACTTCGTTACAGTAACGAAGTATTTGTACTTCGTTACTTCCCATCTCTGGGATTAACTAAGAAAAGTTTGGTAAACACTTTTATCATTTTTTATAGGGTTTTTCCAGGAAAAAACATATTTGACACATGGATGGAAATGACAGGACAACCCCCCTATTAAATTCTGTACATATTTTGTATTGTGCATATTTAACCTGCCGACGCTGTGGGCTTTTGTGTTTTTATGGTAGATTTAAAGTGAAAAAAGTATGTGGATCACTTTTTCTGGTCTGTCTCAGTTTACCCCGGTGCTGGGGTAAAGTGAGACACAAGACCAGATAACTTCCATTGTTAGGAAACATCCCAAATTACTGGGAAACGTGTACATTTTTACTGATATATCCTTTAGTTCGCCTAGAGGGGAGCAAATGTAAAAAGTCTCAGTCTACCCCACTCTCCCATAATGAAGAAATTGTTGGTTATAATTTCTATTAAAGACATATTTAGCCACTTGTAGGCCTGCCCCCACCCATTGTAATATCAAAATCACTATTTGTTAAAATGATAGAAAGCTGAAAATGAAAACATTTTAACACTTATCTAATTGCAATCTAAAGTATGAACCCTTGTTTCTTTTTATAAACAAAGTTGTCCTTTAAGCCCTATTTTATACCTATAGGCTATTTGAAAATAGCCGATCTACGAGCTCACAAGGCATCGTATGGCAACACGTTGTGAGCTTGTAGATCTGCTATTTCAAACATTTTGTAGCCGAACCTTTACTTTTGGTAGGCTACTTTAAGTAGGCCTACATTTTCATGACAACGTTCACTTTAATACTTTTACTCAAGTAACCTGACTTTAACTTAACTACATCTATATTTCAGTAGCCTATTGATACTTTTACTTAAAGGAGCTATAGTCAACTTTTTCTTGAAAAACGGATGCTAAAATAAAAATAATGTTTCGAAAATATTTTATAAAAAAATAAGCTTCATATATGTGTTTCAATTAAAAAATGACCACAAAAAGCGTAAAATAATGATAAAATAATCATTTTGGCCCTTTGTTTACATTTACAGGGCCCGTACTTTGTTTACATCCTAGTCTGTAGACTAGGATGTACACCTACAATGAAAAAGTTGACTATAGCTCCTTTAAGTATACTATGTAAGTACCATTGAAACACACTGACTGACTGTGGCGACGATCAAAGCTAAACAGATGTTCACACCATCGCGCAGCCTGCACGAGTCAACCCAGCATCAGATGCAGATGCACGCATATGATGCACACTAACAATCTATCCCATGAATAGATATGAAAAAAGAATCGACAGACACACTAACACATTTGCGCGTGCCGTGCACAGAGACACAGCTCGTCTTGCAGTTAAAGCTGCAATCCGCAGCAAGTCCTCTCCAAAGACTAATTATATAATCATGATTTGTGGAAAGAAATTACCAATTTAACACCGAGGTGCCCACTCATCCTATATGGTGCCCAGTGGCAGGGGCGTCAATTGGGTATGGCAGGGGTATGCAGCTGCCATACCCTGGGTCCAGGGGGGATTATAAAAGTTACTTTTTAAATATAAATCCATGAATGTCTCTTTGTCTATCTGTGCACTGTGCTGGTTATTATGTTGTTAAATTACAGTAAAATAACTACAAATGCAAAATGTAACAAAATGGTCACTTTAACAAGGTATTATAGGCTAATTATATTCTCCACACTTGTATTCTCCCCATTTTGACAAAATGGTATATTTCCAGTTTCCGCAGGTCAGCTGCACAGGTGCAATGCATTATTGTTAATTGTGGCACGTTTACTTGCCAAGTTTAGCTGCACTTGAACAACCGTTCCAGGCTGCCATATCCAGCCCAAGAAACCGTAGAAACGTGAGAAATAGAATGTAGGCTACTTAATGTAATAAATGTGTCATGCCTGTTGCTAAGGTATGGCAACATGACTGGTGTGCACCAGTCATGTTGCCATACCTTAGCTTTTTTTCTGAACTGACAACACCGGCAGAGATCGTCAGGTACGTGCAGATTTGCTATTAGTGTATTAGTTTAGTTACATGCTCATATAGCTTGGTTATATCGTTAGATCAACGTTTTTAAATCAATAGTGCCGGATTGCAGCTTTAATGGATGTGTCCACGAAGCCTGCCCTGAATAGAATATATCTCTCGATTATGAGGATGCCTTTCACAGTCTGACAAATCTCTCCCGAATCTCCCGATCCGTTTACTCCTATTGAATAGGATGACGGAAGTTTCTTCTTTGAGTCTATAACCGAGGAGGAACACAGGCTAGTACTGTATGAAGAAGACATATGCGCTGCTGCCAACGTTAAGAACGGGTCGAGCTTTGCGAAAGTAATTAGAGAGAGAGAGAGAGAGAGAGAGAGAGAGAGAGAGAGAGAGAGAGCGCGCAACTTAGCAACAAGTGTTAATGCATCTGTTGATAGCTACTATAAGCCTACTGTCCACACACGCGCGCGCCACACACACACACACACACACACACACACACACACACACACACACACACACACACACACACACACACACACACACACACACACACGGTGTGTATAATATATCGTTACATACC